>NC_057740.1:33903564-34012951 GCF_004010195.1 Chiloscyllium plagiosum
CCCAACCACCGTGCTGCCCCATCTTAGCTGCTGCAGTCGGCAGCTGATGTTCAATGATATTTTTATGGGACTATTTTGGATAGTGATAGGTTCCTTTCCTGAAGGCAATAGTGAACTAATCTAATGATAAAGTAACAGCCATGTGGTGACTTTTACTCATACCAACTGTGTACTTCAAATCTCAAATTACCATGGTCGTAACAAAACTGCCATCCAGATTATTATGCCAGCTTTGTGGTTTACTTGTCCAGTAAAATACGTCTCTACGATACCTTATCTGATTTTAAATCGTAAGTATGTTTCAAATCAGTTTTCAAGATAACAGACAGACAGTAAAATATATTCAGAAATTGGTGGAAAAGTTCAGCAGGTGTGGCAGCATCCATGGAGGAAAGCAGAGTTAATGTTTCAGGTCCAGTGACCCTTCTTCAGAACCAAAAACTCTGCTGGGTTTTTCCAGCAATTTCTGATTTTGTGTCTGGTTTCCAATATTTGCAATCTTTGTTTTTTTTAAGCAAACATATTCACTGTTTTGACTTGTATTTCCATCAACAGGATTGTGGCATTAACTATTGTTACTTTAGCCATTTAGTCACATAATTCCGTGAATCACATAGAATCCTAGAGTGTGGAATTAGGCTATTCAACTCATCAAGTCGACACTAACCTTACAAAGTGCACCTTACCCAGATCCAGCTCCCTACCCTATCCCTGTAAACCGGCACCTAACATGGTGAATCCACCTAACCTACACATCCCTGTACACTATGTACAGTTTAGCATGGCTAATCTCCCTAACCTGCACATTTTTGGATTGAGAGACAAAACCAGAGCATCCAGAGGAAACTTACACGGGGAGACTGTGCAAATTCCACAGACAGTTACCTGAGGCTGGAACTGAGCCCAGGTTCCTGGTCTGTGAGGTAGCAGTGCTAACCACTGAGCCACAATGCTGCCCATAAAGCTACTGTGCTGCCAATTGATCCACCATGTCATCCATAATGTTTGCAGAGGGCTAGAATATATTTCACTTACTTTTCAATAACCAGAGAACTGCCCCACTGCCCTTGCTTATAAACCTCACCTTTTATCCCCACGATCATGACCTTACAAGTTCCCCTCTCCATATCCAACACACTCTCCTATTTCTTGGTCAGTCATCCATTAGGAATCTGGGTGTATTGTATTGGCCAAGACTTTCTGTTTGACCTTCTCAAGAATACCAATTCAAAGGAAAAAACATTTACACTGCTTGAGCGGAGTGCACTGAATGATGAACAAGAGAGGCTGATAGGTAAAGGCATTGTCACTGAAAATGCACCATTAATGCTGATTGACAGTTAACTGCCAGAATTTGTTTAAATTTTAAACTGGACAAGTTGACATAGATTGGTCAAGGCATTGCCCCAAGAGATAATCCAGCAAATGGATGTCATCCATTCTGTTGAGTTGAAATAGGTTGACAACTAATTTAGAATTGTCGTTTGGGCTCGCAATGTGACATACATTTCTGTATTGGAAGCTACATGTCTTAATATAGAATACACAGAGCCCTTTCCTCTGTAAACAGAAAAAACACGTATGTGTACAGCATTGGAGTCATGTTTTTAGTAATGCTTTGATATTATTGGACTGAGGAGTCATTTATTTTGTTTTGTTCATAAGTTTAAAGAGGAGAGAAAAATACTAAGATGTTATTTAACTCATGGCTTTCTTAGTTCATGGTCCTCTTTCTTTGATCAGTTTTGCAAAATAATGCCTTCCTACTTTCTTTTTAGCCAAGTGCTAGAGCTGCCAGTGTTTGATCAGCCAGCATCAGTTGGTGAGTAATCCTTTTCTCAATCAAGTTCCCAATCTCCATGACTTGCCTGTTGGTGCCTGACTGCCATAAGATCCAGAGTTTCCCCCTGCTAATCTCTCCCATTTTTGGATTTAGTGATTCTGCACTATGTGGTCATATCATCTGCTGAATGCTGTTCTTTATTGTTCTGGTCCTACACAATTATATATAATATACAAGTTACGTTTACAGGGCACTATAACGATGCTAAAGGACAGATTATTTAATGCTCATTTTAATTGAGGTAACTCCTTCATCAAAATAGGAAAAGAAGGAATTTCAACAAGCAGTAAGTAGAATTGAGCATAATCTTAAGGGCCTGGAGTTTGTAATTTAGAAAAAAACAACACTAATTCTCTGGATGAAATTATTGATTCCTTTTGGCTTTCTCTTGCAGTGCAGATCAAAACGTTGAGTTAAAAAACTGCACTGCACTCTGTCAGTAAATGCATAGTTTGCATGTTAGGTTAGTTGTTAGACCTAACAAACTTGTGTAATAATGGTAATAAAATAATTCCATGTCCAATTATTATATATTCTGTGAACAAACTAATTTATGTCTGATGCCAAATGATGGTACTGCAGAAGGTATAGTATCATTGATTAGAGTGTGTTATCATCTGACACATTGGGCTCACAGTGTAGTTATGTTCTTCATGACAGAGTCAGAACAATAACTTAAAGCAGCTGAGTTCAACTGACAGATCCTCTCAGCTTTCACACCTGAATTTGGGATTGAAGACAGGTGTCCACTATTCTCAGAATTGCAACCTTTCTTTTGACTATAGCTCTCTTTTCTGGTGGTGGGTGCTACCTGGCTTATTTATTTTTATTCATTTACAGGATGCGGGCATCACTGGTTAGGCCAGCAATTATTTTCTATCACTAACAGCCGAGAGAACGGTTAAGAGTCGACCACATTGCAGTGGATCTGAAGTCACGTGTGGGCCAGACAGGGTAAAAATGGCAGATTACTTTCCCTAAAGAAAATTAGTGGACCAAATGCGTTTTTCCTCATAATCAACACTGGTTTCATGATTATCATTATACTCTAAATTCCAGATCTTCAATTGAATCAAAATTCCACCATCTGCCATCAGGATTCAAACTTAGGTCTCCAGATCATTATCAGAGACTCTGGATTAATAGCCCAGCAATAATACTACTAAACCATTGCCTTGCCGTTATCAAGGAAGATAGAAGTGGTGCATGTTGTTTTATGAATAACTTCGTTGAAAATAACCCAGGATTTTGGTCAAAGTTGTTCTTGAAAAATGTTTAGCCATTGTTACGACCAGGTGAGGAGGGATGATCGGCTCCCCTCTTTTTTTTTTAACCCCCTTTTGATCAAGTAAATATTCTGTTAGTGAAAGGGATGACAGCTGTATTCATTATTAAACTAAAAAAAAGGAAATTGCAACATTTTACAGTCACACAACATGGGTAACAAGGGGAAAGTGTCTGTACAGATTGGAAGGTATAGGCAGTTGATATTTACACCTTTTAAAGTCCTTGAGCTATGAGAGTGAAAGCTGAGTCTCAATGGGCTAGCTGTTGTCTTGTTCCCTCAGGAGGGGCAAAGCTTAGAGATACCTGAGATTTCTCAGTAAATGATTTCTTGTTTATCACTTTGTGTTCCCAGCAAAAAAAAAGTTATTTAATTTGTGATATATATTCACTCTTGTTGTAATTTGTGAGTGTATAAAGAATGGGTAATTCTCAATGCCGGTTGTATGTAAAAAGAAGTGCCACTATGCGTTTGATATGTTGAAGCCAAATTAATATATTCATGAGTGGAAGTTTCACATGTGCAATCTCATTCGCCAAAAGAGGGAAAGCTCAATATTTTTGATGAGGTTACACCAACTCAGAATACAAGGGAAGGTGACAGGGCACCTGAATGAATCAGCATGGAACTATTTGAAAGCCTTTCAGTGCAAGGTATGGAGAAATTGATTTGTAATGTAGTTGCAGAATAGATATGCCAGGTGAGATAAGATTAGTTTGAACAAGAGAAAGAACTTCATAGTTTTCCATAGTATTCCTCCATATTTGAATTAAAAACAGATGGAAGAAAGAAAGAAATGGAAGTTCTAGTTGCCAACATTTTCTTTACTTTAAGATGACTCAGAGACTACTGCTTTGAGTTTACCTGTTACATTTGTAATCTTACTTCTATTAAAGTAATTGACCATACAGAAAAGCAAACCAGTTTGTGCAACGTACAAGGTACTGTGTGTACAATGTCCTAGTTGAATTGCAAACAAAGCAATTCCAAAATTCAAACTGAAAAACTGAATTAATACTTTGGGACATTCCAAAGCACTTCACTATCAGTGGATAATTTTGAAGTGTTGTCACATTTGTTGCAGAGACAATTTGTGCCACAAGCAGCAGGTTGATCAATAGCTCATTTATTTTGGTTAAGGAATTAATGATGACCATCAAGCTAGTCGACCTCCAATGCCATTGGGTCTTTCACATCAAGCTTATCAGGGTAAATCTAAGCCAACTATCACCTCAGAAGCCTGTCTCACTTGTCAGCAAAATAATAGGAGTCATCAGTAGTGCTATCAAGGTGCATACTCATTAACAACCTGCTCATGATGCTTGGTTTGGGTTCCGCCAGCTCCAAAATGAAAGCGAAATACTGCAGACACTGGAAATCCAAAACAAAAATATGAAACGCTGGAAACATTTATTAACCCAAAGGATTGGGCAGAATTTTGTTATGGCATCAGGTGTCTTGCTTAAGACCATAAGACCATAAAAAAATTGGAATAAGTGTAGGCCATTCAGCCTCTCGCACCTGTTCTGCCATTCAACATGATTATGGCTGATCTGACTTTCCTCATATCCACTTTCCTGGCCTTTTCCCATCACTCTTGATTCCCCTACTAATCAAGAATTTAGCGATCTCAGTCTTAAATATATACAAAGACTATGCCCTCACAGCTCTCTGTGGCAAGGAGTTCCAAAGGATTACAACCTCTAAGAAAATAAATTCTTCATCCTCTCAGTCTTAAATTGATGCCCCTTTATTCTGAGATTATGCCTTCTGGTCCTACACTCTCCCATGAGGTGAAACATTCTCTTAGCATTTACCCTGTCAAGCCCTTTAAATATCCAAAATATTTCAATGAGATCACCTCTCTTTCTTCTAAACTCCAATGAGTAGAGTCTCTTTGCTCATAAAACAACCTCTCCATGCCTAGTGATCATCCTATGGACTTTCTCTGAACTGCCTCCGATGAAATGATATCTTTCCTTAAATAAGGGGACCAAAACTGTTCAGAGTAGTCCAGATGTGGTCTCATCAGCATCCTGTACAGACACAGTAAGACTTGTCTACACTTATATACAACTTCCTTGAAATAAGGACCAACATTCCATTAGCCTTCCTGATAACTTGCTGTGCCCGTGTGCTAGCTTTCTGTGTCTCATGTACAGATCCCTTTGTGTTGCAGCTTTCTGCAGTCTTTCTAAGTAATATTTAAATAATAAAGGTTTAGAGGGATATGTGCCAAACGCTGGCAAAAGGGACTGGCTTAGTTTAGGAAACTTGGTCAGCAGGAATGAGTTTGGCTGAGGACCTGTTTCTTCTGTATACCCTTATGACTCTATTCTGTTCTTTTGTTGTCCCTTCCAAAATGAACAACTTTGCAATTTCCCACATTATACTCTATTATGCTCCAACTTGTTGCCCACTTCCTTAACCTATCAATATCTCTGTAAATTGTTTGTGTTCCTCTCAAATATGTGCCTTGCCAATTATTTTAGTGTCAGGAGACTTGGACTGCCTCTTTTTAAAAAGATCTATAAGACCATAAGACATAGGAGTGGAAGTAAGGCCATTCGGCCCATCGAGTCCACTCTGCCATTCAATCATGGCTGATGGGCGTTTCAACTCCACTTACCCTCATTCTCCCCGTAGCCCTTAATTCCTTGTGATATCAAGAATTTATCAATCTCTGCCTTGAAGACATTTAGCGTCCCGGCCTCCACTGCACTCTGCGGCAATGACTTCCAAAGGCCCACCACTCTCTGGCTGAAGAAATGTCTCCGCATTTCTGTTCTGAATTGACCCCCTCTAATTCTAAGGCTGTGTCCACGGGTCCTAGTCTCCTCGCCTAACGGAAACAATTTCCTAGCATCCACCCTTTCCAAGCCATTTATTACCTTGTAAGTTTCTATTAGATCTCCCCTTAATCTTCTAAACCCCAATGAATACAATCCCAGGATCATCAGCCGTTCCTCGTACGTTAGACCTACCATTCCAGGGACCATCCGTGTGAATCTCCTCTGACACGCTCCAGTGCCAGCATGTCCTTCCTGAGGTGTGGGGACCAAAACTGGACACAGTACTCCAAATGGAGCCTAACCAGAGCTTTATAAAGTCTCAGTAGCACAACGGTGCTTTTATATTCCAACCCTCTTGAGATAAGTGACAACATTGCATTCGCTTTCTTAATCACGGATTCAATCTGCATGTTTACCTTTAGAGAATCCTCGACTAGCACTCCCAGATCCCTTTGTACTTTGGCTTTACGAATTTTCTCACCGTTTAGAAAGTAGTCCATGCTTGTATTCTTTTTCCCAAAGTGACCAAGTTACAAGCCAATCAGTACGTGGTGAAGTCACAGATGGTTTTCCCCTGAAATCAAAATACCAAGTGTGATGTCTTAGGCATGTGAGGACTGCAGATGCTGGAGATGAGAGTCTAGATTAGAGTGGTGCTGTAAAAGCACAGCAGGTCAGACAGCATCCGAGGAGCAGGAAAATCGACATTTTGGACGAAAGCCCTTCATCAGGAATGTGATGTCTTGCCTACTGATAATCCCTGCATGGTTAGCTGGATGGCTTGTGATATAGAGTGACACCAACAGCATGGATTCAATTCCTGCACTGGCTGATGTCACCAAGAATGTCTTGCCTTCTCAACCTCTCTTTGCCTGAGGGATGGTGATCCTCAGGTTAAACTCAATCTCTGTAATGCGAGATGAGCCCTATGGTCCTCTAGGTCTCTGGTGACGATTATTTATCCAAGCACTTCTAGCAAATCAGTGGTGGCAGTTCCTGTGCACAATAGTGACACTGGAGTGACCATGACTACTAGTGGAAGGACAGGCTCAGGGTTTCAGAATGATAGAACGACCCAGGCAATAGGTAGTTTATGTGTGTGGTTGGGTGGAGTTCACAGAGTGGGGCTTCACAAATAAGGGCAGGGGCAGGACAGAGTAGCCCTTAGTGGGGTCCATTTCCTGATATTTGTGCCTGGCACTGAGTGTCTTTGATCAAGAGACACCACCACTCTGATCCCTCCCTCCATGCTGGGCCGAATGTGACAAACTGGCCACACAGTTACAGCAGTTGTGCAGACCATGCATGGCTGCTGCTGGGTTAATTCAGCAGCGTGAGATAAGGCCTATAAGAAGTTATTAATTGGCCAATTAAGGACCTCAATTGCAACAGAATGGAAGATCGACCTTTTGCTTTTCCCAGCCAGAACATAATTGTGAGTTCAGGCATGACCCCACCTTGTCTAATTAAATGCCCTTCCCACCTACAAGCTTGGCATCAATAACAGCAGGAGATGCTAATGGCATTGAATGTCAAATGAAGGTAGTTATGTTCTCTTATTGGAGTTGGCCATTGCCTGATACATGTCTATAATTTATAGTAGTATTTAGGGTAGTAATTATCATTTTTCATTCCAAGTCTGGATGTTGTCCAAGTCTGGCTGCACCGAGCATGGATTTTATTTTAATCTTGAGAACTATAAATGGAGCTGAACTGTATGCAATCATTGGTGAACAGCTCAAATTCTGACCTGTAGGATCTGCCAGATCTCTTCCCACAGTTGATGCCAGACCTGCTGAATTTTTTTATATACAGTTCCAATTGTCATTTCAGCTTTGATCCAAACACAGACACAGAATGAACTCTGGGGCTGAGGTGAGAATGATTCCCTCCCTTACATCCAGGCAATATTTCACTGAGTTTGGCAACAAGGGGCCTTAATGAAAGTAAAATTAATGATGATTGAGCAAAGGTTAATATGCAAATTGGGGCCATTTCAGCCCAGAACTTTGCTGTTTTCCCTTTGATTAACGTTCTAGGGTTGACAATTATTACTACTACATCAGTCTTCCTTGCAGGTTATAAATTGGGCTGTTCACTGACTACAACTCCATTTACAGTTCTTAAGAAACAGTCCATGCTCCTGTGCAGCAGTCCTGGACAACATCTAGGAGAAAGTGAGGACTGCAGATGCTGGAGATCAGAATAGAGAGTATGGTGCTGGAAAAGCACAGCAGGTCAGGCAGCCTCCGAGGAACAAGAGAATCAACATTTTGGCCATAAGCCTTTTCCTGTTTCATTCCTGATGAAGGGCCTATGCTTGAAACATTGATTCTCCTCCTCCTTGGATGCTGCCCAACTTGCTGTGCTTTTCCAGCACCATGCTCTCAACTCTGGACAACATCTAGGCTTAGAATGAAAAACAATATGTGCTATCCATGCTAGGCAAGTGTCAGGCAATGGCCAACTCTGAAAAGAGAACATAACTACCTTCATTTGACATTCAAATGCCATTATCGTCATGGTGTCCCACATTATCATAATCCTAGAAGTTGCTATTGACCAGAAACTGACTAGAACCAACCAGATAAACATAATGCTTGATGAGGCTTGATTTTTTACAGCAACTGGCTAACTGGACTCTCATAGCTTCTACATCTCTCAAAGACACGTTAGTGTGATTGCATTGTCTCCGTTTACCTGGATGTCTGCAGTTCCAACATGAAGAGAGCTCAGTACTCTCCAGATCTACTTCAATCCATCAAAGGAAGAGGACAATTAACAAAGAAAGACTCTAGTTTAGGACTTCAATTAATCCATACCATAATTATAGGTGGAATAAGTTTAACAAATTTAATTTGAACTTTAAAGATTTGATTGGTATGGGGAGATTTTTAAAGATCTTATTAACAAATCACTAAGTAAGGTAAGGTAGTATGGATAGAAAGTGTCATGGCATTGCTTATCAGGAAAATCCTATATCTGTTTCTTTAAGCAGGTTCCACAGGCAGCATACATTACAAGATCACGGAAAAAGTGTAACTTTTATTGAACTTTGAATAGTATACCAGATCAATGCAACAGAAGAGTATTTGCAAATTGTGGGAAGAGGAAGAGAATATAACAGGTGGAGAACATAGACCATTAGAAACTGGAACAGGAGTAGGCAATTCAGCCCCTTGAGCTTGCTCTGCCATTCAATAGATTCATAGCTAATCCAACACTCCTCACATCCACTTTTATTGAACAAAAAGACTAATTCTATATCCAGCATTGGGCCAGAGAATGTGGACTGCAATGTTTGAAATGTCTCTTAACTCAGTTCATGTTCAGTGATTCAAATATGTTTCAGATGACTAAGGCACCCAGTTGCTTGACTGGGAACATACAATCCTGCATTACCTGGTCTAATAGACAGATAACCTCTTAAACACAGAGAAGCCAATGAGCAAGTGGAATAGAAGATGTTACAGTAAGGATGTCCAATGTTTATTGACACCTTGATGGTAGTGTGTAGTCTTGGGAAATTTCACCACTGTACTTTTATGGGAACAGATAATTATGATAGTAAACTAGCCATGATCCACCAGCTCTCCATTTCAGTGGGGAGTCAGATCTGGATCTGCAGTCCGACCCCTATAGTTACTCTAATGCTCTTGTGCATCAGAAACTACAGAAAGTGGTAGTGTAGTTTCAGACTGAATGTTCTGGTGATATTAACACATCTAAATTGAATTTACTCAAACTTCATAATGGTACTATGTTTATCCGTTTATATAAATAAGAAGTTAATTTTATATCTAAGTGAAATAGTCTCAAAAATGTATAAGCAATATAGTCTGAGTTATTCCCTGGTTTATAAGTGAAACACTTCAGAATCAATTGATCTGTGAAGTGTAATATTTGGAAGTTCAGGGTAACAGCATTCTTGGTGAATATTGTTTATTATTTTAGATCCCACTTAGTGTAATAATTTCTCAGATTAAAACAAAAAACAAACCTGTGCCTACATTTCCATCTTGTGGATAAAAATAAATTTAACATGTCCTCTGATTCTGTTGAGGCCTTTCTGACATTTTTGGGCCAACTTTCTAAGTTTATACTGATGCCCTGGGCTTTGTTCACTTATTAATTACATGCATGAGTTTTCTTGGTCTATAGAAATTGGCAGACAGGCAGGTGAGGCTAACCAGATGAAATTGAAAATTCAGCTCTTATATCCCATATAAACAGGTGTAGCCAGTTTGAATTGCAGTTAGGTGTTAATGGCCTTTCCCAGTACTATTGGTCGAATTGCTAAAGAGGTAGGAAAAGTTCAACCAAATAATCTTATCTCATTCTAAAAGCAAACTGTGTGCTGTGATAAACATACTAAAGCTTCAAAAAAAGCAATTTTGTTGCAATAGCTTATGAATTTAATAGTTTGTTTAAAGTATTGTCTGTCATCTTCAACAATGATGTTTTACTAAATTAATTATCTTGAACAATAAACATTGGCACACTCTCAGAGTAAATTCATTCACTTTCCTCAATGTTATATAAAACAAATGCTACTCTGCATTCGTGCCATTCAGATGTTTCTGCTGTCTTTCAGTGTTTCTCTTTCTTCCATCTTGTAACTTAACAAATAATCTAAACAATTACCTCAAAATTTACAACTTGCTCACCCTATTTTCTTGTTCTTCCAGTCTATAGTTGCTGTATCATTCAGGCTGGTGTTCAGGTCCACAAATAACACCAACTTTCTGGTATTCGATCCATTTAGCTACAAGTGTGATCCTGATATTTAGTATTGTTATGGACCAGACCAGACCACCTCAAAATAGTTTAGGAAGGTGTAAAAGCAAATGTAAAGTGTATGTTCCCAATGCAATGCAACTGGTCAAACTACTTGATGTGAAGGAAAACACAATTTATTTAACCACTGTAGTTAAGATGCAACCAAAGAAAGAGGAATTTAGAATAACTTACCTCCATTGGAAAACATAACAGAATAATAGATGCAGTAACTATTACTAATCAACTGTTCCAGTATAGTGACAATGCATTAACACAACCGTTGGCAAAAAAGGAAAATTCAGACAGATTCTCATATGCAGCTCTTCAATTCAGAAGGAACACGTCCAGAGAAAATTCTGAGAGAGTAGTTGCCAGGAGACATTCACTGAAGCTTCCAACTCTTTTGAGACCCCAATAGCTTCTGATACTACTCAGAAATCTCCTGATCTGTGAGAGCTGGCCACATCCATTCAGGCTGCATTAAAAAAAAATCCAAGGCTTTCCAAGCTGTTTACACAAGTGGTCTTAAATATTTAGATTTGCACCTCTGCCTTACAACCTCTCTTTAAAAAAAATGGATAAAATAACCTCTTAAAGTGACAGCATCCTCACAGTTTAGTGATAAATCAGTCTTTGCTCTGTGTGCTTGAAGCTGGCAGCTGTGGAGTTAATTAGCTGGCACAGGGTGTTTCCAAAAGGTGCTACATTGCATTCTCCCAAGGAACAAGGCCAAGGTTGTAGTTAGGTTTTCTGTAGGTCAGTCAATGTAGTAAAAGGGTCTTTCAGTGCTATCTGTGAGTTAAAGTTAGCTGGTTTCATACAGTTGGGATAAAGGACAGATTTACCTTAAATAAGGAGGCCAATTGTTGTTCACAAAACTTAAGAGGTGATCTCACCAATATTTTATTAACTATTCACATTACTTGTTGTACCTATCCTTTCTGTGATAACTTCACTAAGTTATCTTGATTGCTCTGCATCTCATAGCTCTGCAATCTCTCACCTTTTAGATAATTCTTTTTATAATCTTTCCTGGCAAAGTAGATAATTGCTTATTTTCCAACATTATGGTTCATTTGCCAGATCTTTGCTCACCTATTTAACCAGTACATATTCTTCTGTAATCTCTTTATGTCTGTTCAAAAATTACTATCCTTCCTATCTTTGTGTCATCAGCAAATTTGGCAACCGTACCTTCAGTTTCTTCATCCAAGTCATTTATATAAACTGTTAAAATTTGAAGCTCCAGCTCTGGTCCCTGTGGCACACCACTCATTATAACTTGCCAACCAGAAAATTACTCATTTACTTTCTGTATTCCTCCATGCCAATATGCTACCCCCTACACCAGGACTGTTTGTTCTCCATGATAATCTTGATTGAACTTTATGACACTCTTAATCCCCTTCAATATTTGAATTTTTCACTTTTTGATCTTGGTGTCCAAAATGATACAAAATGTTCAGTGTCGATGGAGGACTACGTTGTTAGATTATGGTCAGTTTGAGTTGTTGTAGATTATGGTCAGTTTGAGTTGTTTACCTCTGGTTGACAACAAGTCTCAGCACTCTGTTTGTTTCTAAAGTCTTTTCATTCTAATAGTACGTTTATCTTGCTATTAAAGTCATTTCTAAATATCTTTCTGTGTACATTTGAGTTAACATCCACAAATGGGTGCTGTACCTAACCCCACATACAAATCCATTAAAATTAAAACAAAGACAAACATATTGAGGATTAGCTCTTATGAAATATAATCAGTTGAATAAGAAAAGTTGGAAAAACACTGGTGCTTTAGGCTAAAATGCACTAAATGATGTGGAATATTGTGATAAAAATGGCATTTGAATACCATAATCCTCCTTAAAAAATTATCCTTGGTGGGAACAGGTAATACTTCCTTAAATTTATTTATTGTTTATTGTGTGTTTTTTAAATATTGCCCTTGTTTTCACTCGACCATTAGCTTACTTTAGGGTCTCTTGAGTTCAATTCAAATACTGAGCCTTGTCGGTATATTTTTCAGCCTTAGTTTTGGGAAATACTAATTATGCTGGCTTGGAATTTGTAGCTAGTTAGGGAATTCTGCAGTCGTTGTCATTTCTGACTTAGTTCAGATGTTCTTAGTTAAGAACGTTATTGATAGGCATTTATCGAGCAGTCTGGTGTATCCCCACTCATGTTTATTCATTGTGTTCTGTGTCTTCAAAGTGAAAAACTTGACCTTGCCTCAGAATGTCTCCTTTCAGGTCTGTCTTCAGTTTTTAGTCTACGCCTACAGACCTGTTTACATCTGCACCCCAAGTGATTCTGATGCACTTGACCCAGCAGGCTTTACAGTTGCTTGGCAACAAAGACACTTGAAGAGTTGTGTCAACAGCATGTGACATTCCCCCCATTGGATTGGTTAGCATCCTCTGCATCTCTAAATTGTACAGAGAGATACAAGTCTTTCTCTGTACCGTTGCCAACTTGTAAATTTGTATTCATGGGACATTTTCTACCTCGGGGTGATCTTTGTGATGGGGGAGGGCTAACAGGCATCATGTAGAATGTTTGCCAATAACATTTTACATTCAAGGAGTTAGAGATTAATATTCTGCAATCCTAGAGGCGTTTTATGCCAGAGGACTGTTTGAGTTTTACACAGATATTCAAAGTCTGACCAAGGTGGAATAGAGGGTAAATTTAGCAAAAAAACTCTTCTGCTAAATTCAAGACGCAGCCGGCAGCTGTAGTTTGGAACTGGAGAGCTATTAAGACTAATCTGAAATGAACTGTACTAGGTATGTACAGAACTCCTGTGAAATGTATGTTAAAGTCTAAAAATTATTGGTAATAGTAATAAAAGAATGCCTGATGCATTTGAATAATAATCGCTTGTCCGCGACTGTAGCAAAGGCATTGACCCATTTAACACAAAATCATTTCCAACTTCAGTCAAATGTATCCTCCACTGAGACGTAAATGTCAGGAACAGACACCCTGAAGCAGCATTTGTCACATGTTAATTCATTCCTTCAAGAGAAAAGGTATGTTTCTGGTCTGGTTTTGCCTTGTACAGTGCTATAACTGAACTGAAATGATCAAATATTTTATATCTTGCAATATATTTTTCTCATACCACAGAGCTATCATCCAAGCACTTGGTGTTAAATGGTTAAATATTCTGCAAGTTTTCAGGATAGGGAGTATCAGAGAGAAATGATTTTGGACTTTTCCGTTGTGTGGTAGTTGTTCTACACAGAAGCGAAGGTTACAAGTTCAGGACGTAAGTCAAAATTTCAGTGTACACTCTGGACAGCACTTATATTAAGGGGACTCTCCATATATACATTGGAACAGACTGAAGGCCGCCTGTTGGACCAGTAAAGATTCTTTGTAAGCGTTCAGAAAAGGACAGTCAGTTTTCCTGTTATTAGGAACAATTTTTCTCTCTTAACCAACACCACCTGCCCATTCAATTTAACTCATAGCAGTAAAAAATGGCTGCTAAACTGGCTCACATATCATTGTTACTTTATTTTCAAATAATTAATTGCATGTGCAGAGCCTTAAGATATTTCTGAGTCATAAAGTGATGATCAATATGTGTTTTTTTCCTCACAGAACTAAATTAGTGAGTAGTAGGATACATCAGTATTTCTCAATTCAGCTTTCCCAATGAGCCTACAAAATAGCTGGAAAATGCCACGGTGAGGAGGAAGTGAATGGGAGGTAGCTGGTGGCATGCTGTACTTA
The DNA here is from genome assembly GCF_004010195.1 of Chiloscyllium plagiosum. Classification (NCBI taxonomy): domain Eukaryota; kingdom Metazoa; phylum Chordata; class Chondrichthyes; order Orectolobiformes; family Hemiscylliidae; genus Chiloscyllium; species Chiloscyllium plagiosum. The sequence goes on from NC_057740.1 coordinate 33,918,005, forward strand.
CTCATTATCACTTGCCGTACTCCTGTGGTTCTTTCTCACATCCCTCCTCCTGCCCTTTCCACACTCCTGCTTTTCTCGTGCTTTCTTCATTCTCTCCCATGTTCAACTTCATTTTACTCCTGCTCTCTTCGTGCCCCATCAATGGTTAACATTCTCTGCCTTGAGAAGCAAAACACCCATTTCAATAATAACTCTGAGTAAGTGCCTGCTTTCTTAAAAGCATTATCAAAGCACTCCTTACAGCCAACACTTCCATATTTTGAGTATTAAGGAGTATCATCATATAGATATGATGGCTGTGATTATATCCATTTGAGAAGGAGTCCTGCAAACATTAAAGTTTGAGAACTGTTGGGGGAGCTAATGCATGGTCTCAGAATGTGTGGGCTTAATGACTGAATTATTGCTTTTTGCTTTTTTATATTCTGTGACCTTTGACACTGAAGTAGTGCATTTGGGAACTTTTGTAATTTATTTGAAAGTTCTCTGAAATTTATAATACTTTGAATGTTTGAGGAGGGCTTTTAAGAGTTTGCACCAAATATAAAGGGATTAATTGTCATTTTCTTGAAGCACAAGAAATACTAGTCCATGTGACCTGGCTACCTTTGACCCGGAGGAAAAGCCAATGGTAAATTAAGATGAAAAGCCATGTGGACAGAAACAGAGAAGGCATGCAAAAATAAACTACTAATGTAATGAAAAACAGAGAGCTAGAGGCACAAAGGAGAGCTACAACAGAGGTGCTGTACAAGGAAGGCAATAGTGTATAGATGCAGAGACAACTCAAAAGTAAACAAGATTGATAGAGGAACATAGAGAATTCTTGTGAGAAGGAGAAGGAAAAGGCTGTCAGGAAGATGCCACTTTTTCAGTTTGGCAGAAGAACGGAGCTGGTTATAAGGTTAAAAAGCCTGGAAATCCCTGTGAATGACTCAGACTCTAAAGAGTTCCATGTTTTCCTAGAGGCGACCAAACTATATTACTCCCTAAGGACTATCATGACTTGAGGGAGAGAGCTTTCATAGAAGTGCACCTTACTGATGAGAATTGCTGCCGTGAAACTCAATGTGAAAGTAGTCAGATCAGACCCCTGACCTTACCTGCATGGAAAGAGAACAGAATATTGTGGAACTGTGTAGCTATCTGGTTTCATCTTTGTGCAGAAGTGCTGTGAATACTTAATTGCGTAAGATGTATCTTTGTTGACTACTTAAAGTAAACACAAATTTAAAATAAATGTAAAGGAAAGAAATTTACCTTTTTATTTGAGGTATCATTTTGCCTGTTAATTTATATAATTTTCATTTGTTCTAATTAAGTAAAAACCACAAAAAGTGCAATTCTGTTGATATGTTTGGGAATCATTTAGTAAATTTAGTTATTCTGGCCGTCATGTTTTCCTTTTTGGCAAAAGTGAGGACTGCAGATGCTGGAAACCAGCATCTAGATTAGTGTGGTGCTGGAAAAGCACAGCAGGTCAGGCAGCATCCGAGGAGCAGGAAGATCGACGTTTTAGCGAAAGCCGTTCATCAGGAATGGGGGATTCGAAGGGCTTTTGCCCGAAACGTCGATTTTCCTGTCGCTCGGATGCTGCCTGACCTGCTGCGCTTTTCCAGCACCACTCTAATCTAGACTCATGTTTTCCTTTTTGCCAATGGAGGGTGCTGTTACAGTTGGAGGCTGCAGGTATGTAAGGCAGATCTCACTGACCCAGTGAACCATCTGGAGGTGTTCTGAGTGACCTGCTTGGTCAGAGCCTGTGAAATGCTACATTATGATGAGGCATACCGAGCAGCGCTCTCAAACCTGGAGCATCGTCAGCAGCACCTACTTCTGCAGGTATACCCCATAGCTGTCAGACTTCTGATTGGTCCCACACCATAGGAGACTGTCTCCCATGCTCATTTGGATAGTGCATTTGGCAATTCCCAACCACACACCAACTCTGAAAAGCGAGTTCCACCATTCTTGCTGGCGATATGTGCAGGCTTGATATGAAATCTGAGCATCTGCTTGAAGCTCATGTCCATTGACCTTTCTGTAAACTCAAAGACACGTTTCCTGAATCTCGGAACTAGTATCTTCTTTTCTGTTTTGTTGATCTATTGACATATAATCTGGTGTTTTAAGCCATCAGATCTGTGTTAAGTCAAAATTATAAAAGAGTAGAAGCTGTCTCTTTCGCCATTTATGAGGACTTTCACTGTGTGCTGTGTAGTGTGGTACACACACTGGGGTAAAGGTTAAACTGCAGAATTCAGTGCTGTTGTGTGGGTTGGAAGACGGAGTGGTGGCAGCTGGGAGAATACATTTGCATCAGCCAAACTTTGCAATACTTTTTCTGTCAGTCCTTTGGGTATTGTCACAGTCATGCGTGGTTTATCATATTCTTGAGAAGCTCCATCATGTATTAGATGAGTCTAATCTATTACATTGATTCCCTCCTGAAATCCACGTATGACTAAATCAAGAGGCTTTCATTATGAAGCACATGTCCACTCCGCAGTTAAATTCCCATGTTTCTTCAACGTCTATTCAAATCAATTCGAAGACATGCTTACAAGTTCCCAGCACAGCTCTAAACCTGACTTATTTTCTGGAACTTTTTTCACTATGCAGCATTATAATGGATATTTCATAGGCATTTTTCTCCTCTATACTCTGAGGATGTTGTTAGTTACAATTGTTCCAATTTTCTTTAGGTGTTATATGTCCACAAAAAGTTCTTAAATCTTTTACAACAGTTTTCATTTTCCCATAAAAATAGAGCTGTTTTTTTTTCTTTGCTTGTTATTTCTGATATAACTCTGTGTCCTCAATCATTTCTCTCAGAGGGCACTTAGAACATCAGTTGTAAGATTCACCTTGTCCTTGTTCTGTCTGCATAAGTACTCTTCCTGCTGATATCATGAATAGTTATTGTTAGTTTGACACCATTTCAGACTTCCACATATAATTTCATAACATAGTTACTGTGCATCTAAGGCACGGCTCTCATAATGAAACTACCACAGTGCTTTGCTTCCTGTTTCCTGCTGCTTCACCCACATGATGATAGATTAGACATAAGGTGAATGACAAATGGAGTCGGATAAGAAAACTATGCACACCAGAGAACTTAAGAATGGGCTATGAGGGATTGCATACAACAAACTGAACTTTGCATTAATTTCAGCAGCAGCACAGACTGAATGGATTGTATGTTCAGCTTCCAAGTTGCAAATCATGTTTTAGATACCATACACTATGTTATAAAAAGCATATCAAAAAAACTGGAGAAGGTACAAAGATGATTTGCAATGATTTTACCAGAAATGTGTGGATAACATGTGTCAAATAGGGATTGATATGCTGGCTCTCCTCTATTTTAAAATGTAGGTTGAGAGGTGGCCTAATAAAAATCTTTAAAATTTTGAAGCGTTTTGACGAGTGGATACAGGGAGCCTTTCCTCTTGCGGGAAAGAGCTTAACAAGAAACTGTTAGGATACTAACTAAGAAATCTAATAGGTATTAAGAGGAATTTCTTTTACCAAAGAATGGTGAGAGTTTAGAACTCTCCGTCATAGGAAATTGAAGTGAATAGTCTTGATGCATTTATAAAGGAGCAAGACAAGTACATGAAGGAGCGGATAATAAAAGGTTATGATGGTAGATTTTGATGAGGCAAGTTGTGAAAAGGCTTGAATGGAACATATATGCCAACATGGATAGGCAGGGATGAATGGCCTGTTTCTGTGCGTGAACACAATAGCTCATTCTGTGATAGTATTCATCTGTATGATAGATGATACTTTTAACACTGTGTTCCCTGAGTAGAAGGATGTCAAGAAGGGTTGCACATGCCCACTTGGCCTGCTTTGCTGCTGTCAGCTGCACACTTGTTCCTGACATTTTTCAGGTCGGCAGCAGGAGTTTGGATCCATCAAAAAGAAGTACAAATGTTAACTCACACTGCATTGGAACCCGCAATGTAAGAATTTCCAATGGGCATTCCAATGTTAAAAAATCAATACTTATATGTGTGTATGTTGTCAGTAATGTTGCCAAATGGCATTGCAGTGGGAATTCGACAGTAACATTTCAGTGTAGCTCTATAGCACACAAAACAATCAAAATTTGCAGACATTTCATCACATTTCCCAGTGTGTGATGGGACCATAATGTCAATGAGACTTTGCTGTCTCCTTAAACTTGATCCAATGTGTTCAGGCTTTGTGCAGTGAGTTTCAGCACAACCCAGATAGCTCATTTGATGGATAATATGATTCATAATCCCAATGTCATTGTTTTGAGTCCCAATTTGAGTCATAAATATTTTTCTCAAATATTGTAGTGCAGATACTTTTGTATTGGTTTCTTTTTACCAAACAGAGACCATAAACTAAATGTTATAATAATGTCTCTACATTGGAAGTTGAGAACCTCATTCACTGTAACTCCTTGATGATATTTTTATTATTACTGAAATATCAGTTACTCAGAGGGAAATGATAGATGGACTCCAGCTGGGCTGTTAGCTAGACCTAAAACTGGGTAACTTCAACTTCACTGCTAGTCTATGTCAAGCCAACTTATTTGTTTAATGCTCAAGTTGTGTAAATAAGCATGTGCAGGAAGTGCCATCAATCCCAACTTTTGCAGCACAAATAAACACAAATACACATTGTAAATTGACCTGATCATCTCCCTTACATGAGTACGGCATTTTTCAAACTTCAGCCAATTGATTAATTAACCAAAACCTTTAAACCAATTTTAGTCCAAACAGATGCAAGTTTTTCAGTCTCTATCTCACTTTCCAAATAGACAATTGGAATTGTTGAGAGAAAATATTGTATACTTTATCGAATAATCAAATAAGAGGAGATAGATAAATATATGCAGAGGTAGTCTTCAAGGACACTCTTTGAGCAGTATAGTGAAGTAATGAGGTTCATAGAATCCCTACAGTGTGGAAAGGCCATTCAGCCCATCAAGTCCACCTCCTTATCCCTGCATTTCTAATAGCTAACCCACCTAGCCTGCACACTATGGCAACTTAGCATGGGCAATCCACCTAACCTGCACATCTTTGGACTGTGGGAGGAAACTGAAGCATCCAGCAGAAATGGAGGGAACACACAAACTCCACACAGACAGCTGCCTGAGGGTGGGATCGAACCAAGGTCTCTGGTGCTGTGAGGTAGCAGGGTTAACCTCAGGGCAACTGTGCCGCTCTAGTTAAGGGAGGTTAAGGGAGAGAATTCTGGAGATCAGAGTATGGATAATTGAAGACAGGGCTATCAAAATTGGGGCAAAAAAATTAAGGAGATATAATTAGAAAGGATAGGAGGAATGAGTCGAGAATGTAGTGGTGGAAAAGCACAGCAGGGCATACAGCATCCGAGGAGCAGAGGAATCGACATTTCAGTCATAAGCCCTTCATTAGGATTCAGGAGGAACCTAAACCTCTCAAAGGGTACAGGGTTCTAGAAGAATACAGTGGTCAGGGAAGTGGAGGGAGGTGGTTACTGTAATGAGTAGCTGTGCAAGAATTTGAAAATAAGCATAAAATGTTTAAAATTGAGGTGTTATTGCAGCACAAAATTGAGGTAACCATTGTAGGTCAATGTGCACAGGGGCATGGGTAAATAGGGCTTATGTGAGCTTGGGCATGGACAACAGACATTTGGATTCTCCAAGTCTGTCCAGGTGGAAGATAGGAAGAGGTTTGAAATTGTTGAGTCTGGAGAAAACAATTTCAAGACAGTATTAAAGCTATCCCTGAGACCTGACATTAAAAGTAGTGGCATTGAACAACAAACTTACTTCAATGCTTGATCTATGACACTGAGCCCCCATTGTACCATGGTTACCATGACACTCATGTCAATTTTTTTACTGACAGAAGCTTTTAGCATAAAGGTAAGTACACAGAGCAAACCGCGGGAAGGTAAAACCCAGATATTGCAGCTACTTTCTTTTGACAGTCAATGTCATTTGTTCTATTATTTGTGAAAAACATGTATTCATTGTGATGTAAGTGACATGGAATCATAAGCAGGCAAGAATGCGATTAGGCCAGACTAACCCTGGACACTTAGGGTCTACCTGGGTCATTTTTATCACATAATGACTGTGCAGTAATCCCTTATCCTCGCCACACATGTTGAATAAGGAAACCATCCTTTTGATTTTACACTAATGCTTCAACCAAGTCAGTACCAGTTAAAATATGAAAAGCACAAAAAAAGCCCTCTACTGCTGGTGAAAATCTGATGCCAGGATTTAGATATCATGAGTAAGAATTTACTCCAAATGTCAACCTATAGGGAGTCTTAAAGATCCCTGTTCGCTGCAAATTGTTGGAAATGCCCCATTCCCTTGAAAGTGATTGATTGCAGCTCCATGTACAAGAACATCCCCTCCCTGTGTGGTTTCAGTACAAGGTAATGTTTAGCTGTAAAATAGGTGTATGCATTACAATTGCTTGGCCACTGGATGGCAGCAGCATGCAAGGTCATTTCTCTTTTGTAAAAATGGTGTCCTGTGTTGTTGAAAAAATTGTTGCAGTTCCAATTGTCAGAAGTTTTAATCCTAGACAGGGAACAGCATTAGCTTTATATTTGCTGCCATTAAGTAACTCACACCAATGCCAGCACCAAATAATGAGCTGCCGGACTTGAAACATTAACTCTGCTTTCTCTCAATAGATGCTGCCAGACATGCTGAGTTTCGCCAGCAATTTCTGTTTTTGTTTGGCATCTGAGAATGTTTTAATATTTTTGCCAAGAATGAAACTGTCACCCATTCTCAGTTACTCTGAAGCAAGGGTGTAAGGGTCTGAAAGGGTTAATTCCATGGCGTGCTGGAGCACCAAGAATGGTGATGATGTTATATTGGTTAGTAACAAGAACAGCTTAGGATACCAATGGAGTAAGATCTACATTCACGTCCTTCTCATAGTCTCTCTGACTAGAGGCAGAATCTTCTCAGTCCCTGAGGGACATGGCTAATGGCAAGAAAGTTGGGTAAATAGTATGAGAAGGGCAGTTGGGGAGGTGGTGGTCAAGTGGTATTATCATTGGGATTGTTAATCCAGATACCCGGATAATGCCCTAGGAATTTAGGTTCAACTCCTGCCGTGGCAGATGGTGGAATTTGAATTCAGTATATTAACAAAATCTGGAATTAAGAATCAAATGACGCTTTGGAAAACTCACCTGGTTTACTAATGTCCCTGGTCTGGCCTACACATGACTCTTAATTGCCCCTGGGTTATTAGGAATAAACAATAAATGCTGGCCTTGCCTGTGATGCCCACATCCCCTGAATGAGTAAAAAAAGTTAGGAGTTTCTTGAGATGAAAGCATAAATTACATTTTCCAAACAAGTGTTGAATAGTGAGATGAGATTCTCACTAGAAAGTGGTGAGAGGCCTGTTAGCATGCATTGATATCCTTATTGTTACCTAACCTCATCTCACTAATATGCATTCTCCCAAACGCCAGATAATAAAAGGGACAGCCACAATTTCCAACAGGCAAGTCAGACCTGGCAACTCCAGCTCATTACTTGTACCTTTGCACCTCCATTTTGGACACCAGGCACCAAAATCTCAGGGCACACCCTATCCACTGTGCTTAGCACTACTTTGGCACATCACCAATCCACTTATGGTACAATTCTTCATTTTAAGGTTGCATTTTGGACCACCAGCAGCTTTCATTGCTGCAAGGAGACTTTGCCCACAAGGACAGGCACCAGCTCATGGATTTGCCTGCATTTCAGGGCTGCTTTCTCATTCTCTTTGCATTCACTCACTTTAAGACTACTTTGATGCTCACAGCATCCTTGCCTTTTAGTTCTTTGTCCACTCAGCCAGAGCTTAAAAGCTCACTGTCTTATCTTGCCTTTAGCACAGACATAAAGCCATGGACATGGTTGTCAGCTGTGATCAGTGAAGGGGGTGTACAAGTTGCTGTATGGTATAGTACTATGTCAATCTCACACCTACACCAAGCTCCAGCAACATATAGAGGAAACACAATGGATGTGCTTCGACTAAATGGCCATGTTTCAATGTCAGAGTGGAGTAGACCTCAGTCAAATCAAGATCTGTTGCCAGCAATTAGGGGCTACCAGTACAATGTGCTATAAGCATAATCGGATCTCAGTCCAGAGGCTTGGAAATGGTCAGTCAATTGCTTGAGGTAAACACAGTAAGGGATTGTGAATTCCGTCAGTGCAGGAAATGAGCCACAGACAGTCCTACAGGTCCAGTGCAAACAGCCAGTGGATTCACAGTCAGTCAGTTGGGAAGTTACACACAAATCAGTGAAAGGTCTGTTCAGTCACCCATCAGGTCCGTTTGTCCAAGGATTATTTGAAAGAATCCATGGAGAGGGGATTATCAGGGGATACTACTGTGCTAGGGAAGTTGGGGAATCAGTGTGGGGGATTGAAGACAGAAACCTGGAACACAGTGGGGTCAAGAATAGTGAATGCGGGAATTTGACACATGGGGGGGGGGGTGGGTGGTGAAGAGGATGGAGCATTGAAGGATGTGGGAAACTGCAGGATGGAGTTTATTCAAGGGAGGCTTGATTATCTAACTCAGCCTGGGGCTCAGCACGACCTGTGCTGTTTTCCACACTTAGCCAAATCGTAAGAATGTGATGGAAATGGAAAGAGGCTATGACCACAGCCAGACAGGGCAGATATAGAGGTTTGTTCTGAGCATATAGCCCCCGTAGGTGAGCAATGTGAGAGTTGCATTAATCAGGCATTTTCACAGTTCAGGTTAAAGTCATCTAAAATCTTTGCATTGTGTGTGTGAGAGACATAAGTAGCGTCCAACTATGTGGGCTGCAACTGCTGGTTCACAAGCAGTATCATTGGTTATTGCAGCTTGAAGATAGTCATCTCTGTGAAGCGGAAGTGATCCTGGGTGACTGTAAAAATGACTCCTATGGGCCAGTATTCACAAAGATTGATCCCCTCTCACCTTGACTGCAAGTATTCGCCACCATGCTCTTACATGCAACAATGCCTTTCTTGGGTGATGGTTCTGTGATAGTGTCCCAAGATATCCTAAGTCTGTCCTGGTGGTTTGGAGGCAAGGTCTCAGTACTCATGCAGTATTTACATAGTCCTTGTGATATGGCTGTTACTGCATTCATTGGAGTAGGGTCCTATGTCAAAGTACTATGTAGAGGCATTCCACAGTCCACGTTGTCAGAGTGCGTTGTGTTCCACTGTTTGGAGGGTTATGCGAAACTGTCAATTATGAGTGTTGCGCATGCTGACTGCTCACATTATTGAGGACCTGTTCTGTTTCCTATGTTCTCCACACAGGTGACTGATGGATCCTGCCACAGAAAGGGTTATGATTCGCTGTTGTTATGATGCTACAAAATGCAGACAAATGGAGCAGGTACAGAAGTGACAGCAAGCCCAGGACTAGCAGCAACCTCCATCAGGTGCTGGACAGCCTCAATATGATGAGGTTACCATTGAAGGTCTCCTCAGGATGTGCAGGAGGATCAGAGATTATTACTGTTGATGCTGTTTCCTCCAAGTAAGCGAGGCACTGTATCACCACACACTGTCCCAGGATACTGTCACTGAGCTGTGCTAACTGCAGGAGTGAGACCCACAGCCTGAAGGAGCAAGTAGCCATCCTATCCCAGTGGTCATCAATAGAAAAAGGTGTCTTTCCATCAATGAGCTAGTCATCTGTGATAATTTGTACCATGTCCAAGAAGTCTGCACCAGGTTCCTCAGGGGCTACCCACATGTTTATATCCTTCAGAATTCTCATGGTCAGCATTTCAAGAACATTAGAAGGTTGGTTCCCGAGAGATGAAGGCTACCTTCTGCATCCATGGCTGATGACTCCATTATGAAGCTCTCTGAAAGAGGCCAAGTGAAGAAACAATGCAGCCCATTCTTCCACCAGAGGCATAGTGGAGCAGTCGATGGACCTGAAGGTGAGACTCTGATGCTTGGATCAATTTGGGGGTGTGCCAGCAACACATCACGGACAAAGTGAGTTGTCTAATCCTAACATGCTGTGCGCTACGCAACATAAGCAGGCAAAGAGGAGTGATGGATGCTGATGAACTGGGAGAGCTAGTGTAGTCTTCTGAGCTGGAGGAAGAACCAGGTGCTGCTAGGGGAAGTGTTAGAAGCAGATATGATAGCAACGTTTAAGAGGCATTTAGACAGACACATGAACAAGCAGGAAATAGATGGGATTAATTTCGACTGGCATATTGTTGACACAGACATGGTGGGCTGAAGGCCTTGTTCCTGTGCTCTACTGTTCTATGTTTTAAGTTCTAACATGACCTTCAGAACAACAGAGCGCTGCAGCATCAGACACAACAAGCCACATGGACTTAAATGACACCGTGTTCCAGTTAACAAGAGCTGAGTGCGGTGATCATTCATTGAATGTAAATTTGTGAGTGCTGAAAAGGCAACCAGTCATTTTCTGTTCCAAGAAGCAAATACTGCCTCTTTTGGTTTGTTTTTTGCTTGCTATTGTTGTTGGTGAATAAAAGTGAATCTTTGAAGACTTTACTATATATGATTATCCCACACTGTAAAAGTGATAAGATGATGGGCTACACTGGGCATTAGGAAAAGAGTAGCATTGACTTAGACATTGAGTTAGGATTGTATGATGAGAGGTGGTTAAGGATGGTGGTTGAGGAACTGTGTGACTTGGTTATGTGGAATAAACTGTGTTAGCTGAAGGTACAGTTATGACATTTAAAAGACATTTGGACAGGTACAGGAATAGGAAAGCTTTAGGAGAATATGAGCCAAATTTTAGTTTGGAAAACTTGGTTGGCATGGATGTAGAAATGTGCAGTTGTATGGGCAATGAAATATCAGCCGTGCCATCAAGGTGTCCTGAGAAACATTAGCTTGCGGTTACTGCCCCTGGAGATCCCAGTGGGAAAAGAAGATGGTGAAACAAATCTACTTCACAGTACAACTTCTGTTTTTGTTTATTTTGGTTCACGCTAATTCAGTTCAGTCCAGGATTTTGAAAGATTCAGACTGGGGCAAGGATCAATGTCCTGGTCAGTATCTTGCACCATCTATTTTGTTCCCTTTTGGCACTTGTTGATGCAGATTCATTGGGTTGCTGGCAATGGGGCAGTGATGGTTTGGAAAGACCTCAATCTGCAACATGAGCTGTGCCATGCACTGGGTGAAACCATCCCCGCACAGCGCCTCTAGCTTTTATTTTATTTCTCAGCTTCTTACTGGTCAGACTTTCACTCCCCTGATCTCGTTAACGTATTGAATCTTCACTTATTTCAATCGTTATAAAAGTTTCTATCATTTTCCAGTGCCTCCCAGAGCATGCACTATCTTTATGCAACCTAGAGTTGACATTTCCACCATTCACAACACTTACGTAGATATTTTCTAACCAACTTGTTCAGAGGTGTTATTGCACATCTCTGGAGCAGGTGGGTTTTGAACCCAGAGGTAGGGATGGATATTTTCTACTCAAAAATAAAACAAAAGAACTACATTGCTGGAGATCTGAAACAAACAAAAACAGAAATTGCTGGAGAAACTCAGTGGATCTGACAGCATCTGTGAAGAGAAAGCAGAATTCTGAAGAGGGGTCATTGGATTTGAAACATGAACTCTGTTTTCTCTTCACACATGCTGCCAGACCTGCTGAGTTTCTTCAGTAATTTCTGCTTTTGTTTATTTTCAAAATAGCTTGTTCAGAGATTCTACTACACACCTCTGGAGCAGGTGGGATTTGAACCCAGAGATAGTGACAATACCATTGCACAAGACCCCCAACCACAGCTGTCTAAATAAGGTGAAAATAATTGGAGTCGAATTTGAGTACTCCCACAAACAAATGAGAAATACTTTAGGAAGGAACCAATTATTATTGTAGTTTTCACATCCTTTCTTTGGGAAAGTGTAATGTCAAGATAGGATGGAGGGACAAGGAAACAATTAGATTTCAGATGCATGCTTCAGAAACAGAAATGCTTTCTGGTTTTAAAAAAAAAGTCAAGTTTATACTACAGACTGCTATGAATGTGACCTAATATCAAAACAATTTTAAATGTGGTCGGTTCAACACAGGGGGTCAGAAGAGAGCTTTCTGCTGCATGAGTTATTAAGACAAAGCAACAGTAATAACAGCAAGTTCCTTGTTCAACAAAAAGGGGTTCATGTGACAGTGCATGTCAACCAGAAAAACACAGGCAGTTTCTAAGAGGTGACTTTGTATGCCATGTAGATGGTTGTACTTGACACCAATTACCTGGCTGTCTCCTCATTCTCCTGCATTGTTGTGTCACGCAGTCTGCCCTGTACAAGTCAAAAGTAAGAGCTGTCACTTCTGTCAATATTTCCACACTGATGAGCCTGCAACCAAACATTGAAAGATCTTTCTACATCGCCAAAAGATAATAAAAGTAAATATATACTTTAGAAAGAAACTGCTCCACCTGAATCATATTGGGATCAGACTCCAGGTGAATTAGGGAAGGTGGCTTGGGGATGCGATGACCAAGTGGTATTATTGCTGTCTGTAACCCAGAGACCCAGATACTGTTCTGGGGGCCCAGGTTTGAATCCCACCACGGCAGATGATGGAACTTGAATTCAACAAATATCTGGAAATAAGAAACTAATGATGACCATGAATCCATTGTTGACTGTCGAAAGAATCCATCCTTTAGGGAAGGAAACTGCTGTCCTTACCTGGTCTGGCCTCCATGTGACTCCAGACCCACAGCAATGGGTGGACTCTTAACTGTCCTCTGGGCAATTAAGGATGGGCAATAAATGCTGCCTGGTCAGTAATGCCCATATCCCATGAATGAATAAAGGCAAAAATTATTCCATAATTAGGGCTTTAGACTAAATAGAAAGGAGGATTGGTTCAGTTGCATGGAAAATTATAAAACCAAAGTTAAAGGAAAAGGTCAGATTTAATGAGAATGATGGGACTGATGGTTACCAGAAAATAAAAGGAATGGAGAATGTGAATGTCATATTGTACCTAGGAACCAAAGAAGTGTAATGAAATTCAATATTAGAACAAGCTGGTAGATGTAGGGAATGCTGGATGACGAGAGAAATTGAGGCTCTGGTCAAATAAAAGAAGGAAGCATATGTCTGGTATAGGTAGCTGGATTGAGCAAATCCCAAGAGGAATATTAGGGCAGTAGGAGTATTCTTAAGAGGGAAATCTGGAGGACAAAAAGGGGACATGAGAAAGCTTTGGCAAGTAATTCTAAGGAGAATCCAAAGCAATTCTGTATGTACATTAAGGGCAAAAGAGTGACCAGGGAGGGAATAGTGCCCTTAAAGATCAATGTGGCTGTCTATGTATGGAACCACAGGAGATGGGTGAGATACCAAAAAAATATTTGCGTTAGTACTTACTGTGGAAAATGACATGGAAGCTTGGGGAAATAAATAGTGATGTCTTGAAATTAGCTCATATCACAGAAGAGGAGGGACTGGAGGCCTTAAAATGCATAAAGGTAGATAAATCCCCAGGACCTGATCAGGTGTATCCCAGAACTTTGTGGGAACTTAGGGAAGAGATTTCTGGGCCCCTTGCTGAGATAGTTGTACCATCGATAGCCATGGGTGAGGTACTGGAAGACTGGACGTTTGCTAATGTAGTGCTATCATTTCAGAAAGGTGGTAAGGAAAAGCTACAGTACTCCAGATGTGACACCAGCACCTCATGCAGCTGCAGCAAACCTTTCCTACTCTTATACTCCAACTTCCTCAAAAAAGTGGTCAACATCCATTAGCTTTCCTTAGATTAGGTTCCCTACAGTATAGAAACAGGCCCTTTGGCCCAACAAGTCCACATGAACTCTCCCAAGAGTAACCCACCCAGACTCATTTCCTGGCATTTACACCTGATTAATGCACCTAATACTATGAGCAATTTAGCATGGCCAGTTCACCTGACCTGCACATCGTTTGGAGTGTGGGAGGAAACCAGAGCACCAGGAGGAAACCCACGCAGACATAGGGAGAATGTGCAAGCTCCACACAGACAGTGACTCGAGGCCGGAATCAAACTCGGGTCCCTGGTGCTGTGAGGCAGCAGTGCTAACCACTGAGCCACTGGGCTGCCCCAGATTACTGCCATTAGGGCTTTTGCCTGAAACGTCAACTCTCCTGTTCCTCGAATGCTGCCTGACCTGCTGTGCTTTTCCAGCACCACACTCTCAACTCTATTCTCTAGCATCTGCAGTCCTCACTTTCACCTTATTGCCTTCTGTATCTGTGTGCTGGCTTTTTGTGTGTCAGTTACAAGCTTCCCCAGTCCCTTTGTGTTTGCAGCTTTTTGCAGTTTTTCTCCATTTAAATAATATTTGGTCCTTTTGTCCTCTCTTACAAAATAAACAACTTCCATTTTCTCACATTATACTCCATTGCCAACTTTTTGCATCTGCAGTCCTCACTTTCACCTTATTGCCTTCTGTATCTGTGTGCTGGCTTTTTGTGTGTCAGTTACAAGCTTCCCCAGTCCCTTTGTGTTTGCAGCTTTTTGCAGTTTTTCTCCATTTAAATAATATTGGTCCTTTTGTCCTCTCTTACAAAATAAACAACTTCCATTTTCTCACATTATACTCCATTGCCAACTTTTTGCCCACTTATTTAACATATTACTATATCTCTGTAAACTGTTTGTATCCCTCTCGCTACCTGCCTTTTCGCCTATTTATGTGTCGTCCTGCAAATTTGGCTACAGTCCATTCACTTCCTTCCTCCAAGTCATGAATATATTTTATAACAGTTGTAGCCCCAGTACTGATCCCTGTGGAACTTCACTGGTCACAGGTCGCTATCCTGAAAAAGGGTCCCCTTTATATGCAACTGTACAAGGTGCTGGTGAGACCACATCTGGAGTACTGTAAGCAGTTTTAGTCCCCTTATTTAAAGAAAGATATAATTTCATTGGAGGCAGTTCAGAGAAGGTTCACTAGGGTGATCCCTGGTATGGAGGCATGTCTGATAAACTAAGGTTTTGACTTTAACTGAGGTTTAGAAGCATGAGCGATGATCTCATTGAAACATTTAAGATTCTTAAGGGGCTTGACAGGGTAAATGCTGAGAGGATGTTTCTCCTCATGGGAGACTGTAGGACCAGAGGGCATAATCTCAAAATAAAGGGACACCTATTTAAGATTGAGATGAGGAGGAATTTCATCCCTCAGAGGGTTGTGATTCTTTGAAACAAAAAGTTGTATGGGTACAGTCCTCATGTATATTTAAGAATGTTAATTATTAGGGGTAACAAGGGTTATGGGAAAAGGCAGGAAAGTGGATGTGAGGAGTAACGGATCGGCCATTATCCTATTGATTAGCGGAGCCAACTTGAGGTACGTAATAGCATACTCCTGTTCCAATTTCTTAAGGACTTATGATGTTATGCTAATTGATTAACTTTGCATATAAAGGCTTAGCATACTCCTTTGTTATGTTTTTATGCTGAAATTAATCTACAAACTGTAGTGCACACAATGACCATGTTTGTCACAGGCAGCATCATCTGGAGATATAGGACTACAACACCATCACTCAGGCACTGAGTTGGATTGACTCTGAGAACAATTGCCTGCTAAAAAATGTGTGGGATTGCAGAATCAACAGCATTTCATTGTGAAAATTAAACTCCAAAAACATTGGTGCACGTTTTTATAAAATGGTAGAAAGGCAAATTGAGATGTTGATAAAGATTTTTGATTTGGAAAAAGCCTACATTATAATTTCCTAACATTTGCCCTGAAGGGAGCCCATTCCCCAGTAGAAAAGTCACCATAAAGGAAATTTTTTTAGTGATGTTCTTGGATTTTTAAAAATAATTATTTCAGATATCCATATTTTCAACCAGTTTATCCAAGCTTTTTCCCTACCTCTTCAAATGTTTGTTTCAGACGAGGCATAATTATTCCATTACTTCTCAAAACTTATGAAATCAAAAGTCACATGACCCCAGCTTACAGTCCAAAAGGTATATTTGAAATCACTAGCTTTCGGAGTGCTACTCCTCATTTCACCTGATGAATAAACCTATTGGACTATAACCTGGTGTTGTGTGACTTCTGATTTTGTCTACCCCAGTTCAGCACCAGCACCTCCACATCAAAACATATGAGACCACGCAATGCTAAATAAATAAGTAACTGGGGTCTGAATGCCAAAACAGAATGCCTTCAGCTCATATAATATCTGACCGACATCCCAGAAATTGTTGATCAATGGCCAATGACAATCAATGCCCAAAATAATTTTCATCACCTTCATGTCTCTATATCTGATATTTTAGTTGTCATCCAGATCTCCACAATGTCTCATTTTAATTTTGAACAATCCATTATTTTAGTCATTGCCTATTCCTTGCACTTTCATACCACCACACCTCCAATTTTAATCAACAAAATCCCTGGAAGGATTTCCAAAGCCCATGTAAGCTATTTGGAACTTTTCCCACAATACAGAGGACGATAAATAATGTTCACTATTTTGAAAATGTGAAGATGAAGTAAATTGCCTCAAATATTTTGCAGAAAGAAGCAAGCATTATTTGAGAAATTTTACTAAACAAGGCAAACAAAATGTAGTCAGCACAGCACAGCTTGAGCCAGGGGTCCTTGTGTCTTGTGTGCATCCTGTTCTCATGAAGCTAGACTCAATTGACACAGGTTTGGATCACTTGCAGGTATTGGAGGGCTGCTGATAGCCTCGATATTTCTTTTTTAAATCGCAATGGTTTGGGGCACAATGATTACTTTCATGCCTCAAAGAAGTGAAATGCCACTCAGGAAATAAGCATTACTTTTGAACATAATACTGTTTTCAAATGGGCTCAGTGTTTGGATCACCACTCAGAGGGGATACCATAATTAGCATAAAAATCAAGACCTTCATGAGGCTGGTACATAGGATCCCATAGTGATATAGTTTGCCTGAATGTGTGGAATGTGCAGTGCTATCAGAGTAGTCATTAAACCAGCACTCTGGGCATATTAGATTGCATTAGAAGCTCTATAACCGTGTCTGCATAATTCGCACACTTCGTGTTAAATATTAGGAATGACGAGAAACTACTCCTGGAATAAGGACACAATCATTTGGAGCAGGAGTTGACCATATGAAGCTCTCTTGTAATGGTGATTCTGAAAAATGTATGACCTCCCAGTTTTAATTGTATGCGTCGGGAAAAGAATTTAGCAAATTCCAATTTTACATGCAGAGTACTAGAAGATCTTTAAAGGATGTTTCAATTTAAAATGGTCATCTGACTACATTATTATTACCAATATTACACTGACTCTAAGTGTGGGTTTGCAAATAGTTTCCTGTTCAGTCTTTTTATGGCTGGCATATGTGCAAAAAAGGACCATTTTTGAGACACAATGTTCCACTCCTGACTAGAGGCACCATAACATTGGTGAAGGTGAATTACCAGGTATCTTTGCAGAAGGAATGGAATAGACAACTAATATGAGACACACAATACATTTCTTTAGGTTGTTCTTGGAAGTAAAAAAGAACTTTGGAATGGGAACTAGTGGTTTAGCACTTTGAACGTGTTCTGCAACTAAATTAGATGTGGATTATTAAATCATGGATAGAACAGGGTTGGACGTAGCTGAGGCTTCCTCCACCCTTGCATACTGGTAAGGCACAGGAGGATTATTAACACGCTGATGGCTGTGAATTAGCACAAGTCAGCACCTTCAGAAGTGAGGTAGAAACTGGGAAACACCTGATACAGAAGAAGCTTTTTAAAGTTCATTCATGCGATATGGACATCATTGATAAAGCCAGTGTTTGTTACATATCCCTAATTACCCTTGATGAATTGATAGTGGTCAGCTGCTTTCTTGAATCACTGCAGCTTATCTGAAGTAGGCACCTCCTAATGGTATAAAGGAGGGAGTTCCAGGATTTTTACCCAGTGACAAAAAAGGAATGGCAATGGAATAGTTCCAAGTTATGATAGCGTGTGACATGGAGAAAAACCTGCAGGTCCCAAGGATTAACATTAACACTGCAAAGGTACTTCTGCATGACTGATGTTCTGAGAAACATTTCCTACTCTTTATTCTCTTGATAAAGTGGATACTTTAAAGAATTCTCAAAGTGTATGTGATATTTCCCATGTATCCACATCTGCAGTGAGTTGTTTTTAGAGCCTCCTGTGCAGACGAGTGATCAGATCCAATTGGAATCACAGTGGGCCAAACGAGACCTGACCGGAGAACAAAGCATCAGATTACAGTCCCAGTATGTGCACAATTAGCTGAGGCAGTCACGCGAGTAGCTGTCACTTTGAGCATACACCATGTGGCAAGAAGTAAGTAGGGATTAACATTGAACTGTTCACACTAACTGAATTAAAACTCTCCTGCTCACTTAAGCAATGTTCAGTCCAAGATAGTGAGAGATTCATTGTATAGAGAATCTAACATTTAGAAGCATAGGAACATGAGTAGGTACTGAGCCCTGGAGCCTATTCTGCCACCCAATTTGATAATTGGTGATCAATGTCTTAACTCGATATTCTGGCTCTTTCTCCATATCCCCTGATAATCCTATTTAACAAACATCTGTTTATATCAGTCTTAAGAGTTTCAATTGATCCAGCCTTTTATGGTAGAGACTTCAAGATTTTAGCTACCTTAGGGTTTATATTCACATTCTTATCTCCAATCTGGATTACATCACGAGAGAAAATAATTTCATTGTATCAAAACTATTGGATCACTTTATCATTTCAAACATTGATTAGAATACCCCTAACCTTCAAAACTCAAAGGAATACAAACATTTAAAAACAAACTTCCTCCTCAGGGTACTTAAGGAGGCATACAAGATGCTTGCCTCTGTCAGTCAAAGTTAAAAATCACACAACACCAGGTTATAGTCCAACTGGTTTATTTGGAAGCACTAGCTTTCGGAGTGCTGCTCCTTCAGCAGGTAGCTGTGGAACAGAATCATAAAACTCAGAAAATGCATATAATTAAACTAATGAGGTCATAGGGGACACATCTAATAAGTTCAAATGTCTCATCAGTTCTTGCCTTTTTTTTTACCCAACACTATAAAGCATGAATGTGTTTAAAATATTGAGCCTCCCACAACTACTTCATTATTGTAACCAAGAAATTGACAAGATAACAACCTTGGAATTTGTCAGCAAATCTGGGCTGTTTTATAATTTGGTCCTTCCTGACAGTGGAGTGTAAAGTTGAAGCCTCTGAACTTGGAGTCAGAACAAATGATTAGCTGATACCTATTGTGTATTGGTAATCTTTTCAATTATGAGTGTTTGTTTTCTACCATTTATCACAAAAGATCTCAGTGTCATGCAACTAAAACAATATATTGAACAAATGTTCTTTGTCGCAGCGAAGGTTGGGGGTGGTGGTGGGGGGAGTGTGGTAGTGCTGTATAAGATTATGAGGGGCAAGGACAGGGTGAATAGAGACAACTTTTCCCCTTAGTTGAAGAATTAAGAACAAGGTTGCTTTCACACACAGAGTCATGGGGGTCTGGGAGGCATTGACTCAGAGGGTAGTTGAGGTGGGTAGCCTCACAGCCTTTAAAAAGTGCTTAGATTACAATTTGTAGCATCACAACATTCAAGACTGTGGGCTGAGTGTGGGAAAGAGGGACTAGTGTAGGTAGTATTGTATTTTTGGTGGTACAGGCTGGATGGGCCAAAGGGTCTCTTCTCAACTGTATGATTCTATGGTTCAGATGTAAGCATTGCTGCTAAAGCTAGCACTTATCACTCATCCCTAATTATCCTTGATTAGCTGCCTTCTTGAGCTCCTGCAACCTGTCCTCATAATTTAATGCAAACCCAATTATCATTCAATAAATCTGCGTAACATCTTTCCAAGTCCGACATAGCTTTATTGAGTTACTATTCAGTACTAAGCAAGTACTCTGATCAAGTCTGACCTTAAAAACTAACTTCTCACTTTTATATTTCAATTGCCTTGAGATAAAAGCCAACCTTGTATTTGCCTTTTTAATTATTTTCTTTGTATATGGAACTAGCCTTTAGTGATTTTTTTTATATAGACACCTAAATCTCTTTGCTTCTCCAAAGCTCTTGGTCTCATGTTGGATCCAAAGTGGAATATAGAACTCCACCTGCCATAGTTTTGCCCATGCACTTAATCTGTCTATGTCATTTTGTAACGTCTTGCTCTAATCTGCACACTTATCATGCCGTCTAAATTTGTGACATTCGGAAACTTGCACACACAGCACACTCTTAGTTCATTCAAAAATGAAAAGCTGAGGCACCAGTACTGATCCCTGGGGAACAAAACTTGTGACAGAAGGTGATTAAGTGTGTGACCCCTTTAAACTTTATTGCATGTCTGTGCATTCCAAGTAATTTAACGGGACTCACTAGACCGCACTTTGTATAGAGCCATTCATTTTATTGTACGGCCTTGCAGCTTACAGAGAGCATTGCTTCCACCCAATTATCATTTCACATCAAATGCATTATCATCAATTTCATAAGCTTTCATGTTTTTTCATAATCCCTTTAGTTTTGATTTGAAAAAATCATTCAAAATCCACTTATTTTAAAGCTTTGAGTTTTTTTTTAAAAAAGAGCCTCTGCTAAATCAGTGCTTTGAGTTAGTCCTTAACAAGTTAATAGCAAACACTTTGACAAAACCCACAGCGATACCTGGCTAATCCAAATTTTCTTTATACCAGTACTTTCTCAGTAAGCAAGAGTCTGATCAACTCAAAAATGCATATAATTAAACTAATGAGGTCATAGGGGACACATCTAATAAGTTCAAATGTCTCATCAGTTCTTGCCAATTTTTTTACCCAACACTATAAAGCATGAATGTGTTTTAAAATATTGAGCCTCCCACAACTCCTTCATTATTGTAACCAAGAAATTGACAAGATAACAACCTTGGAATTTGTTAGCAAATCTGGGCTGTTTTATAATTCGGTCCTTCCTGACAGTGGAGTGTAAAGTAACAGCTAAGCCTCTGAACTTGGAGTCAGAACAGCCCAGTGTTAACCAAATGATTAGCTGATACCTATTGTGTATTGGTAATCTTTCCAATTATGAGTGTTTGTTTTCTACCATACATCACCTTTAAAGCAAAATTTGATATTTTTATTCAGTTGGGAACATTTCTGCCTCTAATTCAGATTGTTGAGGATTCAATGCCCACATCATAATTTCAGTGATGGACTGCGGAACACCGCCTTGCTGGAGGTTACCTTATGGGTGATATTAAACCAAGGCCTTAGTTGCTCAAGGGGAACATAAAAGATCTGATGAACAGCCAGAAATTCACAAATTCTGACCAACTCCAATCCAACAATCAACTGCTGAAAGAGAAACAAGAATTTATTTGTTGTTTGTGGGACTTTGTAGTGTGTAAATTGGCTGTTTTTTTAAAGTGACTGTATTTCAAAGTAATCCATTGGTTAGAATGTGCTTTGGCATATCTAAAGGAAGCGATAAGGTGCTATATAAATACAAGTCTCCCATCTCTATCGTTGATCATTAGATTTATACTACTATCTGTCTTCTAGTAGCCAGAAGTGACAACCTAAATGGTGCAATTGGTTATTTAGCTATGATGGCTGCAGGGGGAGGGGAATGGATAAATTGTGTCTCATTTCCAATCTATCCTTATCTGACATCCTTCCAAGGCTCAGGAACTCTTGCATGCCTTAGCAGAAGATTGTTAATATTGTGTTTTCTTGTGTTACTGGTAACCAACACACATTGAGTAGGGCTCATTGAGTTTTCTTGAAAAGCTCAAAACGGTTTATTAATAGGTCAAATTACTATGTGATGTTACACATAATTATACATGCAAATTCCTATGAACATGCCGTTTTCTGGACTGCACATGGCAGTTAGTTATGTGGTTTATGTCTTGGTTCTTGGATCATTAGCACATCAATCTCTTAAAACAACAGAACTCTTACAGCAATAACACAACAGTGAAGGTCTGTGAAACCGACCTTAACTAGCACCTTCTGGTGAGAAGGAGAGAAAGTTGAAGAGAATATACCTTCTGTTAGTGAGAGAAGACTCTGCCTAAAATAACTGCTGCAAAATTCAGAACGCTGTTGTGAGCAGACACTTTGCGAAAAACTTCTCTACCAGGAATTCCTTACAAAAATGTCTGAGGGGCTTTATTGTGTAAAACTGAAGAACATATTAGTCTCTTTCAATGCAGATGCATACCACTCTTTTCCCTTCTCAGGTGAATACTTGTTATATACTTGTTCATTCTGGAGCATGCCACTCGAACTGGCATTCTTCATTCCTGGGCCTAGACAGCAAGGGCCTGAAACCCTGTGATCTGTCCACCAAGGAGCCAAATGGTGTGATGTGCCATTAGTGTGCTCTGGTATTAACCTTGCCAAAGTTTGCAAAGTCATGCAGAGTCAATCGGGGAATATATTGTTTCCATATCAATAAGGGGAGGCTGTAATGAGTGCTGCAAGATGCCGTTCTGTGGAGACGGAGTGGGTTCCCTCCCCTTAGGTCTGGGTCTCATATGGGTATTGCTTACGTTGGCCTGTTGACTGGTTCATCTACAATCATTATGGTACGCAATCCATGCCAAACCAGAAATGGCTAAGGAACTGGCCTGGCAATCCAATGCAGTACATTGCAAGATTTGAGCTAGTTGTTTCATTTCCCTTGCTGTTTCCCTCCCTGTTAGGGTGGTTTGAATCAAGTTAATTCGGTAATAGCTACTCACACTGAATCCACATGGTGAATTTTCCTCAGTGCAATATACAGCATATCCTTTGACACAGAATCCATGTTGTACAGAGGGGGACTGTACTCCAAATAAGGCAGTACATCATCTGCTGGGAAAGGCCAGGACTCCCTTGGTGTGGGTCCTAACCAAATTCATAGTTCTCCAGGTAGGTTAAAGTATGGTTTATCAGCCCCACAGCATGGCCAGAACTGTGCAGAACATCATTGCCACATCTTTTCACCTGATGTCTGCATGCACACTCTTCAGTGAGAGACACTGCTTTTCAATCTGGAAGCAAAACCTTGGCTGATTTTTGTTCCTTCTTCATGGCTATGGCAGTACCAAGAGCAATGGAATTGCAGTTGATAACTCTTTGGGTTGACATCAGTAATTTCAGAAATCTACATTCTAGTGTGACAATCTAAGTCATATTAGTAAAGACTGGGTCCACTCAGCAACCATGCATTAATTGATCAGGACTGTTATTAGAAACTTGTAGCCCTTTACTAGATTTGATTCCTACAATAAGCTCGGTAATATTTTCTTTTGAAGGTAACACAATTTTTTGTTTCTACTTGTAAATCCCTATTCTGCCTATGAATGGAAACATACATTCTGCCATGGTACCTGCCACGGTGAGTTTAGTGATGGAGGTGTTTAAATAAGGACTCTGCCCCTCCACCTTCCTCCCTCCAAGGCAGCTAAGTTGTAGAGGATAGACCCATGGATCCATTCCCATTCATAACCGTTTAAAACCCTTAATGTATTCTCAAGGGTCTCATCCTGTCATCGTTGGTATTAACCTATGGTGGGCAGGAAGTAGCTTGATATGCAGCCAAGAAAATTCATATCAAATCTTAACTCTGTTTCTCTCTCCACAGATGCATTTCTGCTGTCTGCAGTACTTTGATTTAATCCCACCTTTAAGTGTTATACTAAGGATTTTCCAACCAGTCTTTAGGTACTGCCAGGGCAGGCCTGGAATATACCAGCTAGCAAAGGGGGAATGCCCAGTACTAATAAATTCACAAGAACAAAAATGCAGAACATTTAATCTCTCCAACCTACTTCCTTATTCAATTAAATCATGCTGCTTTATATCTCAAAATCATTTACTCTCCTTTGATCCCTATCCCTTCATGCTCTTATCGATCAATCTTGAAATTTTATTTGACCTCATATAGTTGGGGCTGAGGGAGACATCATTGTACTTACAAACCCCATTTTCTGGTGACATTTTAGCACTGTCTTCTTGCCCATTGCTTCTTGTACTAATGATACAGAGTGTACTGCAAATGCAAAATAGTATTTTGAAAATTTAGAACACAAAACATTTTGTCATGGGTACTTGCAATCTGGATTCTGAAATTAACAGTACGTTGCTGCTAACTACTTTGATGAGATTCCCTACAGTGTGGAAACAGGCCCTTCAGTCCAACCAGTCCACACACACCCTCCGAAGAGAAACCCACCTCTGACTAATGAACCTCACACTATGGACAATTTAGCATAGCCAATTCACCTAACCTGCACATCTTTGGTCTGTGAGAGGAAACCAGAGCAAACCCACACAGACATGGGGAGAATATGCAAACTCCACACAGACAGTTGCCAGAGGCTGGAATTGAACCTGGGACCCTGGTACTGTGAGGTAGCAGTGCTATCCACTGAGCCACTGTGCCACCCAGTGGCACTTTGCCTAATGGACTCACCAGCAGCAGTGGTGTCCTGAATTCCACAGGAAGTACTTGGCTAGTTATCTGAAAGCATCCAAGGAGCAGGAGAGTCGACGTTTCGGGCATGAGCCCTTCTTCAGGAATCCTGAAGAAGGGCTCATGCCCGAAACATCGATTCTCCTGCTCCTTGGACGCTGCCTGACCTGCTGCGCTTTTCCAGCAACACATTTTCAGCTCTGATCTCCAGCATCTACAGTCCTCACTTTCTCCTAGTTATCTGAAAGGGACAGCCCAGTTAATCAGACAAATAACATGATAGTGCTCCAGAACCTAGACAACAGACAATGCTCTAACAAGTCAACTCATAATTTTTGGCTCAACCAATGTTATATTTTTAACTTCCCTGTAGGGTAACAGTAATAACCTGTGTTACTGTGGTGTTTCTTCACTAATAAACACTCCCAAGCTTTAATTAAACACCTTTCCTTTTTCTCTCTTTTATTTCTGAACAATAAACAAGTTCCATTCCTTTATTGAACAGCTTGTCCAGAGCTACATTAAAAGCTGTACACTGCAGCTGATGTTAATATTAAGGAAGAAAATAACTTACATCAATATATTGTCTCATCATACAGTATTAAAAAAATCAAATCCTTGGCTTTGTAAGTAGAGATGTAAAGTACAAAAGCAAGGAAGTTCTACTAAATATTGAAAAGTCACTAGTTCAGATAAATTGAAAATATTGTACCCAGTTATGGGAACTACACATCAGGAAAGATAGTAAGGTTGGAGAGGGTGCTAGTGGCAGTGGTGATGTCCAAGTTCAAGTCCCTCCTGTCCCTGAAAAGTGTCATAACATCTCTGAACAGGCTGATTACAAAATATCTATCAAGTTTGGTGAACGTGTAGAAATGATTTCCTGGAATAACATCAAGGATGATGAATGCATGGATTACGTTGCCAGCTGTGGTGGTGGAAGCAAAGTCATTGGGGACATTTAAGTGACTGCTGGATATGCACATGGATAGCAGTAAGTTGAGGGGTGTGTAGGTTGTTACTGTATTTTACATTAGGACTAAGTCTCAGCACAACATTGTGGTGGGCCTAAGGGCCTGTTCTGTGCTATACTTTTTGATGGTCTATGTTCTATGAACTCCAGATATATCAGATACTGGGGAAGCTGAGTTTGTTCTTCTTCAAACAGGGAAGGCAAAGAGGAGATTGTAGAGGTGTTCAAAATCATGAAAGGTTTTGATAGCGCAAGGAAAGAGACACTGGTTCCAGTGCCACATGGGTCAGTCAGTAAAGAACATGGATTTAAGGGGCTTGGAGTAAGACATAGGGGCAATGTGAGGATATCTGTTTTATGTTGTGAGTTTTGTAATCTGGACTGAAGGTAGATTCAAGTGTGACTATTGAAAAATAATTGTATAAATATGTAAAGACATAAACACTTTACAGGAATACTGAGGTGACGCTGTGGCTCTGTGGTTAGCACTGCTGCCTCACAGCACCAGGGACCTGTGATTGATTTCAGTCTTGGGTGTGGAGTTTGCAAATTCTCCCTGTGTCTGTGTGGGTTTCTGCTGGGTAATCCAGTCCCGCTTACAATCCAAAGATGTGCAGGTTAGGTGGATTGGCCACAGCAAATTATGCTGCGGTATCCAGGGATGTGCATGCTAATTGGATTAACCATGGGAAATGTGGGGTTATGGGATTAGGGTGGGGTCTGGGTATAGGTGGGATGCTGTTCGGAGGGTGGGTGCAGACTTAATGGGCCGAATAGCCTCATTCCATACTGTAGGGTTATGATTATATGGAACAGAGCAGTGAACAACAGACCCAAAACAGAGGAATAGCTTCTCAGCTGCTTTTAGAATGCCATTGCAAGCAGTCACTACTACTGAGGTTGATGGTTAAAGGAGAGGGGTGAGACATCTTTGAAGGACAGGTTAACTTACTTCAGTAGGAGAAAGTGAGGACTGCAGATGCTGGAGATCAGAGCTGAAAATGTGTTGCTGGAAAAGCACAGCAGGTCAGGCAGCATCCAAGGAGCAGGAGAATCGACGTTTCGGGCAAAAGCCCTTCATCAGGAATAGAGGCAGAGTGCCTGCAGAGTGGAGAGATAAATGAGAGGAGAGTGGGGTGGGGAGAAAGTAGCATAGAGTACAATACATGAATGGGAATGGGGATGGAGGTGATAGGTCAGGGGGGAGTGTGGGAGAAGGTAGCAAAGAGTAAAATGGGTGAATGGGGGTGGGGATGAAGGTGATAGGTCAGAGAGACGGGTGGAGTGGATAGGTGGAATGGAAGATAGGCAGTTAGGACAGGTCATGGGGACGGTGATGACCTCACCAGCTCATCACCCAGGGTCATAGATTCAAGATAAGTGGCAGACAGTTTAAAGGGACATGAGGAAAACCTTTTCATACAAAGGATGGTGGGTGTTTGGAATTCGCTGCCTGAACTGGTGATGGAGATGTTGGAGAAAGTGAGGACTGCAGATGCTGGAGAAATCAGAGTCGAAAATGTGGAGCTGGAAAAGCACAGCAGGTCAGGCAACATCGAAGGGGCAGGAGAGTTGAAATTTGGGGCATAAGCCCTTCTCTTTTAAAAAGTACATAAGTGTTGTAAGCTGTAAGGTTATGGGCCGTGTGCAAGAAGATGGGATTTGAAAGGACACCTTGGTGTTTTAGGTTGACATGACCAAGATGGGCCAAATGCACTATATTATTTCCATGGTTCTAAGCGTGCCACAGTGGGTAGAGAAGATAAAACAGCCATTGTTCCAATTCTGGACCACTGAAGTTCCGACATTGAAAGGACTCACATATAAATTGTCGTTGAGGTTATGTCCAAGTGCAGCTAACAGCTAGCCAGCGCTCAGCGTTGAAGCACATGCATGCATCTGAGTGAAGTATGGTAGGCTATGCACTGCACATGGAATCTAAGATAGGGATAAGAGAGAATTAAAGATGGAACACAGTAGATCAAAAAAGACAATAATATTTACAAATAAAGTACAGGCTGTGTCATTCATTTACTTTTACAAGCTTATGCTGAGATAATCAAAATCATTCTTGCTTTTTTTTAAAGTAATACCTACTCTTTAATCTAGATTGCCCTGTAGTTATTATTTCCATCTGTAACTCAGCTCCAAAAATGTGAATTAACTATATCTGAACATATGTTCATTAAATTGTTGTAAAATGAATGGAAAATTAATACTTCACATTTATTACTGAAAAAGAGAGCCTGTTAAATATTTATTTTGTTGCTTAGATTGGCTCCTGGTTGCAATTCAAATAAACAATTTGGGTTTTTTTTGTTCTCCTGTAGCAAAATTCCAAAGTCACATCTTAATAATGTTAGCTCTCAACTTAATTATTTCCACAAGAAATAAATAAAGGTTCCATGCTGTTAATTTGCTGGTTTGAATAGATGCAATGAAGCAAACATTCAGAGTATGTAAAAGGAAAAGTGTAATTATGAAATGATGTAAAGGATCAAATATCGCCTTTCTGAGAGCACCGTTCCATGTAACCAATAAGTACCAAGCAAATTACAGCCTTAAGCATATGCACACAGGACCTCTATAAACAAACAGCACATTGCTTTCTGAGCCAATTCACAACCCTTGTTAATCTGATCATAAATCAGTTTATTGTTCTTTTATTTGAAAAATGAAAGGGTTGCAAGTTTACAATAGTAGGGACAGATAGTTTATACAGGCTAAATAAGTCGAATTTGGAGCCAGAAACCTGAGCCAATCCCAAATTTCGTTTGACTGTTTTGGGTCCAACACAAGCATTGGCCTACTCAACGGTGAAAGAGTTTGATTTCCTTGTGAAATGTGGCTCCTTATGTTTGAGGTGATAGGTTGGTGGTTGAGAGGGGGTATCAAATTGAATTACAAAGTAAAAACAATAGTAGTTTAGAATGGGTCCCCTTGTCATCAATCATTTCTGGACTTTTACTTCAAGTGAAGTCATTCTTTGCTGTTGAAAGATGCGTTGGATAGTTTACTTCTTCTTGATGAGACTAATCATGACATGACAGGCCTTTGAGACCTCACCATAGCTTTTCTCAAACCTACCAGAATCACCACAATTTAATGCTTTGCACTGAGATGAATTTGGAGGCTGATGTGCATTTAATCAGGTGGGGACCAATCACAGTCCTGGTTGGCCCTCATTGAGTCTTTCCACTCTGATTGCAACTGAAACACTTAAGTGGGTAATGAATGCCTTTGGGGTTTCATTCTGATGTTGCTGGTATTCAACTGATGGCAGGTGAGACAGTCACCACAAGGGAAAGCTGTGGAGCATACACTGTAGGGGCTGGGTTTGTGCACTCACAGGGAAAGTTCAAAGGCACAGGAGCTGGCATAGGGAAGAGATAGTCGCTAATAGCCTCCCACTGATCTTGCTCTCAATCTCACTACCCCTTTCATGTGACCTTCACTCTGTAACTTCCCTATTCTGGCTTCACTCACCTGTGGCCTGGATCTCTCACTGTTCTGGGGTCACTGGTGGTTGCATTGCTTTCCTGGTGACAACTGATGGCTGCCAGCTGCTGATCAGTTGATGGTTCAAGGGCAGACTGTGGTAGATTTCATTTCCAGAATCCTTAATCCTGTGGAAAGCATGCTGCTGGTCACTTTACTGTCTGAGAGTTAGATGCTGTCGGCCTTCGCCATAAAGGTAATCTGGGTGAGACGTCTAATATCTCAATAAAATATCATCTCCAATTGGGCACTTGGAAGATTGATGCTATATTTTCAGGCTCACAGCTATTTCCACTCCATTTTTAATAATTCCATTCCTCTTCCTCACCATTTGTTTAGACAATGTAAAATCTTGGCAAGCTTTCAAATGTGAACTGAGCTTAAAAATGTTCTATTCTATCCAATAACAAAATCATTAACTGTTTGCAACTGTCCTTATCTTAGACTTTTACCCATTTTCTGTGTGATCTCAATACCATCCTTCTCACTGATCACTTAATCTCTATAAATTTAGAATAAAATCATAGAATCCCTAAAGTGTGGAAAGAGGCCATTGTGCAGCTTTGTTTACTTTGCTCTGAGTCAACGCACAGATTTAACAAATCACACACATTAAACAGAGACCAGTTACAAGACTCACATAATCAAACACGGAACAACTAAATACAACTGGGAGCATCACAATTGCACTTGATCCTGCTCCCTCCTGATGTTGACATGTTTATACACCTGCCCTTTGGAGCCATTGGACAGTTCTTAGGAATGACAATTCAAGCTTCTTCAAACTGAAGAAAGACGGTTGTTGGAGGTGGAAAAGGGAATAGTGCAAATAATTAGAGGGATTGGAGCTGTTTGCATCCGTGAATTATCAGAGTTGGGTTGGATGAATCATAGATTTTTGTGCTGTGAATATTATATGTTGCCAAGTGCTGTAGCTTGTCTCACATGTGACATCAGTTCAGTACAAACCATGAATTGAATCTGGGAACTGCGATCCTGCTGACCTGCATGCCTTAGTTTTGAACTGGGCAGTGTATCCATTCATTTGAATCACTAGGGAAGTATCTTGTTAGATCATCAATCCTTTCTGATGTATAGATATGTCACTGCTTGTGTGAAACCTTAAGCTTATTTTAGTCCAAGGTCGCATATTTTATATTTTGTTTGGAAATATAAACTGAAATGGGAGTTGGATTCCTATAACAGGAAAAACATTCTTGCAGTCTGAAAATGAAGTGTTGCATATTGTTGAGCTGTGCAATACAATGATGTTTTTTGGAAGAAGAAGAATTTGAAAGTGATGGGCACCAAAAATCTTTCAAGTTAAGGAAATTCTGCCCAAAAACAGCTCTCTGATTGGTTGAACTGCGGTGCATTTAAAAAGCTGCAAATACTAAGAGCAACAGAGTGGAAGAAACATCCACAGCCTGTAGACAGAAGGCATCCATCTCTACCTCTGTGTGCAGGGAAATGGCAGGAAAGTGAAGAAAGCTTGAAATAAAGCATTCATGTCAGAAAACACCTCGGTTCACATAGAGTCATAGAGACGTACAGCATGGAAACAGACCCTTCAGTCCAACCCGTCCATGCCAGCCAGATAGCCCAACCCAAACTAGTCCCACCTGCCAGCACCCAGCCCATATCCCTCCAAATCCTTCTTATTCATATACCCATCCAAGTGCCTTTTAAATGTTGCAATTGTACCAGCCTCCACCACTTCCTCTGGCAGCTCATTCCATAAACGTACAACCCTCTGCGTCAAAACGTTGCCCCTCAGTTCCCTTTTATATCTTTCCCCTCTCACCCTAAACCTATGCTCTCTAGTTCTGGACTCCCCGACCCCAGGGAAAAGACTTTGCCTATTTACCCTATCCATGATCCTCATAATTTTGTAAATCTCTATAAGGTCACCCCATAGCCTCCGACACTCCAGGGAAAACAACCCCAGCCTGTTCAGCCTCTCCCATAGCTCAAATCCTCCAACCCTGGCAACATTCTTGTAAGTTTTTCTGGACCCTTTCAAGTTTCACAACATCTTTCCGATAGGAAAGAGACCAGAATTGCACACAATATTCCAACAGTGGCCTAACCAAGCTATTGAATCATAGGATGACCCACTGTGCAGACAATGGCTGATCACATTTCAAAATCAAAAGGAATGGGAGAAAAATAATTTTCACATTATAGTTTGGACTTCTGACCTTATTTTGTTCCTCCACTTTCCTGCCTTTTCCCTTTAACCGTCGATTCTCTTACCAATTAAACATTTGTTAATCTCTGTCTTGAATATGATTACCCAAACAGCCTTAACAACTCAGCAGTAAAAATTCCACAGGTTTGCTCTGAGGGAAGTAATTTGTCCTCATCTCTGTCTTAAATCTGTGACCCTTTATTTTGAGATTATGTCTCCAGCTCCTCGACTCACTGACAAATAACCTGTCTGCATCGACCCTGTCAAGTCCCCTAAGAATCTTGTCTGTCTTAATAAGGTTGCCTCTCATTTTTCTAAATTCCAATAAGAAATGTACAGGCCCAACATACTCAACCTCTCCTCATAAAACAGTCACTTCATACCTAATAAAAACTGAAAGAACTATGGATGCTGGAAATTAGAAACAAAAACAGAAATTGCTGTAAAAGTTCAGCAGGTCTGGCAGCATCTGGGGAGAGAAATCAGAATTAATGGCTGCTGCCAGACCTGCTGAGTTTTTCCAGCAATTCCTGTTTTCATTCTCTCTATCCCTGACATCAGCTTAGTGAACCTTCCATGATATTTGGGGTTTCGAATGTGTGTAGCATAAGTTTCGTAAATGAGAAATCCTTTCTTTTCACTGAAGTTGTTAAAGTTAAATGTGCTACAATAAATAGAGATCCTTTTTACTGTTACTAAGGAAACCTGGAGTTAATTGCTTTTGTCTTGAGTCCAGTCCAGTCAGGCAACTTGATGATTTTGGTGGTCTCACTGTGATTTTGTACATTTATGTATTCAGTGACACTTTGTGGAACAGTGGGGCACAATTATTGGCTCACTTTTCCCAGTTCAGTCATGACATTTTCAATAATGAACCCTCAGGCTTTTCTGACAAGTCATCTTGAATAGATACAGCATGTCTATTTGTCAGTGAAATAATGCAACCAAATTCTCAAAAAGCAATTTATAGTCCTGTGGTTACAGCAGGAAACAGCCCAATGGTAGACAAGCTTAGCCACTCAATCTTACCAAGCTTGCCTCAGGGGAGAAGTGATCTCTGAGTTGTATTTTTGTGCGCGTGGATGCCTTTCACACCTTCTTCATACTGGTTGACACCACATTGTCTCTCAGACTGGCAGCACTGAGCTGCTTAGTATTCCACCTTTCATGAAAGGTGGACAAACTGCCTGTCCTGTCAACAGATGTACACAGAGGCTTTTGAAACACAGAGAAAAGAATGTTGTTGCAAGGATAATGAGTTATTCTGTGAATAACGACAAAAAGAATTTTCATCCCTCGTTTTGTTTTCTTTTTCTCTTTCTTGAATTGGTATTTGGGCTGCTTGCTATTGTCATTCAGTGCTGTGTTCTTAAAACAAATTTTAAGAAAAACATCTCAGGTTCAAACTAAACAACAGGAAATGCCAAATGTTGAAGCTGTTAACTAACAGCTAACATGACTGAGAAAATTCTCACGATTGTGAGCAAGTTCAATTGAGCTACAAGAGGTTTTAGATGAGGAAGGCTATTTTCATTACCATAAGTCATCTAACCAAAGTGCAAGTCTTTGTTGTTCTCTGTTAGTATTCCATCTGTTCTAAAACTAGGCTGACACTTCAATACAGTCCTGACAGAGTGCTGTATTACTGGAGCTGCTTTCCTTCAGATGACTTGGAAGTGCCGGTCTTGGACTGAGGTGTACAAAGTTAAAAATCACACAACACCAGGTTATAGTCCAACAGGTTTATTTGGAAGCCCGAGCTTTTGGAATGCTGCTCCTTCATCAGGTGGTTGACCCTGATGAAGAAGCACTGCTCTAAAAGCTAGTGTGCTTCCAATTAAACCTGTTGGACTATAACCTGGTGTTGTGTGATTTTTAACTGTTGGACTATAATTTGGTGTTGTGTGATTTTTAACTTCCTTCAAATGAAAGATTCCATGGCATTATTTGGCACTTCAGGTGTCCTGACCAAGAAGTACTATTCAACCAACATTACCAAAATGGATTAACTGGTAATTTCCTCAGTTGCTGTTTATGGGATGTTACTCCATGTGAAATTGTCTGACACATTTTCCAACAGTGACTGCAACTCAAAAAATGCCCTGGATGTGAAAAGCTTTGGGACATACTGAAGGGTTCATTATAAATGCTTGTTCATTATTAATTTAAGCTTTATTTCCCCACATTATCCTATTGTGTGTTTAACTTGAAGAAATATTTTACGTTAACCTCTTCTCTTTATCAGGCTCCTTTCTTTTCCTATCTCCCAGGTTCCAATCTCTCTTGATGCTCCTCAAATAATTTCCAGAGTTGTTCAAAGCAATATTCTCTAGATGCTGTTCCATTCTTTTCAATTGTTTTTTTTTGTGAAATATCTACTTACTGAGTTGGCTGATGATATCACTTCAATGTCTTCTTTAGTCAGTTTGTTCTATTATTTCAACAGCGTTGTGTAAAATAGATAAATCAAAACTATAACACAGTTATGAAATAAAAAACACAATTTTCTGAAAGTTGTATTCACATTTATGGCACTGCAATTTCTGAATGGAAAACCACACTAAGTACAACTATCGCTTGTGGTAAACGGTAATGTAGGACAGGGTTTTGTTTGGAACTTGGGTTATTGTCAAATATAACCTATGCTCAGATCAAGCTAATATGGCAGAAAGCAACCATGATTCATTTGACCAGAACTTTGTAATATATTTCATGATTTGAAAATTTTAAGAACAGCCTCCATCTGTCCTGATGTCACTAAGTCATGCTATTTTCAAGAATACAAGAGGCCCTCTGTCAAACATTTAAGTCACAACTTTCTTTGTGTGACCCTTGATGATAAGCTTTAATGTGTGCAACAATGGGAGGCAACATGTATAGACCCAGTCTTCTACTCTATATAAACATAATTCCCGGGACAGTTGGTTGGTGATCAATCAGGTAGACCAATCCCCATTGTTTCTCCAACACTCAAGTACCACACGTCCCCAATTCCCGTCTTACAAACCTGGGAGGGCAGTAGCAAATTGTGGTGTCCTGTAATTCCTGGGATGAGAAAGAGCTACTGCAGTGGTGATCAAAACTGAGGCACTCCTGGTTTCTTTGTCCTGGAACACGTGGTCTGTAATAGTGATCACTGTTCTAAAGTACTTCATTGGGGGGTGCGGGGGGTAAAGTGCTTTAAGAATTCTGGTAACCATGAAAGGTGTGATATAAATCCAATTCTTTCTTTGAAGAAGCCTTTAAAGAGAAAGAACAGGTTTACAACTCTTAATTCTAATTTAACTTTGTTCAAACTATAAATGTCACATTGCACATTTGGACTATAATCAAGAATTGATAAAAGCCGGGATTTGAGTATTTCACTTAGATTGCCCACTTCAGTCCAGAATTAAAGAGGTGCTGCATTTTTGGAAGGGTGGTCTTTAAATTGAGGTTTGCCTGTCAGGTAGGTCTAAAACAAATCCTGTGGCAAAAACATGAAGCGAAACAGAACCATCCCAGTGTCCTTATCAACATGCACCAATCAACTAACTAACTCTGGTTAATTGCTCATAATGTACATCTACACATCTACATGTGCATTTGACTAAATTTGTGACGCATTTTGTGATGTTTGGGGTGCATGACGCTGTGCTAAAAAATAAATCTATTCCTTTTTTTCTGACGAGGTATCTTTTAGGTGCAAGATCCTTTGCATTATGAGACCAGTCAAGCTCTGGATGGCAGATGTGTTGCTCATAAAACAAGACATTACTTCCCATTTTAGTAGGATTTCTTTTGCTAGTCTCCATTTAGTAGTCAGAAATTAGTTTCATATTTTAAAATTTTAGGTCTTTGAATCCTAGAGGAGGATTTTGTCAGGTCTTTCTGAGTTAGGAACATCATAAATATACCAAGAAGATTTCCCATTGCAAAGACCCACATCTGTGCTATGTATATCTCCCAGCTGAGAGTTATAGAGTTATAGTTACACAGCATGGAAACAGGTCTTTTAGTCCAACTAGTCCACATCGACCATGTTCCCAAACTAAACTAGTTCCATCTGCCTGTACTTGGTCCATATCCCTCCAAACCTTTCCTATTCATGACCTTATCTAAATGTTTTGTAAATGTTGTAACTGTAGCTGCATCCATCACTTCCTCGCATTGTACATTCCCCACCTGAAACACTCTCTGCGTAAGCAAAGTTGCCCCTCATCTTTTTTTTAAATCTTTTTCCTCTCACTTTAAAAATATGTCCTCTGGTTTTGAACTTGCCCATTCTAGGGAAAAGACATTCACCTAGGTCATTCACCTTATCTATGACCCTCATGATTTTATAAACCTCAATAAGGCCATCCCTCAACCTCCTATGCTCCTGTGAAAAAGTCCTACTTTTTTCAGCCTGTTTTTATATCTAAAACCCTCCATTCCATCAAGATTGCTAAATTTTTTCTGAACTCTCTCTACATTAATAGTATCATTCTTATAACAGGGCGACCAGAACTGCACACAATACTCCAGAAGAGGCCTCACCACCATTCTGTACAATCTTAACATGATGTGCCAACTCTTACACTTAAAGGTCTGAGCAATGAAGACAAGCATGCTAAATGCTCAACCATTCTGACTACCTGTGATTCAAATTTCAAAGAATTATGTACCTGAACCACTAGGTCTCTCTGTTTTACGACACTATGGGTGGCACGGTGGCACAGTGGTTAGCACTGCTGCCTCACAGCACCAGCGACCCGGGTTCAATTCCCACCTCAGGCGACTGTGTGGAGTTTGCACATTCACCCTGTGTCTGCATGGGTTTCGTCTGGTTTCCTCCCACAGTCCAAAAATGTGTGGATTAGGTGAATTGGCCATGTGTTAGGTGAAGGGGTGTGAGAAACAAAAGCTCACCCACTTCAATAATTTCAGTCCGAGACCAAAAATCTGAAACAGTGTCGTTTATTTGTACACTTGCAAGTGGGTGCAATGTCTAATGCCAGGTAAGGCAATGACAAATACACATCAAATCCAACAAACTCTAGAAATTTATACAGTTTGAATCCCCATATTTTTTTTCTTATTTCATTGTTTGCTGTCATCCTCCACTTACATCACTCATTTCCTTAAGACTGATCCCACAACTTCTGTTTATCCGGCCTTGTCCATGACAAATGCCTATCTCTGGCCCCCCACAAGGTTGTTTGACGTCATCCCATCCTTTGCTTACCATTATCTACTCCCTCCATCTGCGCTGCCCCTCACAGCATCTTATCACTAAGCCCTTTTAATTGGGGTTTGTTCCTGTGTCTCTGTACAAGTGGGAAACAGATGTTTTTCCTGTTTGCCCATACATCTACCATTGTTCTATAATCATGTCTCATGCTAACATATCATTTTTTTAGCTGAATATATATATTTCCTCATTCTTGTTCTGTATCAGAATTTATAGTTGCAGAAATAACATTAATTCATCTATATCTCACAGGGGTAAATGTGGGGGAATGGGTCTGGTTGGGTTGCTCTTCGGAGGGTTGGTGTGGACTTGTTGGGCCTGTTTCCACACTGTAAGTAATCTAATCTAACTACCTAGGGTCCTACAATTAATTGTATATGTCCTGATTAATTGTATATGTCCTGTCCTTGTTTGTATTACAAAAATGCAATGCCTCACCTTTATCCAAACTAAACTCTGTTTGTCACTGCTTAGTCCATTAATCCAATTCATCAAGATCTCTTTGTAATCTTAGATAACCTTCTTCACTGTCCACTATACCACAGTTTTAGTGTCATCTGCAAACTTACTAACCATGCCTCCTATATTCCCATGCAAATTATTGAAATAAATAACAAACAAAAGTGTGAAGCAAAACTCCTTCAGGACAATGCTTCAAACATGGGAAGGGAGATACAACTGAGTCCAATTAGTTATGATTGGTAAGAGTGATGAAAGTTAGAAACTACAACCTGTCACCTCTCTTCCTTCACAAAACGTTTTGAATGTTTCCTCATCTACCAAACTTTACCAAACTCTTCTCCAGAAGTGGCACACATCATAATTTATAATTCAACCTTCCCACTGCCTTTGGTTTTTAAGATGTTATGAGCAGATGGGCTCACTAGAACTCTCTGCCTACTTAGTGCCCATTGCAAGATGAATTAGAGCCATTACCAGTGTTTTTCAACTGATTATATTTGTGCTACAATTGAACAAGGCCTTGTCTTTTGACCTTTATTTGTTTATTCCTTTGCAGGATGTGGGTGTTGCTGGCTGGGTCAGCATTTATCTCCACCCCTAATTGCCCAGAGGGCAGCTAAGGGTTGACTGCATTGCTGATGTTCCGGAGTCACATCTCAGCCAGACTGGGTAAGAATGGCAGGTTTCCTTTGTTCAAGGATATTCTTTTGCTATTTTCTGCACTCTCCTTTACACTGGTTAACAAGGGACATTGGTGGGGTTGTTAACTATTCAGATTGTCTTGGAGACACCTGGAATTGAAAATACATATCCAGGACTCCATTGCTAACAGCCATTGGGGAATTTATTAAAAATGCATGTTAATTTTCTTTTGCATTCTTATTTCTTAGTTACAAAAAACAAGCTGGAAATAGGGAAACAAGAAGTTTGACTGATCGTTGATAGTCATCCTGTATAGTAATGAAAAGAACATTTGATCTACGATTGGCTACAGGAAGATGGGATGCGGTGAGGGTGTTGAGCAATGAAAGGCAGGATCTTGGGGGTGTTTGGAGTAACAAGGAGGTATTAGATCAAAATCCTGGAACTCCTCCCTATATCATTGTGGATGTACCTATACCAAATGAACTGGTGAAGTTCAAGAAGGCAACTCACCACCACCTTTTCAATTGAATAGAATTGAATTTATTGTCACATGTACCAAGGCAGAGTGAGAAGCTTTGTCTTGTGAGCAATACAGGCATATTACATAACTAAATAGCATAGATAAGTAAATAATAAGTAAACAGTGGCAAAAACAAAAACACAGGAACAGGCGAATGTTAAGAGTTTGTGAGTCCATTCAGTATTCTAATAACAGAAACTGTTTCGAAACCAGCTGGTGGGTGTGCTCAGGCCTCTGTACCTTCTCCCCTATGGTAGGGGAACTGGGGATGGGCAATAAATGCTAGCACACCCACCAAAACTCATCATTTTATATGAATATATAAAATATGAAAGGAAGTGTCAGGAGCAGCTGTTTGGCTGGAGCAAAAAATCGTAGCGGTTAGGTGGTAAAACAATTAGTCTTGACAGGTAGAGAGTGGAGGTGATATGTACTGCGTGGAAGTACGATTAAGCAGAGAATAGAGGGATATGTACCGAGTGGAGGCAAAAGGTTTTTATTTTAGAAAGGCATCATGTGTCAGCACAGCCTTGGTGGGCTGAAAGGCCTGTTCCTGTGCTGGACTGTTCTTTGTTCTTTGAACATACCAGTCACAATTGACAATCCTAACCACAGCAGAACATGTTGACAAATATTATAATTCTGAATAACTTAGTAGGTGAATGTAACACAACTATTAGCAATCTGTCTGTTCAAATTTGACCTCTACCATTTTTCCCTCTTTGTTTTCCCATACTTTTGATATAACCTATGTAGAGGCTTTTCCAAATTAAATTGCAATCCTGAAAAACGTTTGTATCAAATATCACCCACTCCCTCAGCTGCTGATTGCCCCAAAACATATTTCCAGCTTTGTTATTTTACTTTGGGTTGGCATAATTCTCCATTTTTATTTTGCATATCTAAATCTGCAAAGTTTCAGCTTGGATGAAATTGGCAACAAAAAAAGAAAGGAAATTGTATTTAAATTGACAGACAAGCAATATGAACCCTGGTTTATTGACAAAATAAAATCCAATGCATAGTGCAGCAAATTTCAGTCTGGCTGAACATTTCAAACCATCCCTTCCATTCACAAGTACCATTCACTGTTTGATACAAATAGAATTCTGAACAACTCGATATTTCAGCTGTTCCCTCTCAACTGTATTTTTAATAATAACACAGCTGTGCTTGTCATGCCCAGAATGTTAGTAATGCTGTTTTAGGAATGTTCTGGAATCATTGCTTCCTATCTATTTGCTACACAGGTAATCAACATAACACGCTTCAATGCATAACCAGACTGAACAGGAAAGAAATATTATTGCACAGGTGACCATAGAAAGTGGAGGTTTAAGAATTCAGCCACTGGCTCCTGCTTTAGGAATTGAAATCCTTCCTTGTTTAGAAGTGTGTGGGATTCAAATGAAAAGTGGATTTTGTGAATCAGGGCAGTCTTTAAGGTTGATCTTTGCTGATACCATAGATTTGAAATGTGTCATAATGTATTGGTTATGTTTGTTTTCTTCTGTTACTCTTGCTTATCTCAAAGTTGTGGAAGTTTGCTTTTTTTTATTCAGCAAGAACGGTCAGTCTTACAAAACCTAATCTAAGTGTTCATCTATCAATAATGAGCCCAGATTATAAATGACAGGTAGCCATTTAATTTCAGTGATAGTTTGGTGGGGGATAGGAGGGGTGGGTGATGTCTAGACCCCAGGCGAGGTTCCCCAATTTATTACATTTCCAAGCGAGATATCCCAAAATTGTGAAGCTCCTGGCTGAGGAGCGATTAATTTGCTCCCCTCTTTTCACCTTCCCCACTCAGCTGATTAAAAGGATCCCTTCCCTTGTGAATACCTTTCTCCCAGATCAAATTAACTTACATTTTTAAAAGGAACCAATTTAACCAGTCTTTTGTGAGATAACAAAGAGTGAGTTATCAATTACTGAATGCAAGTAGGCTTACACATAATTTAGAAACAAGACGTAAGTCAAAAAGGATAAGACAGATTGCTCAGTCTCTAAGTATAACGCAATGGATAATGTTATGTCTGTCAAAGTGGAGGTTACCAGTTGTGTTGACACTGATAGTTAAAACAGATGATTTCAAAGTTCTTTATTTTGCAGGGTAATTGAGATTCTGTTGTTCCAATTTCTTTCAACCATGATGGAATTCCAGCATTCAAGGTGTGAGAGAGTCCTTCTGTTGCCTTGCTCCATATTGTATGGCTTGCTAGATGGCTGCGTCTAGCACTCAGTGAGAGGAATCCCTACTGCCTGCAGTGTATGGGATCTAGGGGTGAGTTCTTTGACTGCAACCTCCATGGCATAATGGAGGAGCTAAGTACTGCAGATGCTGGAATCTCGAATCCTCCCCTTTCTTTTAGCTTTACTTGTTCCATTCTCTGTCACCATGTCCTCTGTCCCTCCACCCCACCCCAGTGGGACTGTCTGTTCTTTCCAGTCTGGCAGTTAGACACACCATTGTTCTGCCATTCTCACATTCCCATTACTTAATCTGAACTACCAACATCCTTTCTCCCCCAGCACTCCACTCTCTCCACCCCCCACCACTGACCCCTCCCAACACTATTGTATAAATGCTGCCTCCTTCACAGTTCGTGTCAGCTCTAATGAAGAGTATCTAGACTAGAAACATTAGGTTGCTCTCTCTCCATGGATGCTGCTTGACCTGCTGTGATTGCCAGCACTTTTTGTTTTCAGTACAGATTCCAGCATCTGCAGGAATTTTCTCCTCCCTTTTTTAAAAGATCTGAATGACAAATTAAAAACACCCATCTTATTTCAGGGTTCTGATCCGTTGTCATGACAGGACAAGGTCCACACTTAGGGTACTCATTAAGGGATCTTATACAGTGATCGATTTTTTTCTTTGACTGGCATACTTAACTGTAGAACTCCCAACTAATATTCCCTGACTAATGGTCAGCAAACTGGGCACAGATCAGAAATCAAACCTGGGACTTGGGTCCTTAAATTTCCATTGACATGTTTTGTCACATCCACAAAGAAATCAATAAGGCTTGTGAGGTATGACCTGCCCTCCACAAAGACATGCTGATTATCTCCAATCAAACTATGCTTGGTTAGGCCACTTCTGGAATACTGCATTCAGTTCTGGTCTTTCTGCTATTAGAAAGATGTTGTGAAGCTTGAAATGGTGCAGCAACAACTTGCAAGCATGTTGCCTGGTTTGGAGCAGCTGATCAATGGGGAGCGGTAGAGTAGGCTGGAGTTATTTTCCCTGAGAGCGTCGCAGGCTGAGGGTCGACCTTGAATGGGTTTATAAAGTCATGAGGGACATGGATAGGGTGAATAATCAAGGTCTATCTATCAGGGTAGGAGAATTCAAAACTAGACAGCATGGTTTTAAGGTAGAGGGCAAAGATATAGAAGGGGCCCAAGGGGGAGCCTTTTCACATCGAGGGAGCTGTGTGTATGGAATGAGCTGCCAGAGGAAGTAGTGGAGGCTTATACAATTACAACATTCAAAAGGCATCTGCATGAGTACATGAATAGGAAAATAGAAAAGAGAGATATGGGCTAAATGCTGGCAAAAGGGACTAGATTAATTGAGGATATCTGGTTGGCATGGACAAGTTGGACTGAAGGGTCTGTTTCTAAGCTATACAACTTTATGAGTAAATGTCAAAATTGACATATTTAATATCCATTTACCCTGGAGTGATTCCACATATGCCTTCCCTTTGGTTCTAAGTTTTCTTTATCCCTTTCAATGTTTGTTGTTTCTGTTAGCATGAAATGTAAGAAAACAACGGGAAAATATGTTGATGCAATGTTACTTCTGAAAATTGCACAAAACACAAGTGTGAAAGCAAGAATGATTTCAATAACTAAGTTATAGCTCATAGTGTGATTTACTGGTAACTACATCAGCATCAGTCAACCACCTGATGAAGGAGCGACGCTCTGAAAGCTAATGCTTCCAATTAAACCTGTTGGACTATAACCTGGTGTTGTCTGATTTTTACATCAGTTATAAATGTTGCCAGAATGGGAATTTAGTTCTTGCTAGAGACTCTAACAATAATTTTGGCCAAGAGTCATTTTGGTGGCCTGATCTTCATAAGACCATATATGGAACTCTGCTTTTGTTCAAAATGATGAGTTAATTGAAATTGGTGTCAATGGATGCAAATGGGTTTCAACCAATGGGTTGTCCAAAAACTACCTACATTTAACTTTGAAAAATAGATGACCAACTAAAAAACTTCAGTAAACTGAATTTGTCACAAAAATGATTATTCTTCAATTTCCCTCAGGCATTTATCGTGTTTCATTTCAAGATTTGTGTAAAAGCTCCCTCCTTGGGGATTCTGTTCCATGCATTTAGCACCTTACTTGTAAAGTAGTTAAATCTAAGTAAACTGTGTGCATCTCTTCTAAATTGTGGTAGAATCAGAATCACAGGTAAACAGGGAGGTGAAGAAAGCATTTGGCAAGTATAGGAGTTGGGACATCATGTTGCAACTGTACAGGAGGTTAATGGGGCCACTTTTAGAATGCTGCATAATTTCTGTTCATCGTTCTATAGGAAGGATGCTGTTAAACTTGAGAGGACTTAAAAACGATTTACAAGGAAGATGAAGAATAGGTTCAGGCTTTTTTCCCTGGAGTGTCAGAGGCTGAGGGGTGACCTCATAGAGGTTTATAAAATCATGAGGGGCATAAATAAGGTGAATGGACAAGGCCTTTTTCCTGGGGTAGGGGATCCAACACCAGAGGCCGTAGGTTTAAGAAGAGAGGGGAAAGATGTAAAAAAGACCTATGGGATAACTTTCTCACGCAGAGGCTGAAGCGGGTATAGAACGAGCTGCCAGGGTGGGTGGTAGAGGCTGGTACAATTATAACATTTAAAAGGTGTCTGGATGAGTGTATGAACAGGAAGAATTTAGAGGGAAATAGACCAGATGCTGGCAAATGGGAATAGGTCAGATTGGGATGTCTGGTCGGTGCAGAGATGTTGGAACAGTTTCTGTGAAGTATGACTCTATGGTAATTTTGACTGTTATCCTATATTAATGTGGATACTTGAGCAAGCAAAGACAATTTATATGCCATTTTGATTTATTTATGCATCTACTATTATATTCAACAGCATTTCTTTGTCTAAAACTTATATTTTCTCCCAGTGCCCTGCCTCTATAGATTGCACATGCATTACATTACATTGACCAGCCAAAAGACCCAGGCAGTGGACTGATCTATGGGCTTTCCTATTCACTAGTTGGGAGGTGCATTTCAAGTGGGAGATCTGGACAGTGTCAATTCTCTCACTGAGAGAACTAAATATGAGGTTTGAGCATTTGGAACTATTGTGATTCAATGCAAGCTGAGGGGCCTTTATTTTAAACACAACAAGCGGTATTTCTACACTTTATTTTCCGAATGAGAGAGTCTTGTACCTGTTCTGTCTCCTAATATAAGCTGCAGACATCAGGCTACCAGGTTATACCTCAATTAATGCATTTAGGATTTCACATAAACTTCCCAACAGTGGAAATCTTCATAAATGTGTTTATGTATTTGCATAGAAGGAGCAATGAAATTTTAATATCATAATTATACAATAGAAGTTTAGAAGAAGGACAAATTACAGAAAGAAGAGAATAAATGGAAAAGCAATCACAAAAAATAAAATCAATCTACTTAAATATAATTAATGAACTTCTCAAAAAGATAATTTCTTCCCCTTCGACAATGCAA
This sequence comes from Chiloscyllium plagiosum, assembly GCF_004010195.1. Lineage (NCBI taxonomy): Eukaryota > Metazoa > Chordata > Chondrichthyes > Orectolobiformes > Hemiscylliidae > Chiloscyllium > Chiloscyllium plagiosum. Next base: position 33,961,751 of record NC_057740.1, read on the forward strand.
TCATCTCCCTACTTGAATTCACTCATGGTCAATGAATTTAAGCACAACATGTTCATAATAGGGGAAGGGAGCTATGAAAAAACTTGACAGATCTTAAACACGTTCATAAAGAAATAGCTAGATAAATTCTCAACATCCCACTGCACAGAGGAAATCTACATGTGTTTTAAACTGTGTTCTGAAATCTCCTGCATTGTTTCTGTCTGTTGATTTTCCTGGGGAGGCAGCTATTGGTGGGGTACAGCAGCCTTCTCTCAGGATCTGACAGCATTGCTTTTGAGCTGGTCACTTAGATGGGACCTGATAATGAAACCTGTCTCTCTTGGCACCTTTCCATGTAGTGCTGTTTTAATCAGCAACATGGTCCTCTATAAGATCATATGATCATAAGACATAGGAGTGGAAGTAAGGCCATTTGGCCCATTGATGCCACTCCACCATTCAATCATGGCTGATTGGCGAGATCAAGAATTTATCAACCTCTCCCTTGAAGACATTTAGCGTCCCAGCCTCCACTGCGCTCCGTGGCAATGAATTCCACAGGCCCACCTCTCTCTGACTGAAGAAATGTCTCCTTATTTCTGTTCTAAATTGAGCCCCTCTAATTCTAAGGCTGTGCTCATGGGTCCTAGTCTCCCCATCTAATGGAAACAAATTCCCAGCGTCCACCCTTTCTAAGCCATGCATTATCCTGTAAGTTAGATCTCCTCTCTAATGAATGCAATCCCAGGATCCTCAGCTGTTCATCATATGTTAGCCCTACTATTCCAGGGATCATCCATGTGAATTTCTGCTGGACATGCTACAGTGCCAGTATGTCCTTCCCTGAGGTGTGGGGCCCAAAACTGGACACATTATTCTTAATGGGGCCTAACTAGAGCTTTATATAGTCTCAGTAGCACACCGCTGCTTTTATATTCCAACCCTCTTGAGATAAATGAACATTACATTTGCTTTCTTAACCACAGACGCAACCTGCAAGTCAACCTTTAGAGAATCCTGTACTAGCACTCCCAAATCACTTTGTACTTTGGCTTTATGAATTTTCTCACCATTTAAAAAAATAGTCCATGCCTGTATTCTTTTTTCCAAAATGCAAGACCTCACATTTTCTCATGTTGGATTTCATCAGCCATTTCTTGGACTACTCTCCTGAACTGTTTAAATCTTTCTACAGCCTCCCCACCTGCTCAGAACTACCTGCCTGTCTACCTAACTTCATATCATTGGCGAACTTCACCAGAATGTCCCCAGTCCTTTCATCCAGATCATTAATATTTAAAGTGAACAGCTGTGGCCCCAACACTGAACCCTGCGGAACACAACTTGTCATCAGCTGCTATTCCAAAAAATAACCTTTTATCCCAACTCTCTACCTTCTGTCAGACAGCCAATTCTCAATCCATGCCAGTAGCTCATCTCGAACACCATGGGCCCTCACCATACTCAGCAGCCTCTGTGAGGCACCTTATCAAAGGCCTTTTGGAAGTATAGATAGATTACATCTGCTAGGTTTGCCTGGTTTAACCAGAAAGCTTGAGATGTCCAACATCTGTTGCCATAGCATCTGCATGGTCTCACCAATACACAATGCCTCAGGGCATCCTCACCTGCAGCATCTGAGGTAGACAATATTGGCCAAATCACATGAGTATCTGCCATGTCCGTGTATGTAGTGGGCAGTGTTCCCATGTGTGATGATCTGACATGTGTTGCACAGGTTGCCATGGCAGGATTGTGTGGTGTTGTGGTTGATGTTGTCCTGAAGGCTGGGCAGTTTGCTGTGAATGATGGTCTGTTTGGCAGTTGTTTGAAGGTGAGAAGTGGGGGTATAGCGATGATCTTGATGAGATGTTCATCATCATCAATGACATGTTGAAGGTTGCAATGATCATGGCATAGTTTCTCTGCTCCAGAAAGTACTGGACAATGAAGGGTATTCTATCGGTCTTATCCTGTCTTCTGAGAAGGTTGTTGTGGTTTTGTTTGCTGTGGCACTTTGGAACTGGAGATCAATGAGTTCAGCATTGTATCTGATCTTATGAGGGTATCTTTCAGCATCTTTAGGTGTCCATTGCGTTTCTCTTCCTCCCAGCAGAACCTGTATATATGCAGGGCTTCTCCGTAGGGGATGGCTTCTTTAACATATTTTGGGGAGAAGCTGGAGAAGTAGAGCATTATGAGGTTATTTGTGGGCTTGTGGTAGAGTGGGGTACTGAGGTATCCATCATTGTTGGAGATGCGTGTATCCAAGAATGAAATTCTGAAGCGTAGTCCATTGGTAAGTCAGATAGTGGGATGAAATCTATTGATATCGTTGTGTAATCAGTGACTCTTTGCCATGAGTCCAGAGGAAGAATAATCTGGTGTCGTGTGATTTCTGACCTTGTCCACCCAGTCCAACACCAGCACTTCCACATCATATCTCTGATTCATGTAGGGATCAAGATATATAAATAAGTGTTGCACACAGTATACAGCATAAGTTGGTGCTGTCTGCTGTCTTACGTGATTCCTCTGTGCAGATAGTATTGCCCATGCTATTCATTGCTTGAATGCACTAACAGGCTCAATGTTGCAGATGGCTCATGGTATTTCAGGCAAGCCTGCAACCCTTAAAGGGGAGGTACTTTGTAGCTAGAAATATTAGTGGGTTTTCTTTGTAAATTGAACTTGTGCAATGTAAGATTGAAAGAGGGTTGTACTTATGAGAGTGTGGGCACCCAAGACTTTACAATAATGTACTGAGGTTCGGGATACAAGACAGTGAGGAGACATATTATGCATCTGCATCAGGGGAACACAAAGACGTTTGCTCAGGAGATACTGTGAGGGAGATAAAAATCATTGGCAGAAGAGTAGTGCCTGCAACATAGATGCAATGCAGGAAGAAGTTTAATTATCTGATACAAGCTGTCAAATGAGCGAACTTAATCTTCCAATGGAAATTCCAACCAACTATACCTCTAGACTTGTCATTGCTTAATTCACTAAATCATCATCACTTTCAGAAATTTCTAATAATCTGTACTCGGCCCAACAATTTATGAGGAGTGGAGAGAAAGCAGAGTTAACATTGAGTTTTTAGAAGACCCTGTTCTTAAATGTTAACATTGCTTTCTCTCCACAGATACTACCAGACCTGCTGAGTTTTTTCTGGAATTTCTGTTTTTGTTTCAGATTTCCAGAATCCACAGTCCTTTGTTTTAATTTATGTGGCGTATTACACACTCACAAATGTAACAATGTGGCAAGCCTCATGTTCATATATCACAGCTTGCCCAATATGGCAGCAATATATGATCTAACTGAACGACAGAGCAGGCCACAGCGGTCAAACAATCTGTTCCTGCACCTTACTTTGTACATTCAGATGACAGCCAAATGACTCAAACATATTGAATAAGACTCACTTTCACATTTCCCTCTTTATTGGAGGAGAATGCAGCATGTAAGAGGAAAAAAAAGTATTATTTCACTATTTTCTGTTATCTTCCTCTCTCCATGATCATATAATCTGTAGGTTTTACTTGGCTCACATGAGAACCGAGGGAACATACCCTACTGCAAACTGTGTTCTTGGAACCTTGTCCCAGCAGAGAATCCACATCTTTAATAGGTTAAATGAGTATTGACAGAACAAGCTTATTATAAAAGCACAAAGTGGTTAAAATTATGAGTTTACTAGGAAAGAAGAGTACATTCAAATGTCTGGCTGTTATCCTTATCTTCTGAGCAAATTTCCATTCACTTTGGGAACACCTTGCTATTTCTGTTACGCTTATATTTAGAAACCTTTCTTTACCATTTTCTGGCTTAATGACATATCACCAATATATCTACTATGGTTTATCCCAGTCTGTTGATGAAGCCTATGTGGCTCATCCATCTGTCACTCTCGGTTAGTTTAATGGATTTTTATATAGAGCAACTGACAAATTTGAAACGTGTATTTCACTTGGCCATTGATTTTTTTCAAGCAGTCGATCCTATTGACTCTCCAGTCCTTATTAAATAGCCTCAATTTCCCTTATAAAAAAATCCAGAAAGGATATTTTTCTCAGTCAGTTGCTGTGGAAATTTTAACAGCAACTGGTGATAGTTATCTAGCATTGCTCACAATGTGTTGTGAAGGGTACAGTGTCTTATAATGGCTGAAACACTCTTTTATTATTGCTTGTACAGAATAGGGTGGATTTTATCTCTTTTCATTCCCTTCAAATCCCATTCACCAATGTACACTCTAGGCTCCTGATATATGGTCTTCATGTATAAAGCTTAACATGGTTGAGGGAATATTGTAAAATATAATTCAAATATCAGACAAAATTTCCACTTTTTTATTTCATTTTCTTCCCTCCCCATCTGGAGGTACAGATCCAGATATCAGCTGCCCTTCATTTTGAAGAATAGTAATTTTTATTTTCTGATTTATTCACAACATACTTGCCAATGAGTATCACTCATGTAAGGGACCATTCATTTTTCCTTTTCGACTATAAACTGGAAAATGAAAGTTGGACATGGCTATGTAGCTAAAGCATAAGGAGACTTCCTTTCCAGCAACATGAAGATAAAGTGGGATACACTTTGGATATATAAGACCATGGGATGAATCTTATGGCTTTTTGGCAAAGTGTGAGTCATAGTGTGTTGTGTGGAGTGGTTCTCACTGCAAGGCTGCACACGTTCTCTTTATATCTTATCAAATTCACAGCAAGGATTGACATTTGAGCGTTTGCAGCAAGAATCACATCTGACTTCTGCCGTTCCTGGAGCAACTCCCCTCTCAGTGGAGGTCCTCCCTAAGATCAGCATCCCCTGCAGTTGTGGAGAGCTGCCATCAGTGCTGCTCGGCTATGGAAGGAGTGAGGAAAGATGGCAGAGAAAGAGAAATTGGAAACAGATTTCTTTGAGAGGGACCTGGAGGTCCTCAAGGATGGGGTGGTGGAGAGGAGGACTCCTCTTCCAGGAGGATTGGCAGAGGATGCCAGTCCATCATGCCATGATCGAAGATTGCAGAGGTGGACAGCAGTTCAGGAAAAGATCAATATTTCTCTCTGCTATGCCAGTCTAAGTGTGATACTCTGCTATCTCACACTTATCTGTGTCACCACACCCACCTCCCACCAATGCTTGTTCTAAAAACCATGCAACAGCTTCCCTCATTCACTCTCATTAACCCCCATAAATAACACATGCCTACACTTTTCCTCTTCGCTCCCTTGGAGCACCTCTACACCTTTCCCTAATTGTTTTGACTGTAACAGCCATGTGCCGAATGCTGGATGGGGATGTTGGACATCTATGTCCTCACCCTCTCTGAGGAAAGGATTCCTACCCCAGTGGGAGAAGACAGGCACCTGCTGAGTGCTTGTCCGGAGATAACACTCTGGCCTTGATGATGAGGGACATTGTACAGCTGCACAGAGAGGAACAGTAGTTGGAGACAAATGTACAGGAGGCACTGGCTCGCATAGCAGAGAAATACAGCCAGTTCATCAACACACTACCTGTTATCACCTGACTCTGCAGCAGTGCAGCCAGTCTTGCATCCATTCATCTGTTTGGATGGACAGGGGTTGCTGGGGAGTTAATAATGCTTGCAGTTCATTGCTTCAGGCATTGACCCTCAGGGCTGAATGCAGAATGAGAGTGGCATTGGGAACTTTTACTTCAGTCCATGAGCACTCACCCCCTCACAGGGAGACAAGGCATTGCCAGGAGGTACCCAGTCAAAGGAGAAACCTCACACAGGCTTCTCCACAATCTCTACTCCTGGAGCACCCTGACCTGCCAGTGCCAATTCTCTTCTGCCCAGACCCCTGGCTGGTTTCTATGCATGTTCTGAATTGCGACAGTCCTCCCACTGGGACTGACCCCTCTGAAGGTAAAGAAGTAATCATGGCACTGACTGGAGCACGGGGCATGGTCCCCTGTGCAAAGCCACCCCAACCTAACTATGGCTGAAGCCCAGACTGGCATAGAAGGCTGCCCGTGGCCAACTATGCTGGGAACCCCTTCACAACTGATCGGTGTCCCCATGGACATTGTTGTGGATTGTTTCCCTTAGACTTTCAGATACATTGTACTGCTCACTGCAGATACCATGTGTTTGATGTGACCAGAGGCCACGTGGCTTGTAGTGATGTAAGGCAAGATATGTACATCCTTGACTGAATCAGCTGCACAGCATAGCCATCTAACTGGTTTTTTGACAGCACTAATTGCCAGTGCAAGGCATGAGAGAGCAAGGCAAGACAGGTATATTGTGGGCATGCCTGGTGAATGTGTCTGAGAGAGAAAGGCCACAACCCAGTAGGCAGCCTGGACCATGCCATGCAATGAGTTCCTTGGCCTGTGTTGGACCTATGAGCTTAAAAATGTGTTGCTGGAAAAACGCAGGTCAGGCAGCATCAAAGGAGCAGGAGAATCGATGTTTCGGGCATAAGCCTTTCTTCAGGAACACAGCCCTTCTGTGTTGGACCTATACCTAGTGCAGCTGTATGTTGGTGGTTGCCAATCTGCCCTCCTAGGCCAGTTTGGGACCTCATCATTGCCTAGTGAGAATCTTGCCACACTACTTGAGAAAAGTGAACAAGATAGGGTGAGATGGTCTTAACATTGCTATCGGCCTCATCCTTCAATTCTACGATTCATCTTGCCATCGCCACGCTGCTCAGAGTCTGATAAGATTTCACCCCTGTTACTTTCAGAACAGTGAGGTAGGTTTTTATGAGCATGGTGCCTGGATTTTTGTGTTAAGGAAAAACTACTTAATGACAGGCTTCAGATTGATCCGGCTGCAGTTGATCACAAACCTGTTGGTATAGTGTATTTTGGGCTCGAGTGGAAGAGTCCCTACCTCTGAGCTAGAAGAACAGGGTTCAAGTCTCATCTGTCCTCGAAGTGTGTCATAAAGGATGCAGTCAGATGGTTAAAGTAACTGCAATGCACCCTGAGACATGCAGAACATCTCATGCCATTTCTTTCTGTAAGTGAAAATGTAACAATCCGTGAGACTTTAAATAAAACATTCTAATACAAGAAAAGACCAAGTTAACTGAAAAGTTATTGAATTGAAGATTGACCACTGCTCTCCAGACAATCTTGTGTCACCATCACTAAAAAACACATGTTCCTATGATAATTTTTGTGTCGAACCATCTGTTTTTGTCTGTGAATGAATGTGTGTGTTTTTGGAGCTTTAAAGAAGTAGAGTTTATTAATGATGCATAATCAAAGTTTGTTTGCCATTTGTTAGAGAGTAGGTTTGTTCACAATAAACAGTATTATTTTCTTGTTAATGACAAAACTTGGCGGGAGTTACTTTGAACCTGAGTAGCAGTCAGTCAGAAAAATTATCATCTTGGTGATTTAATCGAGTAGTTATACATTTGGAAAGGTTTGTGCCGGAGTGGGGCTTGATTATTGGCATATTCTTTCCAATTGAGTCTAAAAGAAATTATCTAATTTAGTTACCTTGATGAATGCTGGAGCTTGGCATATACAGATTGGCTGTGATGTTCCCTCCATTATAGAAGTGACTAGACTCCAAAAAAGAACTTTAATAACTATGTGCTTTGGGATGGCTAGAGGTTGTGAATGGTGCTATACAAATGCAAAGTTTTTCTTTCTTCTCTTTCATGGTGTTTGATTCTGGTCGGTCAGTATTAATATGGTATACCAATGTTAATAAGATGGGTATTTTGGATGATATCCCACCTGCCATTGCTCAGTGTTCACACATGTATGGACAAAAGTAGTCATCATAGTCTATTCTCTCATTAGAGAGAGACAATTTGCAGTAGTTTAACTGAGGGTCACCATGCCTCAAGTGAAAGAAAATGTTGAGAAGGATAATCCTTTGTGGTAATACCAGCTGGTGTAGAAATTGAACCTATTCTGTTGTTATCACTCTGTATTACAGACCAGCTGTCCAGCCAACTGAGCTAATTCCCATATAAAGGCAAATCATCCCTGGATGAACTTTCTTCAGGGGAATGAGTTCCTTCATTTGAGATTTTGCATTGGATGTAAACATTGCTGGAAACGAACACAGTGTAATACCATGTAAAAACTGAAAATGACCAAAAAACTAGTTCCAGTTTTTCTTTCATATTCAGATACTATTGAACCTGCTTTGCAAATTCAAATCTTTTCCTTTTACTGTTTCAGACCTCCAGCATTTGGAATTATGTTTCTGATGAGGATTTTACTCTAGTGAAATTTTAAAATTTACAGTTACATTGCAGCTGGCCATGGTTCACGTTTTTCTCAGTGTAATTTACAGTCTGAATGCCAGTAACAAATAAAACGTTTGCAGAAAACTGGACCCCATCTGGGCTCTGCATCATCTTAAGAATAACCTTTCAGACTTGACAAGTGACAGCAAAAGACTGTAAAAGCCATTATCAGAGGCCATGGTGCATAGTATGGGTCTGAGCTCCAATATTTACATTTGAAACCTCCCTTTCCCACGTAGTGATATATTACTCTGCTCAGTCTCAACCATAGCAGGTTCAGACAACATGCTTTCCGAATGTTCTACCCCCAACAGAAGATTCCCATAAGCATTTCCATCATTAGTATATTGCATCCTGCATTGTCAGTGAGTGTAGTTACCCTGAAGCTTTCTATTGTGCATTGTTCAGAATCATGCATAACTTGTATAGTGTGTCAATTCATGGCGTCACGAGAGATGGGAATGAGTAACATCATTTGGCCTAAGTTAGCTGCTCAATTTAAAATGACCTGATTCAGGAGAACTGTAGTTGCTGCTGTCAGTTTTCATCATTGCAAGTTATTACATTTAATTGAAAGATTTGGTTACCTTCTTGGTAATATTATCTGTTTATTTTATGCAGCGTATCAGGACAGTCCAAGTTCATCCAACCACACCTTCAGGGTCAACAGGCTTGATTGCCGACTGGCTCCTTCCACCGCAGCTGCAACCTGGGGCAACAGTGAGACATAAGGGGAGGGAAAAATAAAATAAACTTCTTGACAGCACTTTAGAGTGACAGTACACTGTACATAAAGACATGAACATGTTCTCAAAAACGTAACTGATTGTACACTACATCTGTTTTCTTTGGTCTCTGTTTAGCTCTGATTGTAACTTGCTAGCATGATGTCATGTTCTTGTCCATTCAGGATATACCATGGATCGATGACTATGTTGAGAGTCTGCTGCAGCATATGGAAGCAAGGCGAACAAGGAGTGTACAGGGCAATGGGTTCTGCTGACACCATTGCTACTGTTGGTCGAACATCCCCATTGTTTCTTGGTCTCTGTGTGCAAAAGTGATGGTGTTCATGAAGTGGTTAGCAATGTCTGGGACAGAAAGGGGCACAGCACAAAAGGAGTCAACGGGTTTAGTTTGCCAGGGATTAGGTCTGTGTGTAATGTAACTGCCCTTTCCTGTGGCATTGTTTCTTTTAATGTATTCACGGGAGTGGGTGTCACTGGCTACCCCAGTATTTATTGTCCATCACTAGTTACCCTTGAGAACATGCTGGAGAGCTGCTTTCTCGTACCGTTTTGATGAGGCCTGATAATCCTTCCATAAGCTCCACAAGCTTCTCACCTCCCCAACTCCCTACACCCTCCCCCACCCTCTCCTGCCCTTCTCGGATGAATCTGCACCCACCCAGCTCTCCTTCCCATCCCCTGCATTCATACCTGGCTGCTCCTGACTGTAGATGAAGAGCTCCCCTCACACATTGCCCCACAAATATATTTCCCCTTACAAATACAGTTCATCTCTCCTTCACCTCAGCCTCAATATTCCTCCTGCAGCAAGAACCACACAACGCACACCCCACGATCCCACCCCACAATCCCACCTCACTCCCTTTCTTGGTCATTTCTCTGGATGGACCTGATGGATTGACCATCATCTACCTCATTGTGTGATTTAATCGACAGCCTCAGATGAGAAGCGTCCAGTCCCCTGACTGATGGCTGTACATCTTCCAGACCACGTTATCTTAGTCTGGTCGCTATGGAGTTATAGGACTGACCATGTCCCATTCACTGGACTACAGAGGGAGGTACTCCCTGACAGAGAGCACTCTGAATCCCGATTGTGGTCAATTCCCTGGACTTACTGCCAGGACCCTCAATTGCCGGGTGCCTCCGTGATCTAGGGAGAACTATGCCCTAATGACTTGGAGAGATGGCTTGTTGCTTGCTACACATGCAGTGTGTTTGCCACGTAAGCTGCTGGCACATGGAGCAGGTGTGAGACTGACAGTGCTGTGAAACAGCACCTGCTTTTGCATCCAGTGCTCTCAAAACCAATATATTTGCCGTTCAATTTCAATCGAGCTGTAGAAGCAAACAGATAAATAGAGAGCTGGATTTTGTCTCAATACACTTCATGCTTCATGTTTAAGATAATTTAAAAATATAAACTTTATGTGTTTGATGTAGTTCTGTGGATAGCACTTCTCTGCAGTAGATGTGTTTTCAAACTGAGAATGCTACATAGTTAGAAGAGTTTTATTTCTGATTTGACAATTAAACAGTGCCTCTTTGCCCTATTGGCTAAACTTAAAAGATCTCATTTTGCACATTCTCCTCGTGTCTGCGTGGGTTTCCTTCGGGTGCTCCGGTTTCCTCCCACAGTCAAAAATTGTGCAGGTTAGGTGAGTTGCCCATAGTGTTAGGTAAAGGGGTAAATGGGTCTGGGTGGGTTGTGCTTTGGTGGTCGGTGTGGACTTGTTGGGCCGAAGGGCCTGTTTCCACACTGTAGGTAATCTAATCTAATCTAATTATTTCCTCCAGAAAAACTGTGAATGCTGCATTAAAATCCTTAAAAATCTATAATGGGATCTGCAAGCTCTCCCAAGCTTGGCTCAGGTTGTAGCAATTCTGTGCTTGAATATTGCCAAGAGAAACTTGTATCCACCAACAGGCCAATATTCCAGCCTCTACATCGTGTAAAGAGAGAATCTGGAAGATGTTGAACTACTGCTACACCTCTGATGAGGAAGACCAATGGTGATAATGACTGCTTTGTACTTTAGGAGTTTTTGTTGTGTTGGTTGTCAAACACTTGCTGATCTGCTATGCCCACTCAATCCTTCTATAGATTATAGCAGCAAGTGTTTGACAACCAACACAACTAAAACTCCTAAAGTACAAAGCAGTCATTATCACCATTGTCCTGTAAAGCAGTGAGACCTGGACTAAGCATCAGCGACATAGTTAACGTCTGGAACCTCCGAATTAAAGTGGGAAGACGTCTGAACAAATGCAAATATCCTTCTTGAAGCCAATTCCACAGCCACTCAAGCAAAGCACCCACAAAATCAACTGTGATCAACTGGACACTGTGACTGACAGCCAAAAGACCATTTCCCTCACCAGGGTGTGTTGTCTCGACTCTTAAACATCCACCATTCCAGATAAGGACAATGAAAATGGGTCAAAGACAATTTGGAAGTTTTCCTTGAAGTCGGGTAGTACTGGCATGAGTGAATTGGGAGCAGTTTGTCACCAATCGTTCACAATGACAGCAACTGGCCTATCAAGATGCGTTGTGGTTTGAGTCCAAAAGCCTTCCTGGTGCAGCAGGGCGTGATAGGGAAGAAAAGGAAGTGATTCCTCTCCCCATCCCACTGCCTTGCGGGACATTCTGCTGAAAGTGTTCAAGGTTCACCTGCTCCGGAATCGACCTGGTCGGTCATACAAAGATCCACAGCAGAAGCTTGCAATGCTCAGCAGACAACATTCTGAAATTGAGATGCTGCCAATGGTTTGACGAGTCCCAGGTCTGTTCGTCTAATCTGTTTGAATACCAGCATTCAGGGTGAGAGCCCTTTGTTGTCTTGTTGCCCCTTTAACTGGTTTGCAGCACACCGAGTTAACTAGGGTCATTATCTCCAACGTATGGAAAACTAAGGGATGTTCCTGTGACAGTGATTGTCACAATATGGTAATGCTCTAACCTAGGCTGGTACATATGAGAGCATTCAGTCCCATTAGCCCACTCCAGTAGAGATAAAAATAGAATTTTAAATTCTTAGTCTTATGTATTCCTGCAGGATAAAACAGACATGTCTGCAGCAGATGGTTTTCTGCAGGAAGGGGAAAGATGGTAACCACCCCAACTCCAGCATCCGGTTATACCCTCTTGTTAAGTCTGCCCTTGTTTGAAATTCCCTCAATAACTTAAAATGCAATATTCCATTGGCTTGACACAGAACTTTGTCAGACATTTACTGAAGTGAGATCCACAAATTTTCTGTAGCAGTCCTCCTTTTAAAAAACAACACATTTTGGAATTAAAATTACTTCAGGTCTGTGATTCATCATCATAACATGTTCCATCTGATACTAAATCTCAGATCAGGAAAACCTGAGACTCATTTTGTAGTGTTTGGTGAGCTGACTTGTGCAATTCACTTTGTCTCATCCTAAACATCCGTGCATCCCCCTCATTACATTTGCCTGACTATGTTCCAAACCTAGAATTCTCTCCCTAACCCTTTCATCTCTACATCTCAGTAGCTCTTCTCCTTACAACACATCTCTTCAGCCAACCTTGGAATACCCCTCACAATTTCTCCTGTTGTCCCCCATTCATTCTCCTCATGCCTCTATCAATTGGTTCAGAATGTTTCTTCCTATGTTATTGGTGCTTTAGTTGTTGCTGGTATTAATCTTGACAAGCAGTTAGTTTCATAACCACTAAACTAAGGAGGGTCACCACGTGAGAGCAAGATTTGATTGGAGGTTAACAATGTGCCAAAATAGACTCACATCAAGGATGGTCTATTTTGAGATCAGATTCCCTACAGCGTGGAAACAGGCCATTTGGCCCAACCAGTCCACACCAATCCTCTGAAGAGCAACCCACCCAGACCCATTCCCCCTGATTAATACACCTAACTCTATGGGTAATTTAACATGTCCAATTCGTCTAAAATGCACATCTTTGGACTGTGGGAGGAAACCCACACAGACACAGGGAGAATGTACAAACTCCACACAGACAGTCACCCAAGGCTGGAATTGAACCCAGGTCTCTGGCACTGTGAGGTAGCAGTGCTAACCACTGAGCCACCATGCCACCTGGTGTTTTATGTTCTGGAGAGTAACTGGTGTCGACGGAATAAACCTAGTGGCTTCGGGACAAATCTTCAATTCATATTATTAATTTGTAATTGTGTTTGACGACACAAAAGCTGAGGATTTAAAATTGGGGATTTAACAATGGATGCATTGTCCATACAATTTTAGAGTTTTGGAAGAACAACAGGAGCTGGCCAGGTGGACTAGAATATTTCTGACAAGTGTGTGAGGGTTTAAGTAACGAGTCAGCATTGCGGTGACATGTGTGAGATGAGTTGGCACTTCTGTGCATTGTGTCCATCTCTCCTGGAGAATGATTCCCTGAGCAACATTCACAAAACACCAAACACAAGGAGCTGACCTCGAGGTTTCCTTACGATAATTGAAACATTTGGGGCAAGGTGAAGAGGGAAATATCAGCGGCACAAAGGAAGACTGCCATATAGTGTATCACTGCATCATTCAGCATTCTCAATGGCATTAGCTAATACAAGGCATAAAGACACTTGGGACAATAAAATTAAGAGGAAAGGAATTATGTGCAGTGTCAGGCTTCTTATTACCCTATCCCCTGCCTCATGCTCTGCACTGAGCTTTTAATATACAGAGAACAAATATAAGAAGCTCAACTCAGAATCTAACTTATTGCTCATTTGTTGAAAGTGGTATCTGACAGTTTTAATACTTAGATACCTGTTTACATAATAAGCTTATTGGTAATTTAATTTATAAGAAGAAAACTATTTGATTTTTGCGATATTTAAATTTATTAAAAATTGCAAGATTTATGGTAAAATATCTTTGGGGAACAGGGATTATTTATTCAGAGGTTTCCATCAGGATATTAGATGAATGGACTTGAGGAAATATTTGAAGTAACTTACATTTAGGGAGCACCTCCTTATGTTCCCACTATCCATAAGCATTTTATCTTGAATCTGCAAGTGTAAACTGTTTGTTATTACGTAGGTGCATTTATAATATTACACATTGCAAATTAGATAAATGACCGATTAACCAGACTCTGGTGGTGTTAATTCAGGACACAGTACTTGCTCTTCTCTGAATAATACCATGGGATCTTGGAAATGTAAGAAAATCATTTACTAATTTAGTGCCTTATCAGAAAGAAGGTGGGCTGAATTTTAGTTTTGGGAGCACAGGATTTGGAAACCGAGACTGTTTCCAGTCCCTGAACTCAACCTGGTGACGAAGCAATCATTCATTGGGATTCTAATGGGGTCAAACCTTTGTCATGGAAGCAGATGCCCTATTCAGTTCAGAGTGATGGACAGGTTCCTGGACTAAGATCAGAGGCCTTGCAGCTCCAGAGATTCAGCTGGGAAAAAGAAACAGCGTGGGTTGAATCTTATGTGTTTTTGGCTAAATGTCAGATTTACTGAGTTTCATGGAAAGTTTCTCTTAATAAGCCCAAGAGAAATTTCTCACCACATCTTACAAAACTTGACTCAGTAACAACCTGCCCCAGCCCTATGGCACTCTTCCTTTCTGGTTCTAACCCTATTCCACTATTTGCTACACTTGGAAATCTCACTGGGATATCCTGAAATTGATAGTCTCTCTGACAGTGCAAGGCTCCAGCACTGTACAGAAGAACATGCTCAGCCTAGGTGTTCATAGAGGGATTGGGGCTTAATTAAAAATACTTCTACCTGTAAAACATAAAACAATAAAGCAGATTATACCCATTGTCTATAAAGGGGACTGATTCACAAATATCTTGTTCTGCATGTTGTTTTGCTGCTTTCTAAGTAGACCAGTTGGGGCAAGAAGTAACCTCTGCAGGCATGTGATTGTGAACAAATGAAGAAAATGCTTGGCATATCTGACAGAAGTTCTGTACATATTGCTTGATGCATTTTTACTCTGAAGAATACTCCTGTGTGTTGTGTAAGGGCTTTAGGACACTGGAGTAACCTTGTGATGATGTCACAGAGTTGCACCTCACAATGTGTGCAAATGCTAAGAGACCAAGCACGCAGCTCTGTGGTCCAATATTTGAGCTGGGTGTCTGTTCATTCCTACTGCAGCCTCTCAATTCTAGTTGCTGGTGCACTCTGACTTCACCAGGTACTCGCTGTGGTTTGGTTGATGATATTTCGTGATATCTGGCTTGTTTGCTACATTTGATAAGGTAGGAAGCTGAATATTAATGGTATGATTTGGGTCATCAACAAGCCTTTTAACAAGCAATAATCTCCATTAATTGGCAACATGCTGCTGCCTAGCAAGAAACTTGTCACACTCACTGTCGAAAGCATAAAATATGGCTTCTTGTCTGATTCTGCCATAAGTCTTGCCATGGCCCACATTACACAAAATCTCAGGTCACTGCCTGTTTCTTCCTTCCCCACCCAAAGGGTGGGTTTGGGATCCAGAAAGCCACATGGCTTCTGTTTCCCAGCCCCAAGGAGGACATTACATGCACTTGTTTCTTTTTCCCCTTTTCATCCTCCATGTTCACTTTTTCTTTGTTCTTCACTATCAATTTATTTTTCATTTCCTCTGCTCCTTGATAGAGCAACTCGCTTGCTGAGTCTCAAAGGTCACTGGGTGTATTCCTCATCCAACAAGCTGACAGCTGAGATTTTCATCATGCTGTGATTTACAGATAGGATTGGGTGAAATCTGTCAGGCCCATGCTGGAACTTCAGAAGGGTGGGAAAGGGATGATTTGGACACGCAGGTGTTGGACTGGGGTGTATAAAGTTAAAAATCACACAACACCAGGTTATAGTCCAACAGGTTTATTTGGAAGCACTAGCTTTCAGAGCGCTGCTCCTTCATCAGGTGGTTGTGGAGTATAAGATCGTAAGACACAGAATTTATAGCAAAAGTTTACAGTGTGATGTAACTGGAATTATCAATTGAAAAAGAATTGTTTGTTAAGTCTGTCGTCTTTTAGAATGAACATGTTGGTTTCAGTTCTTTCATATGTAAATCGCAAAACTTCTTTAAAAGTTACATTCTCAAGGGAAGTTAACTTTACATGAGACAAAAAATTCAGTTTCCTGATGTTGGGTTAAGGTTTTGCTATCAAACCCTCAGAACATTTCACCTATTTTCCATTCATTCATATACCATGGATACTTATTAACAATCCAGTCCACTGGAATTTTGTTAATGGGAGTACTCTGGTTAGATAAAAACAACAAACATATTTGTCCACAGAGCCAACCATAAATCTGAGGTCTGTTCCTGTCATGGTAGATTTCTTCCTCCAACCACAAATTCATACAGACTTCTTTAGTAACTTGACTCCTTCATTATCAAGCAGTTTCTTTGTGTAGACACTTACAACGTCAGCACAGCATCTTTACCTAATGTGGCAAAGCTTCTGTTTTCCCTCAGAACACTAAAAACCTTATGTGGATGACATTGTATTAAAGAATCTGACAGAACCTTTGTTATATTTCACTAGTATGTACAAACATTACATAATTAGATTCATTGACACACGAGTGTCTGGCCAAATATTAGGTAATTCAGTTACAAAGAGTTATCACAGTTCATGCTTCAAGTGAGCTGAGTTAAGATGAAGTCTGAGACCTTTATACCCTCAGGTCACATATTATGATTAGGTGTTCATATTATAAGATGTATTCCAGCATTCTAGCTGTGAGACACAAAATAAACTTGCCTATATCACCACTTAATAGGAAGTCTTACTCATAATGGGTCTTGCTTGTAGTTGTCAGGCGGTCACCATCCAGTTCATGGAAGCAACCATTTATTCACATGCCAGAACTGCAATTAGCCAGAACTTGGGCAGACTCCTCTGCCCTTTGCTCTAGTCTGGTCATGACCTCTGCCAGATGTTGCCCTGCTTATCTGCCACTCACAAATGTATGACCAAATTCCACCTCAACTCCAATGACAAGTTTCTGACGACACCACCTTAATTGGCTGATGTCAAACAATGGCAAGACAGAATACAGGAAAGAGATAGAGTGCTTAGCAAAATGATGTAAAGACACCAATTTCTCCATCAACGTTAGCAAACTGAAGGACCTGATCATTGACTTCAGGAAGCAGAGTGGAGGACATGCTCCTCTCTACATCAATGATGCTGAAGTGGAGATATTTGACAGTGTCAAGTTTCTGGGAATGATGATCACCAACAACGTGTCCTGGTCCACTCATGTCGATGTGATGATCAAGAAAGCACAACAACATCTCTACTTCCTCAGGAGGCTAATGAAATTCAGCATGTTCACAAGGACTCTTACCAACTTTAATAGATGCACCACAGAAAGCATCCTATCTGGATGCATCACAACATGGTACGGCAACTGCGAGAAATTACATAAGCACAGCTTAGTCCACCACGCAAAACAGCCACCCATCACTGACCCCATCTATACTTCCTACTGCCTCAGGAAAGCAACCACCATAATCGAAGGCCCCTTCGTCCCCCACCACCACCCCCAGTTATACTTTTTTCTACCCTCTTCCATTGGACAGTCAATATGAAAGCTTGAATACACTCATGAACAGCTTCTTCCCCGCTGTTATCAGATTTTGGAACGGACCTCTTAAATGTTAATTCAGGTTTCTCTCTCTCTGCACCTTCTCTGCGACTGCAACATTGTAATCCGCATACTATTCTGTTACCCTGATGCACTTTGCTCGATCTGCCTGTATAGCACACAAAACAACACTTTCCGCTGTAACTCAGTACATGTGACAACAATCAATCAATTTCTGTCAGCTGAAGTCCAAAGACTCATTACTTGTACTGGGCTCAATGTTCTCCAACATTCCTACTCTAGCTCTGGGTCTGTGCCAATTCTGTGCTCACCAGAATATGGCCCTGAGCCAACTCTCGATATCCACTGAGGTGAATGTTTCTGTGTTGCTGGAAGGTGGGGAGGAAGGCCTTGAATGTGTTTCATCTGACAATCACAATGTGATATGCTGGTGGGAAATGGGCCTGGAGTCTGGGACTCTTCTTCATTTGGTCCTGTCTGCAGTGTGGGATCTGGAGGCTTCGTGGAAAAATATCAGGATTTGTTAGTGCCCTAGAATCCCCACAGTATGAAAACAGGCCATTTGGCCTATTGAGTCCACACGAACCCTCCAAAAAGCATCCCACCCATACATTTCCCATGGTTAATCCAGCTAGCCTGCATATCCCTGGACAATTTAGCATGGCCAATTCATCTAACGTGCACAACTTTGGACTGAGGGAGGAAACCAGAGCATAAAGGAAGTCCATGCAGACAGAGGGACAATATACAAACTCCACACAGACAACTGTCGAAGACTAGAATTGAACCTGGGCCCCTGGCACTATCAGACAACCGTGCTAACCACTGAGTCACCATGAACATGCTCCTTTATGCAAGGTTTCATTCAGATGTTGCTGTTTATTGGGATGGTGGGAATAGCAGATTGGAGCCTGTCTCATAAAATGGAGAAAGATGTAAAAACGGCATGAAGGGCAACTCTTTTTTTACAGAGAACGGTTAGTGTGTGAACCAGAAGAAAGGGAGGATGCAAGTACAGTTACAATGTTTAAAAGATATTCGGTAAGTACATGAATAGAAAAGGTTTGGAGCGATATAAGCCAAGTACAGGCAGATGGTTTAATTTGGGAACATGTTCAGTGTGGACCAGTTTGACCGAAGGATGTCTTTCCGTGCTGTGTGAATCTCTGAGTTTATGGTTATAGATATGCGATCTCCCTTTTGCTTTCCTTCAAGCCTTCTACTCAAAGGGGTTCTGGAGTCTCATGTCAGGCATCATCCCTCACCCAACATCACCTCGTGCAACCCCCCCCCCCAGTCATCTGGCCAGATCTGTGCTTGTTGTGAATATTCTTGTCCTGTAGAAGGAGAGAAGCATTAAGCCACATTAACAAGTGCTTATGAGCACTTTGTCAACCTCCAGAGCTGTGATTGCCTTCTTGTTTTACTATTAAGAAGAATATAATGTTGGGAAGTCAGGTGTTAAACATTTCTCAATAAAAGTTGACTCAGTTGGTCAAAGAGCTACAGTTGATGCACAATGAAAAAGCATGATATGAATGTGTGTGCTTGAGATACTTGTGAAGTATTCATTCTGAAGCTATCTTTTGTGGCTGTGTTCTTGTCCTATGCAAACATTTGATGAAGAGCTATAAGTTGTGAAGACAGGTTACTGAGCTGACGGTGTGTGAGCTGCAGAGTCTTATAGCACGTGTTTCTGTTTTAAATGTGAACCCTGGCAGATGTGTCAGAAGCAGTACCACTGTGGTGCCAATACACACAGTGTAGCTGCAAAGAAATGACAATGCATGGATGGGTTGGACTGAAGGGTCTGTTTCCATGCTGTACATCTCTATGACTCTATGATTGCATGTGAGGTTTCTGACAGAGATACGTGGCACCCAATCTCCTGCGTGACATCTCTTTGCAGATGCAACCTTATAACGCTATCTCACAATGAGGGGTGTGAAGCATTGAGTAGTATATACTCTGGCAGAATGCAGAAGGTCATTCATCCGCTTACTTCACTGGAGCCAGATTCTGTTGAATTGACTGTCAACATTGAGTCCTGCAGCCACCTCTGTGCAAGATGCCCTTGTCAGCCGGGATAGCATCCTGTTGCTATCCTGAACAAAGATAATCCATCTCTCCTGAACAGCCTTCAAGACAACACCTCTGGAGGTGTCACTGACATTGTTTGCTGAGGTCTCTGACATCTCCAGGGTTTGGTGGGGTGATAAGCAGACGTTGAATGAAGCTCCTGGGTTAAAGAGAGTGAAGGCCTGTCCGATGGCTTTTAGATATGATGCCCTGATGTTGGAGGCTGGAAGGTCCTACAGGGGACTTCAGTTTTCTGTCCATAAGATCAAGAGTTTTACCTGTGTCTGTGGAAGTGATTACCTGTGACAAATATAATCGTGTGAGATGCCTCAGTCCACCTCCATACAGGGGGATGTACTTTCGATCTTCGCAGCTATTAAAAGAGAAAAAAGTACTGGCCATTGTGCATGAAACAGAAAAGAATCAAAGACAAGAAGGTCTTGAGGCTTCTGTCACACAGCCTATTGGCAACCATTTATAAAAGTGTTGAAAACACCTGCGAGTAGGTCACATGTTTATATTTTCATCACAACGTGGGTTGCCTTGAGAGACTAGGTGTTTGGGTAACAGTTTGAGTGATTATTACAAAATTAAGAAATTCATGTGGTGCTTTTTTTTACAGTAGCAGCATGTAAGTGGTATTATAAGCTTCATAGTGGGAGGGTTAGAGTGCCAAAACTGGGATGTCTTACTGCAATTGTACAGGGTCTTCGTGAGACAACACCTGGAATATTATGTGCATTTCTGGTCTCCTTATCTGTGGAAGGATGTTCTGTCTATGAAGGGACTGCAACAAAGATTTACCAGACTAATCGCTGGGATGGCAGCATTGATGGGTGAGGACATTGGATCGGTTATGATTATATTCACTGAAGTTTGGAATAATGAGAAGGAATCTCATTAAAACCTATAAAGTTCTAACAGATTCAGACCATGTAAATGCAGGAAGGATGTTTCCAATGAATGGGGAGTCCAGAAACAGGGGTTACAGTTTAAGGATGTTGGCCATGCTGAATTGTCCATTGCATCCAGGGATGTGCAGGCTAGATGGATTAGCCATGGGAAATGGAGAGCTACAGGGCAAGAGTATGGGTGTGGGTCTGGGTGGGATGCACTTTGGAAGGCTGGTGCAGACTCAAAGGGCTGAATGGTGTGTTTCCACACTGTAGGGATTCAATGGATTCTATGACTTCGGGCTGAGATGAGTGGTGAGCCTGCGAAATTCTCTGCCACAGAAAGTGCTTGAGGACAAAACATTGATTGTTTTCAAGAAGGAGTTAGATACAGTTCTTAGAACAAAAGACATCAAAGAGAAAGCATGAAGAGATTACTGAGTTGGATGATCAACCATGATCACTTTGAATTGCAGAGCAGGCTTAAAGGGTTAAATGGCCTATTTATACTCATATTTTCTGTTTCTATCCTATCATATGATATTGATGATTGACAGAGTTCTTCCTATGTCTATAAAATGGTATCCTGCTGAAATTGCCTGTGGCCCCAACATATTCAAAACATGATATTCAACTATTCGGCAGCAAAATGAAACTAAAATAAGTTATCTCATAGGCCGCTTCTGTAGAAGAAGACATTTGACAAGATGTGCTCCTTGTTACAAACAACTTAATCAAACACCTTTCTTAGAACTTGGACACAAATATCTTTTTATGATTAATATTTTCTTGGCTAAAGTGCGAGTCAGGGCTCTGGGGTGCCATCTGTTTGCACAGACACATGGTGTTGTTTGGAGCTGACAGGGCTGAAATTCATCCTTTCCGTTTCCCTTGCTGTTGCTTCAGTTCACCACCCTGATCATACAAATTCACCTCATTAAAAAAAGACGTCTTAACAGCTGCCTCTGTTTGCAGCAGCACTTGCCCTTACCGTTTGATCTTTGAGTTCCAAAAGCACAGCCCAGGGCAGCAACATAATCCACCAAGTTGTCGTCATAGGAACCTGTATTTTTGTTCCCTCATGACCAGTTCTCAAAGGGCCTACAACCTTAGGTTTCACTGTAATGAGCGTGTGGGTTGACAGAACTGAAATGTCCTGACATTCCTCTGGGCTCTAGGCAACATTTTATGCAGGAAAGTAAATAGCATTTGACAATTCCCTTTCTTATTTCCCTTCTTTTTTTAAATAAGTAAGAATTTAAACATATTCTACTTTCTATACACCTAGTATTTCAAAATTAACCAATACCATCCCTATCTCTAAAGACGTTCTTAACCTTCCTTCGGAAATTCATTGGGTGGCAATGTCAAAGGCTCAAAGTAAAATCAACTAAGCTGCCAGGGAACGGCTATCTGTGGTAAGAGGGTAGACAGAAGCTCCGGGAACCATGGAACACTACCTGTTGAATAATACAGAACTCAAGAATACCAGACAATATTCCGTTACTCAACTTGAAACACAACTGCAAGGGATTTAAAGCAATTTAAATACAATGGGATCTTGCTTTCAAAAATCAGATAATTACACAGGTTTATAATTTAATAGTAACATTCATTAATTTCTGTCAATCTTTACACCTTTTTTGGGTAAGGACTAATTGTCAATACTGTAGCTGGAGTTACTGGTTTATGTTGAACTTAACTTATGTTTGAGTCAGATCAACTGTTTGAGTCAGTTGTGGAGAAAACAAATGTAAACAATATTCATGGTGATGTTAGATCATTAACATTTAATGCTTTTTTGTCACTCTCTTGCTTTATCGCAGATGTTAGCACATTTTGAAGAAATGGAATAACGCCATTATGGTGGCTCAATGTTTAAAAATGTGCTGCCTCACAGTACCAGGGACCTGAATTCAATTCCAGCCTCGGGTGACTGTTTGTGTGGAATTTGCACATTCTCCCTGTGTCTGCGTGGGTTTCCTCCAGCTGCTCTGGTTTCCTGCTACAGTCCAAAGATGTCTAGGTTAGGCAGATTGGTCATGCTAAATTGCCCACAGTGTCCAAGGATGTGTCGTCTAGGTGGAGAAGCCCATGGGAAATGCAGGGTTACAGGGATGGGATGGGATGGGTCTGGTTGGGATACTCTTCAGAGAGTTGGTGTGGACCTGAAGGGTTGAATGGCTTGCTTCTACACTGTAGGAATTTTATAACCACTTTTAAAGTAGTGTACAGGTGAATATTTCCCAAGTATGTTAAATGTTCATTCAATTGGTATAGATCAAATTTCATTCCATGTTATTTTCAAAAAATCACAGTTTGACATCTTTCCCTTATTTGGTGACCCTGTCAGGTTAGTACCTTCAACCGTGTCTTTAACTGTCAACTGAGTTCAAATCCAGCCATGTCAAAAAGGCCCCCGATGGAGGTGATTTTCTTTGTTCTTCTGGAATGGAGCTAATAACGTACTGTTTCATCTCCACCTATAAGTCAATAATAAGGCTACTTATAAAATACTCTTCTGGCTTGTCCAAAATTGACTCCAGGTGGGCAGCAACCTGTAATAGAAATCCTGACCAAATTTTCTCTGCAAGATACAGGGTCCAATTGTAATGGACTGGCTGAGATCAGAATAAACCAGGGAAAGAACCAGAGCTTTTCTGCTTTGTGTATCTTAACACTACACAATCCAATGCATTTATCTATTAAGCCATCAAGGGAGCTCAAATCCCACTACTTTTAAAAATAATACACGTAAAACTTGAAGATGTTTGAAAGTGAACACCACTGTTGACATCCACTGCCACTTTTGTGACATAAACAACTTACTCAATAAACATTAAAAGTATTCAAACCGTGACCCAACTGTCACAACCCATTTGGATCCTCATCACTTATGTAGCCTGGTTGTTTGTTGAATGATTTCCACATTGAAAAGATTTTTTTTTGTCTCGAATATTTCAGTTGTACGGGCAAATAAATGATCCAAGGTTCTTTGAACAATTTATGTAAGCATCAAAGAATGAGACATATACCATCTGGCTGTATACCATCACCAAAAAATGGACATGAGTAGAAAAAGGTGGACAAGTCTGGGGGATAAAAGTGAAACTTGACCAAAATGTATGTCCCCTACTGTAAACTGGCTGAAAAGCAATTAGAAAAATAAACAGTAAGACTGGCTATTTAAGAAATATTTTCCTAATTGGTCTACTTGGAGATGATATTATAATCCCTGGTGCAGGTTGGAATTAACCCTCCTTGCTCTCCTTTTCTTCATTCAACCTGCTCAGAGATGTTATGATACTCCTCTGGAGAAGGTAGAATGTGAACCCAGGACTTCTGGCTCAGAGTAAGTACACTACTACTGCACCAAAAGGACCATTTTCAATACCTTGTTAATGATTATGACAATTTATTATGGTTGTTATTTGTAAAATCATGTACAGATGGATGTGAAACAGAGGATGAGTTTGGAGATAGTTCAAGAATTGGTCATTCAAATGAAAACTTTAAGGTATCTGGGGTTTGTTGTTGAAAGATATTCAGTGACAAACTTAGTAGTTGGAAATGCCTTACTTACCTAACTCCAACTGGCAAATTTGTCTCAATCCAGCTCCTGCTAGTATTGTACAGAATTACACAATAGAAATGGGTTGGCTGGCCAATTATGGTATGTGTGTTTCACTGCCTGTATGACCTAATTTTAAAAACCTTAATAATGGATATGATTTTGACTGTCACACCAACCCAACTTGAATCACTGGCAGCCAGACCAAGCCAATCCTCCTTACATTGCAAACCCAAATCGCATCGCTGACTCAGTCTTTTGGCAGTTTTGACCTAACTCAAGTTGGTGAGGTGAGAGTGACTGGCCTTGATATCAAAGTGGTATTTGACCAAGTGAGACATTAAAGAACCCCAGAAAAATTGAAGTCAGTGAGAATCAGGGGGAGAGCGCTCCACTGTTTGAAGTCATACCTAATTTGATATGTGCTACCTTGTATCTCTAAAGCTTAGGTATCTATACATATACTCTTTGAGGCTGCATGTATTTTGCTTGTTTGCTACTTTTCTTGGCCTTTAGTATCTCTAGTTAGTTCTGACTCTAGACTTGCTCTTTCATTCTCTTCACCGCTATAACACTCTTTGCTGATATATTTACACTTTACTAAGTACAGCTTTCTAATGTTGTGTCTAGCTCCCTGTATGACATGCTTCTCTCTGGTCTGATCTCCTCTTTTTCTCTGCTCTTGTTGATGTCAGAGATACATCATCAGTTACATCATCATTATTTCTATATTCTATTATACCATACCTCCTTGCAATTTCCTCTTTTTCGTAATTCTAGCAATTTGTATTTAGTTATTTGCATTGTTATTATTATTGTTAACTTTCACCATACCTAGGGATTATTCTGCTTATGTAGTATGTACAGTTGCACCACATTCTATAACAATCATAATCTCTATCTCTTCTTTTTCTCCTGAATATTCCTTCAGATATACTTCTGTCTATAATCTCAGTTGATCAGTTCCTCCAGAGCTGTTTTCTCTGCTTGTCTCTCCCTTATCCAGACTTTTTGACTTGGTGTCAAAGTCGATAATGTTTTGGCCTTGTGTCTCAAGTCATACCACTTCTGCTGTTTTCTTCTGTGATGTTTTTCTATCTACTTGGTCTTTTCATGGTCCTCAGAAATGATGTTCAGCCTGGGATTGCACCTCAAGTCCGTTTCTGTTTTTAATCTTTTTCTAATGTGCGATTCTGCTGATAAATACCCAAATGGTGTTGATCTGTAGCTGAATGATGGAAATTCTCAGTCTGCATTCTCAGACATGAATAGCTCTATGGTTTTAATAGTCCTCTCTGCTTCACTATTTGACTGAAGATGTAGTGGAGAACTTGTCTGGTTCATATTTATCTCTGTTGTGAACTTCCTGAATTCTGCATTCAGAAACTGAAGTCTGTTTTCTTAAATTATTTCTTTTGGTAAACCACATGTTTGAAAAACTCACATCAGCACTCTGATCATTGACTTCACTGTGGTCATATGCACTTTTGAAAATTTGATTTTTATTGAAGACAAATCTATTTAGACTAAATATGTCTTCCTTTTGAAGTTGAATACATTTATTGCTAGCCTCTTCCCATGGCTTTTCTGGAAATTTTGAAGGCATTAATGGCTCTGTCAACACCTGATTGTTGATGGTACATGTGTGACGCAACAAGATAAAATTTTCTATTCCCACTGAAATGCCAGGTCACCATACTGACTGTTCTGAAGAAAACTCATATCAGACCCAAGATATTAAAATGGTTTCTCTATCTCCAGAGGTGCTGCCAGACTTGTTGAGATCTCCTACACTTAATTTTTTTTAGTTTCAGATTTCCAGCATCTGCAGTATTTTACTTTTGCTATACTGACTGGTAAGCTCCAGCTCTACATTTTGTGAATCCCAATTGTCTGCTATTCAGTCATTTTTAGGATTTTTGCCTCAGGAATTTCTGTATAACTGACCTGTGATCGTGTACTAATTGGTCTTCTACACTATTAAACATTGTTTCTGATTTTGATACCTCTTAAAAACCTGATCTGCTGGATCGTATCTAGACTGCTCTTCTCACCTTATCTGACCTCTGTGCACTCCAAATCTTCTTTTTAAGCAACACAGATTCCTCTGAGCTTCTCCTCGGTGATTAGGAGTGTACTGGTAACACAGAAGAATATGATTTTACTTCTTTGATGAGGAGAAAGGTTTCTTTGCCAGCCTGATCCACCATTGGCCTAGATAGTGTATCAGTATTATCTGTGTCTTGCCTGGGACACAGACAAAATGTAATTATTTTCATGAGCCTGAGCTTGAATCTTTGCATTCACATGGCATTTTTGCAAATTCCTTTGTTACAAGTAGTGTGGGTAATGGCATATGATCTGTTTCAACCTAGAATCTCAATCCCTTGAGATAATCTGCAAACCTTTTATATCCCATTTAATAGCCAATGTTTCAATTGTACATATCCCTGTTCAGTTTCTGTCAGTGTTCGTGATGTAAAACATACAGGCATCCTGTTTTCCATCATTCTGGACCTAAATGAAAACTGCATCTAGTACTGTGGGCAATGAACCCAGGGCACCTACGATAAATAAATCTTGACAGTTGTGAGGAGATATAAGGAGAGTATCTTCTCCTTAATCTTCTGAAGAGTTGTAATCTGGAGGATGAGAGCACCATTCTTCAAAAGTGCTTTTACATGTTGAGTAAGACTGGCTGGTTTAGGAATGAATGCTTTCTACTAGGTTCACTGTTCCTAAGAAGCAAAGTACGGTATGTACACATTTTGCTTGTGGAAGTTCACTTATAGCTTTTATTTTTTCTTTGATTGACCATGATACCTTGCTCTTGTGTTCCGTGTGCCAAAAAGTGGCTTTGGAAATTGGCATTTTGCATTGATTATAATGTCTGCACTTCATACGGTTCTTAAAATTCTATGACTTTTTCGTCTGTGTACTAGGATATCACCCATGTGACAAGTGGTGTCTTATTTGCCTTCAAGAATCCTTGGCATTGCTTTTCAAAAAGCTTTCCGGTCAGTCCGAAAGGTAAAAGGTCGAGACACCAATAGTGAAGTGGTGTGCTGAATGCAATTCACAAACCTGACTCTTAGGTTAAAAATCACACAACACCCGGTTATAGTCCAACAGGTTTGTTTGAAAGCACTAGCTTCCGCAGCACTGGCCACATGATGAAGGAGCAGCAAAAAGGGGGGATGGTTGTCGTTTTTAAAAAGTAATGAGTATGAAATAAGTAACATGGATTTTGCTAAGCCCAGAACGCTTTTTAAAAGTATGCATTCAGCGCACCACTTCGCAATTGGTGTCTCAATATTTTAACACTTCAACTTCCCCTCCCACTCTGCTGAGGACATGCAGGTCCTGGGCCTCCTCCATCACCACTCCCAATGCCTGGAGGAAGAATGCCTCATCTTCCGCCTCGGGACTCTCCAACTCCATGGCATCAATGTGGATTTCACCAGTTTCCTTATTTCCCCTCCCCCACCTTACCGCAGTTCCAATCTTCCAGCTCAGCACCACCCTCATGACCTCTCCTATCTGTCCATCCACTGTCCCACCTATCCCCTCCAACCTATCACCTTCATCACCACTTCCATCCACCTATTGCACTCTCAGCTACCTTCCCCCCAGCCCCACCCCTCTCCCATTTATCTCTCCACCCCGGAGGCTTCCAGCCTAATTCCTGATGAAGGGCTTTTGCCCGAAACGTCGATTTTCCTGCTCCTCAGATGCTGCCAGACCTGCTGAGCTTTTCCAGCAACACACTCTCGACTCTTAATCTTCAGCATCTGCAGTACTCACTTTTGCCCTTTCAAATAAACCTGTTGGACTATAACCTGGTGTTGCGTGATTTATTTTTAACTTTGCACACCCCAGTCCAACAACGGCACCTCCAGATCATGTTAGTATCGGAGTCTACATCAATATCTGTTGTGTGTATCAAATTGGTAAAATAAATTGCTTCTGGCTAATTTGGTCAAATAGTGGTCAACTGTTGAATTTGATGAACTTCTCATTGAGCCACTTTGTTCAGTTGAGTGAGACCAGTCCTAAGCACCATGTTGTTGGTGCTACCATTGATGATATGACCCTCCTTTTTAAAGTGCTGCTGAGCTGACCCTCCATTTATTCATGACTAATTACTCCAAACACCAAAATGTCTGCTGGGCCCTGCGTAAGTATAGATCAGACCAATGAAGTCGGCTGGCCACGATCTGCTTTAGGATGCATCCATGCATGTATCTATGATATCACAACGTTCTGGGCTGAGCAAAGTCCATGCCATTGCATGTGCAGACTGCCCACCTTTATTTCACAATCATTTCTTTTTAGAAGCGATAACCATTCCCCTGTTTTGCTGCGACCACTTCCTGTCATGTTCCCAGCTCCTCATGTTGATCAGTCCATGTGGAAGTGCTGGTTGGGCCCTTGTGCTGTTTATTTTATTCCCTTTCGTCACTTGGTTTCGCCACAAGTTTTCATCTTTGCTGACCATTTAAATCAATATCTCACTGCACAGCCTTTGTAAATACCCACTGCTCTGCTGCTTTTTTTGCTAACATTTAGGTTTATTAATCTTCCACATTTTTTCAGGAATTAATTTCCCGGATGCTACTGAAAAATAAAACTTGGCAAACAAATCCTAGCAGCAATAATTATTGTCGGTTTCCCATTATGTTTGGAATATTTATTACAATCAATATATTTTTTTTTGCCTCTGAATGTCATTGGCATCCTCCTTACGCTATTTTTTAAGACATACTGTAGGGTGAAAGTGGAACCTGATGGAGGTTGTGAGTCTAGATACTTTTAATCAACCTGTTCAGGTACTTCTGAAATATCTGGGACACAAACCCAGGACTCCTTGTGCTCTTTGTACATATATATTCATTGCACCAATGAGAGATGGTGTTTGAAATCATTTGCAGTCTTTCTATTAGTGGGTGAGTTACTTTGTTTTGTGTACACCGGCAGGTGGTCTCCTTCACTAGCCTCTGGTTCACTTCCACTCTCCGTCACTAACCTCCAGCTTGCCCCGACTCTCGCTCACTAGACTCTTATTCACTCTTATTTTCCCTCACTGGCCTCCAGTTCATTCCCATGCTCCCTAATTAGCCTTCTCCATGGAATCTCTGAGTGGCCAATCCATGCATTTTTTTGGGATGGCTAAGAAGAACAAACCAACCAGGGCATGTATAACATAGAGTCAGGGATTCAGGGGATGATGTAAAGTTAAAGTTAATAACTAAATAAGATCGTCTGCATCATCAATCATATAAGATCACATGACTTCCAGACCTACTGGGAGATGGTTCTATCTAAAAGCTTTGTGAGATGGCTGGTGCAATACATAGTTAGAAGACAGTATTCAATAAAAGACAATGTTTACAAATAATTGGGTCTCCTGCAGTTTGTATCAACCATATCTCAAAAATCACTCAATGACAGACATAGATGGTGATAACAGAATAATAGAGAGTAAGTTCACAAATAGAAATAATTTGGAACCAGTATATCTTTCACCTTAATTTCCACATCAAGTCCTAATTGTTTAAGTAGAAGTCCCACTCTCATATCTCTTCTCTTTCCTAGGATATTGTTCCAAGACACAATGCCATTTTAATGAATTTTTGCACGGTAAAATGTTCCTCCTGACTTGTTCCTGAAATTAGCTCGTTTACATGCTTTACTTTATCTCTGCATTCTCACTGTGTCAAAATCAAGACTTCTCACATCATGCCCAAGTTTAGCTCATTATTTCCCGGAACCTAAACACTGTGGAATTCTTAAATCTTCCCCTTCTAGTGTCTAAATGCTTTTTAAATGGCACTAATTCAAGAATGACCTTAACGACCCTCACAATTCCCTCACATGATCCTTGAGCCTTCACCCTTCATCCAAACAAGAATAAGCAACACAGTACTTGTAGCTAATAACATGATT
The DNA here is from genome assembly GCF_004010195.1 of Chiloscyllium plagiosum. Taxonomy (NCBI): domain Eukaryota; kingdom Metazoa; phylum Chordata; class Chondrichthyes; order Orectolobiformes; family Hemiscylliidae; genus Chiloscyllium; species Chiloscyllium plagiosum. The sequence goes on from NC_057740.1 coordinate 33,991,835, forward strand.
ATTCATCGCAATTTAGATTGTGACATTGTTAATGCCACTGTTCCAGACCTTGGAAAGTATTGGTCCTGTGCTTTTGACTGAAACATGCTCTTGTCAGTATTGCTGTTCTGTGTACCTATTCTGTGAAGGATAATCAGTAATTGTCCCTCTGTCAAGAATGAATACATTATCAGGAATACATTATCACAAGCCACTTTTTTGCTAAGCCGAATGATAGGAATCACAAATCTTGTCATATGACACATAATGTAGGACATTCTGATTGTGGGTCAGCAATGTTAATTGCATATTAATTGGGTGTTTAACTGTATTCAGACAGTGGGCATTGATTGGGATCTCAGAAGATTTGATTTTTGTTACATTGTCCCTTTAAGGGCTGTCACCTCTTAATTTAGTTTAATTAGTTTCATTTGCTTAAAAGGATTATGTCAAAAAAGAAAAAAGGAGTAGGTCTCGGAATAGGCAAGGGGCTCTTGTGATGTTGTGTCCCTATCTCTGAGCCAGGAGATCCAGGTTCAACTCCCACTTGCTCCACGTGTGCCATAATTTGTCTGAACAGGTTAATTTAAAATGAATATAGAATTATAAACTGTTGTTAGTTTAGAGCTGCATGATACTCAGTGTATATCTTTAAATGAAAGCATGTAAGTTTATAAAGGCTTCAATTATATCCTTCACCACCAGAAGATAGGAATTCAAAAAAAAAGTGACTTCTGTTAGAGGTTTACTATACTTTCCTGTTTTCTGTCCAACTCACATAATTGTTCCTTTTCAAGAGAAAGAAATCAAAGTGACCTGTCACAGTAGTCTGTTTATCTCCATGTTCTCTCATTTATTAGGGTAGGAGTTGTTCAATTCCTTTTTGTTCCAAGTTCGACAAAGGCTTAATAACTTCCAACCATTGTACATGTTATAGAGTGGTGCGAAAAGTTTTTACATCAAATTGCATTCATTTTGTAAAGACAAAAATCATAGTTCTGGTCATTGCTCATGAGAATTAAGTTTCAAATTGGATTCAATTCTCAAAAGTATTGCAGAGAAATTGAGTTGCATCTGTTCTACAAGCACTAGGCTCTTCTATCACATAGCTGCAAACAGTCAGAATTGGGGAATGACAGATGCAGGATATTACACGTTAGACAGAAGTGCCTGTTTTATTTTCCAGTATTGAGAGGCTGATATCATTCTAGGGCACTGCAGGTAAAAGTGAATTATCCAACGTATATTAGTGTGTGCCTGTACAGAGAGAACAGTGAAATAACACGTTGTAAGTTTGTTTTAAGTGGATCCTGAAAAGACTTACTAATAAGCTATTGGACTAGATGATCTGTCTTTGTGTTACTATCATTGTTGCAACAGGAATCAAATGAACAGTAATGCAGTGCCTACCACTCCATTCCCCATCCTCATTTCGGGAACTCCGACCACAATGCCGTGTTTCTTTGCTCGGCTTACAGGCAAAAGCTCAAAAGGGAGACCCCCTCGTAGTTACAGGTCCAGTGCTGGTCGGAGGGGGCAGAGGATCAACTCTGGTGCTGTCTGGAATTGGCTGATTGGGCCGTGTTCAAACAGTCCACAGGTACCTTGGACGGGTACGCCACCACCGTCACAGACTTTATCAGCAAGTGTGTGGAGGACTGCATACTGAGGAAGTCAATCCAGGTGTTCCCCAACAGGAAACCCTGGATGGATCAGGACATATAGAACCTGCCTAAACACCAGGCGTGAGACCTTCAGATCAGGAGACCCACTCAAATATAAGGAATCCAAGTATGACCTTCACAGAGCCATTAAGACAGCCAAGGACCAATACTGATTCAAACCAGAGACCCAGACAGACACCCGGCGACGATGGCAAAGACTGAATGACATCACAGGTTCTAAAAAGAGACAGTGCAAGATAACAGGCAATGACATATCCCTCCCAGATCATCTCAATGACTTTTGTGCTCACTTTTAGCGGAATCTTGGCAGAGAGGTAACACCTATTCCAACAAGTCCTGACGAACCTATCCCAAGAGTCACTGCATCAGAGGTCAGATCAGTTTTCCTTCATGTGAATCCAAGGAAAGTGATGGGACTAGATGGAGTATCAGGCCGTGCACTCAGAGCACGGGCAGATCAACTGACAGAGGTCTTCTCGGACATCTTCAACCTCTCCCTGCAGCAGACCACTGTCCCTGCCTGTTCCAAGAGGGCCAACATCATCCCTGTGTCTAAGGAGGCTCATGCAGCATGTCTCAATGACTACCGCCCAGTGGCCCTAACTTCGGTGGTCAAGAAGTGCTTCGAAAGGCTGGTCATGGCATTAATCGACTACAGCCTCCCCACTACTCTTGACCCATCCAATTTGCCTATCAGACTAACAGATCCATGTCAGATGCCATATCACTTGCTCTTCACTCCTCCCTAGAACATCTTGATGCCAAGAACAGCTACGTAAGAATCCTTCTCATCAACTACAGTTCAGCCTTCAACAGTATTATCCCCTCGAGACTGATTACTAAACTTAGTGATCTCAGACTAAGCTCCAATCTCTGCAACTGGATCCTCAGTTTCCTGACCCACCAGCCACAATTAGTGAAGACTGGGGACAATATTTCATCCTCACTAACACTCAACACTGGAGCACCCCAGGGGTGCATATTCAGCCCTCTTCTGTACTCACTGTGTATCCATGACTGCGTTGACAAATACCAGACTAATGCCATTTACAAGTTGTCTGTTGACACCACCATAGTCTGTCGAATTTCAGATGGTGACGAAACAGACTACAGACGGGAGGTGGAAGAACTGGAAAAGTGGTGCACTGAGAACAACCTAGCTCTCAATGCCGGCAAAACCAAGGAAGTCGTTATTGACTTTCAGCGGGTACTCATGCCCCCCCTACACATTAACAGCACAGAGATGGAATGAGTGGAGAGTGTCAAGTTCCTGGGAGTGGTAATCCACAACAAGCTTTCTTGAACTCCTCATGTGGACGCACTGGTTACAAAGGTCCAACAACGTCTCTTCTTCCTCAGGCAGCTGAGGAAATTTGGAAAGATGGTGAATACTCTTGCCAACTTTTATAGGTGTGCCTTCGAAAGCATTCTGTCTGGATGTATCACTACCTGGTGTGGCAACTGGACCATTCAAGATCAGAGACGGTTACAGAGAGTGGTGAACTTGACCTGAACAATCACAAAGGCCAACCTCCCATCTATATAATCCATCTATCAGGCCTGCTGTCAAGGAAAGGCCACCAGCATTCTCAAATATCCATCCCACCCTGGCAATGTTTTTCTACAACCTCTACCATCGGGGAGAAGGTACAGAAGCCTGAACACACGCACCAGTTAGTTTCAAAACAGTTTCTACCCTACTGTTGTTAGAATACTGAATGGACTCACAAACTCTTAACATTTACCTGCATTTATGTTTTTATTTTTGCCGCTGTTTACCTATTATTTACTATCCATGCTATTTAACTATATGTGATCTGCCTGTATTGCTTGCAAGACAAAGCTTTTCACTGTGCCTCAGTGAAAATAAATTCAATTCAATTCAGCGAACTGTTAGATTAATAGAATGAAACTGACAATGTTCAATTTCAGATTAATTTCAAGAACAGTCTTTGCCATATAGAAGCATGAGATTTATTTTTACTTTTTTCTTTCCTCCTTCGGCACCTCCACTCTTTCTCGGCGACGTTAACTGAATAACTTTATTAAAATTTAAAACAAAAATATACACAACAGCAGTCTTCAACTTAGTCTCTGAACACAACGATCATAACTCTAGTGCGAGTGGCAATTCACTTGAAACCTCACAAAGTGCTGATTGTTTTGGGAGTGTGTCTAATTTTACATGCCCAACCTGAGATAAAATATTGACATTTCTGAAGGGAAGGGAACATTTGTAAATGCTCATTCTATACCGTTATAGCCCTAAACTGTTGTTCCCCCTACAGGAGTATGGGTTGCTTGATCCTGAGACATGTGACAAGACCATGTCAATATTATACACATTTACGCTGACTGATTTCTACTTCTGTTTGTGGAAGTTCAGTGGAAATAAAATATATAACTGTACCTTCATGTTGACAAGAAATAGATATTTAGTTAATCAAGAGCCATAATTCTAATCATGTTCAGTTCAAGGACCATTCTCAGGAATGATGCAAGGAACTATCCCAAGGAACATCAAATTGAATCAATACCTGCAGCTCTCAGCTTGGTGAGCTTCTGATTATCAATAGTATCTTATTGAGGTTTAACCAAGTGAAGGCAAAGCAAACTCCACAGGAAGAAGTGCGCGATGGAAAATCAATTCACGACCTGTAGATCCAATTAAAGCAATCAAACGTAAAAGAGGTATCAATTCATAGGTTTGAGAGTGTGGAATACTGTCTGGAAGAAAATGGAAATTTGGTAGTTGGCATAGTTCATTCACTGAAAATAACCAACAAATAATAATTCCCAACGGTTATTCTCAAACGTTCACCACTGAAAAATGAGATAAAGGGATTTGAGCTGCATTGTACTTTGGCTGTGCAGACAGTTTTGCAGGCCTTACATTCCATACAAATGTTTGAAATATTCACATTTTTCCTGCTTTTTCCAATTAGGATGCACTATGAGGTATGATATGTGAGGCAGAAGCTTCTAGCTCACACTTTGAACCAACTTCACAATCAGAGGGAAAAGGCTCTAAATATAAATCACACAGCTTCAGGGAGGCAAAAAGAGCACAGGCATTTCTTTAAAATGTAAAATTGTCCTGTGATGTCAGGTCAGATTCTATTGGGAGCAGCTCCAGATAGGATTCTTGTTCTTTCAGTTTCAGACATTATTATTCATCAACTGTTCCAGCAATTTATCAGTCCTCCCATCACTAGGGAATATATATTTACTTGTCTGCTCTCAGGATTATTAAGATTGGAAACTGAGCACTTTGACCGATTAAACACTTGTGATGATTTATAAATGTTGTTATTGAAGTTAACATTTTTATTTTATTTTAATTTTGCCCTTCCATTTTGCTAATTATTTTCTTGCCTCCTTTAGTCTTTTTATCGTACACTACTGTGTACCAAAAAGGTCTTTGAGTGAAATTTTCTGAAACGCTGGATAAATTCCACCTCGAGGTAGGGGTGTGCTGTGTTCCTTACTGGCTCATGTTGGAGATTAGAAATGATTAATTAGTTAAGTATCTATTTTGAAATAAAATAAAGATACTGGAAATCTGAAGGAAAACAGAAATTACTTAAGAATCTCAGCAGATGTGGTAGCATCTGTGGAGAGAAAGCAGAAGTAATGTTGGAAGTGGGTTAGATAAGGTGGACAGTGAGAGCCTTTTTCCTTGGATGGTGATGGCCAGCACAAGGGGACATAGCTTTAAGTTGAGGATGATAGATATAGGACAGATGTCAGAGGTAATTCCTTTACTCAGAGAGTAGTAGGGGCATGGAATGCACTGCCTGCAACAGTAGTAGACTCCCCAACTTTAAGGGTATTTAAATGGTCATTGGATAAACATGTGGATAAAAATGGAATAGTGTAGGATAGATAGGCTTCAGATTGGTTCCACAGGTTGGCACAACATCAAGGGCCGAAGGGCCTGTACGGTGCTGTGATGTTCTATATTCTATGTTAAGTCTGGTGACCTGCCCTGCGACTTGCCCAGTGACCTACCCAGTGACCTGCCCTGTGACCTGCCCTGTGACCCGCCCTGTGACCCGCCCAGTGACTTGCCCAGTGACTCGCCCAATGACCCACCTAGTGACCCACCCCGTGACCCGCCCAGTGACCCACCCTGTGACCCACCCCGTGACCTGCCCAGTGACCCGCCCTGTGATCCACCCAGTGTCTCGCCCCATGACCCACCCTGTGACCCACTCAGTGACCCACCTTGTGACCCACCCTGTGACCCACCCAGTGACCCACCCAGTGACCCGCCCTGTGACCTGCCAAAGGACCAGCCCCATGACCCGCCCCATGACCCACCCTGTGACTTACCCTGTGACTCACCCAGTGACCCGCCCCATGACCTACCCCGTGACCCACCCAGTGACCCGCCCTGTGTCCTGCCAAAGGACCAGGCCAGTGACCCGCCTCAAGAGCTTTGCCAGCAATTTCTGTTTTTGTTTAAGTATCTAGATTGATGAGTAATCATGGGGTTGAACTTTCACCATACAGGTTGGAAGAAATCAGACCAGGGTTTGTTTTCAGGTTAGAAACTCTCCTCTGACGGAGAATTAATCAGTTATAATTTTGTAGAGGGTGAGCTTATTTTTAGCACAGAATCAAGTTTCCTGTCCAGCTAGAGGTAATGGCGGGCTTGTCAAGTTAGCAGGAACATCTGAGGCCATCCAGCTTCAAAGAAGAACCTGGCTGCCATAAAAGGTAAGTAACTGGAAGGTAACCTCAGCATAAAGACAGCTTTCCCTAAGACCTTTCTGAGAATAATGTCCTGAAGAAACAGGCAGGCTCCTTGTGTTGGTGGTGCTTGGGTGATAGGTGAGAAATGGATGGAGAGCAGCCGTCTATTGTCATTCGCTGTACCTTAACCCAGGAAGGCAAAGTGTTCTGGTCTGTAGCACGAACACACTGGCCTACCACCAGGTTGTTTTTCTGCCCCTGCTGTCCACCCATATCTGACGCACTGGGAAACTGGAAGCCAACCAAAAATCTCAGTTGGCTTCCTAAACTTGCCCTGAGTATGTCTCCAATGAGCTGAAATTGTCAGAATTTTCCTGAAATTGGCCACAGCCTTCTGTTAGTATGATTTGCCCAGGAGTTGGTGTTATTCATGATTGGGTGAATGGGGTTGCACTGATTGAGCAATGATCAGAAAAACACGCAAAGAGCTGCAGGTGTTGGAAATTTTATACATAAATAGACATTTCTGAAGAACCTCAGCAGAATCTGTGGAGAGAAAACAGTCAACATTTCAGGTCCAGTTCTGAAGAAGGGTCATTAGATATGAAATGTTAATTCTGCCTTCTCTCTGAAGATGCTGCCAGACCTGCTGAGATTCACAGTAATTTTTGTTTTTGTTTCATGAGCATTAATTGGTCTTCTTTCATTATTTTCATGTGGTCTGACTGGCAAGGTGGATTAGATTTCTTTATCTTCAGGTTGTCTGAGATCAGAAATTAGTTCTGTCGAGTCTTGGAATAAATGATCGTCCACTAAATCACATGTCATGCCACCAATTCTAACCAAGGACTGGTTGATGCTGTTTGTGTTTTACTGCATGTGTTAGCCCATATAACATATATGACTGAACTGTTGAGTTAAATATCTTAAAATTTGTTTACAACACTAACTATTTACAAGGCTACAATGTCACATTTATACATGGAGACTGGGCTCTGTGCTTTCTGAAGCTACTGTGAATTACACAGGCATCAACTACACTTAAGAGATAAGATATAGTTATAAGAGATAGGATTTGTAATCATTTAGAAAGGAATAAGTTGATTAGAGATAGTCAACATGGTTTTGTGAAGGGTAGGTTGTGCCTCACAAACCTTATTGAGTTCTTTGAGAAGGTGACCAAAAAGGTGGATGAGGGCAAAGCAGTTGATGTGGTGTATATGGATTTCAGTAAAGCGTTTGATAAGATTCCCCACTTAGGCTATTGCACAAAATACAGAGGCATGGGATTGAAGGTGATTTAGCAGTTTGGATCAGAAATTGGCTAGCTGGAAGAAGATGAGGATGGTGGTTGATGGGAAATGTTCATCCTGGAGTTCAGTTACCAGTGGTGTACCACAAGGATCTGTGTTGGGTCCACAGCTGTTTGTCATTTTTATAAATGACCTGGATGAGGGAGTAGAAGGATGGGTTAGTAAATTTGCAGATGATACTAGGGTTAGCGGAGTTGTGGATAGTGCAGAAGAATGTTGCAGGTTACAGAGGGACACAGATAAGCTGCAGAGCTGGGCTGAGAGATGGCAAATGGAATTTAATGTGGATAGGTGTGAGATGATTCGCTTTGGAAGGAACAACAGGAATGCAGACTACTGGGCTAATGGTAAGATTCTTGGCAATGTAGATAAGCAGAGAGATCTTGGTATCCATGTACATAGATTCCTGAACATTGTCACCTATAGGGTTGTTAAGAAGGAACACTGTGTGTTAGCTTTTATTGGTAGAGGGATTGAGTTTCGGAACCACCAGGCCGTGTTGTAGCTGTACATAGCTCTGGTGCAGCTGCATTTGAAGTATTGAATACAGTTCTGGTCACCACATTATAGAAAGGATGTGGAAGCATTGGAAAGGGCTCTGAGGCAATTCACTAGGATGTTGTCTGGTATGGAGAGAAGGTCTTATGAGGAAAGGCTGAGGGACTTCAGGCTGTTTTCATCAGAGAGAAGAAGGTTGAGAGGTTACTTAATTGAGACATATAAGATAATCAGAGGGTTCAGTAGGGTGGATAGTGAGAGCCTTTTTCCTCAGATGGTGATGGCTAGCATAAGGGGACATAGCTTTAAATTGAGTGTGATAGATATAGGACAAATGTCAGAAGTAGATTCTTTACTCAGAGAGTAGAAGGGGCATGGAACAGCCTGCCTGCAACAGTAGTAGACTCACCAACTTTAAGGGCATTTAAATGGTCATTGGATAAACATATGGATGAAAATGAATAGTGTAGAGCATAAGGGGACATAGCTTTAAATTGAGTGGTGATAGATATAGGACAAATGTCAGAAGTAGATTCTTTACTCAGAGAGTAGAATGGGCATGGAACAGCCTGCCTGCAACAGTAGTAGACTCACCAACTTTAAGGGCATTTAAATGGTCATTGGATAAACATATGGATGAAAATGAATAGTGTAGGTTAGATAGGCTTCAGATTGGTTCCACAGATTGGCACAACATCCAGGGCCGAAGGGCCTCTATTGCGATGTAATATTCTATGTTCTATGTACACTTATTTCACTCTGCGTAGTGTGTAACTGAAGGTGATATGGATATCTTTATACTTGGAAATCACATGTCATGAAGTCATTGAACTATCTTATATGTTTGCTGCTTATGTGACCTGCTGCCTTTTCCCCTTTAAACAATGGGAACACTTTACTGACAAGGACATATATACATAATTGTCAGTGTCGAAAAGAAGGGCTCATGCTCGAAACGTCGATTCTCCTGCTCCTTGGATGCTGCCTGACCTGCTGCGCTTTTCCAGCAACAAATTTTCAGCTCAGTGTCCAAAATGAGAATACATTTGATTGCCTATTGTTCTTTGTCAGCATAAAATAAACATTGAGGCTTTACTTAAAATAACTGTAGTCCTGAAGAAATGGAATGCAAATCCATGGTCATATATTTGCTTTCCATCATTGTTACTCCTTTAAATGTAAATGTAAGAATCTATATTGCAGTGTGGTGCTTTTCTGTGCTCTTGCTGCCTTTGCAGTTTTGTTAAAAATTGTATATTGCTGCCTCTTTAAAAATTGCAGGCTTATAGTAGCAGGTTTTTGCCTGTAGGTTGCATTTGCACCAAAAAGGAGTGGTGATGTTACACATCAGTTTTTACTTTTGTGCTGATTAGAAAACAGAAATGGTGGAATCAATTAACATCTGGACACAAGTAAGGCCTCTTTATTTTAGAAAGTTTTTTTCCAGCAATTCTGAGCTTTTTTTTCAGGGACAGTTTGGTGACTTCATTCAGGACCAATGAAAACTCTTTTTGTAATCTATCATTTTTCTTTCTTGTGAGAGAGAAGTTGAGTACTCACTGTGCTTCAACATACACTTAAGCACAAGTTTGTACACTTTAGTTTTGATCCCAGTACTTTAATTTTGGTTATAGTTATAACTTCAACTTTGAATTCAAAAGATTGATAGATGTCGACTGGACAAAGAGTTTTCATAGCTGCCATGCTGTGTTCATCTTTTCAGTCTTTTGTGTTCACTTATTGCCACCAACTAGCAGTCACAACTAGTTTTCCATGCCTCTTACTGCCACCATGATGCCATTTGTGGTTTACTCTACATATCTCAGCCTACATACCATATACTACAGATATTCAGATTCTACTGAGTCAGATATCTTGAAATGTATTTATATATCTACAACATTTACAAAGCTGTGTTATAGATCTACAAACATAATCTGGGTTCTACACTTGCTTATTTTACTTTACATTATGCAAATCAATAACTGATTACACTGACTCCATTACTCAACTGAAGGAAAATTGGGTACTTTTATCCCAGAACATTTGTGTAACTTGGCACGTAGTTGTATGATCTGGAATCTATGCCATAATACAACACTGACAGGAACTGGATATGGAAAGAGTCACCACAATGGAAAATATCAGAGATATGTCACCTTACTTAATTAGCCACTGAGGACAATTGGGGAATTATGATTGTAACTGTGGTAGAGCAGCCTGTTAGCCCCTTGGCCCTGAAATTACCCAGTGAGATAATATATCAGCATACACATACTTAATACATTTATCTGAAATTTCTCACTCCATTATTTAGTGTAGCTGTAAGCCAATTATTTGGAGTGTGGCGAAGGCTCCACAACCACAATGGAGAGAGGAATTTCTCTTGACATGTCAAGTGCACAAATGCTTGTATTTTGTGGCACTGTCATAAGAATGCATATGTTTACACACCACTTTAGAACTGCTTGTAATTGTCTGAATAATTATTAGCCGATTTAAAATATATTGATATTCAACAAAGTAAGAAAGCAGGACACAAGAGGGGCATGTGAAATGGTATACTGAGAGAGTACAGAGGAATGATAACTATAATTACATAGAAACATCATTAGAGATGTATGAAAGATTTGGATGCAGTTGAGAGTGGGACACTTTGTGAGGACATCAAACAAAGGTGGGCAGTGATTCACACAATAGCTCTCAGAGGTACCTGGCCCAATAAAATAGTTCTGCATCAAAAATCTGGAACAGATGTGTGGCAAGATGAATAAAGGGCCAGCATTCAGAATATCTAATTGTGATCTGAACAATCCAAGATGTGTGGTTCTGAAGTCATTGCTTGTTTAATAAATACGTTTGGCATTTGATTTAATGCTTCCATATGCTTTTTATTACTAGCAGCATATGGTATGTCAGATTTATTGATGGGAAAATACATTTAGTTGTGGGAACATTGTCCCTTATATGTCACTAAATATTTGAATAAGTTTCATTGAACCTCCTAGCAGTGTGATACTGTAAGTATGTTCAGAGGTGGATGAGACTGCATAATTAGATTTGTTGGATTTCAAAGCTGAAGTTCAAGAGTTGAGATACTTATCTTCATGCACACACAGGCAGAATTATGACCATGTTTACATTGGAAAGGATAAACATAGGAGAGTGACACCTGAAGAACTTTGTTCTGATTTCTACACAATGAATTTCTGTCTTTTTATTCAAAATTTTAACAAAGATTATGCCTAAAAACAGAAAATACCGGAAAGCATGATAAGCAGCATCTGGGGAGAAGCAATCGAGTTAACATTTCAGGTCAATGTCTCTTCAGAACTGGAAAGGCTAGAATTGTGACATGTTTTAAACAAATTCAAAAGTGGGATTTTTTGGGAAGGGACAATGTAGGGGGTAGTGAGCAGAAAATAAAATGGAATATTTGTGATGAGATTAAATGCTAAAAGGCATGCTGGTACAGCACTAAAGTACTTGGTAATAGGAGAATTAAAGAATCTAGAGGATGCATTAATGGGGGGGAAGTGAATGAACAACAAGAATTGTCATCTGAATGAAATAGAGGCTAGAAATCATGATCTGAAATGTTCAACTCAAAGTTGCTGCAGAAGGCCGTAAAGTGTCCAAATGAAAGCTGTGAGGTTGTTCCTTAAGCTTACATTGAGATTCATTGGAACAGTATAGTAGGACAAAGAGATCAGATGGGACTACAGTGGAGAATTAAAGTGATAGACAACTAGAAGAAATCAAGCTTGTCAACTCAACAGAGGTGGTCTGCAAAATAATGCACCAAAAGCATTTCATTACCTTAATCTCGAGGAGACTACATTATGGGCTATGAAGACAATATATTAAATTAGCAAAAACACAAATACATCTCTATTTCACTTGGAGTGTTTGGAAAGAATGGTAAAGATAAGGGGTAAAGGGACAAATGTTCCATCATGGGACTTGCAAGGACATTTTATATGCTGGGAAGGGAGGTATGCTGAGAATTACTGAGGGGCAGACCAGGGTATAGCAGGGAGAATGGCCTCTTTGGAATGCTGAATGGGAAGGGGAAGGTAGACGTGCTTTGAAGAGGATACTACTAGAGATGAGAGAATTGAAGGAGAACAATATTGAATGTAATGGCTGGTGGAGTGTAAACTAAAGACAAAGGTGATTCTATCGTGATTCTTGGGGGTGTGTGGGTGCATGGAGGGAAGTGGGAGAGGTTGCAGGGGGCACATGGGTGCAAGCTTCCATTCAGGATTTACAACTACATCAATGTAACCTCTTGATGGCTTGGTTGATAAATCTGGTGGGAATTATGTTACACAGTTCTGGGTATAAACCCTGGCCATGCTGACTGAGTTGGGGAGGAGTTGGAAATTCTGAACATGGTCCACACATCCCCGATTAGGAAAGAGGACAGAAATTCAGTCCGAGGTCCTGATCTCACGAGTTCTCATAGTGAATTGTGTGGATACCCAGGAAGAATGAGATTGGGTTCAGCTATTTGGCGTTTATGACTAAATTGTTTGCCAAAACTTACTGTTCAGGTTCACAGTAAAACTACTATTGTACAAAATACTTGAAGATGAGCAGTGCCTATGAAATGTACACAGTACTGGCGAAGAGGTTTTGTTTATACAGAAGAGTTATCCAATAAAAATCCAATTTCGGTTGTTTACGTGAGCAATAGTTCGATGTGCGAGGTCATTCTCTGTGCCTATCACCATGTGATGGCTTGACATTTATTGAGCCATCTATCTCCTTAAGCCTACAGTTCAAGCTTTGACTGAATCGATGCAATGCAACACCTCAGTTTTAAAAATCGAAAGTCTAAAATTGAATCATATAATTGTAAGTATCACCAATTAACTCAGCTCTGATGTGAAGTTTTGTTTTGTACCAGGCTTTGTCAAAAAGAAGAAGCAAATAAAATCTTCTTAATTCCATTAAGTGGGATTAGAAATGGGGAAAAGTGGGTGAAATTTTATGTGGGCCAAAGCTTGCTGTAACAATGAAACCCTTTGCAAAATCTGTGATACATTATTCATCAGCCCACGTGAAATTATTCCATTCATTTTCTAATGAACAGTCAACACCATTGCTTAGTTATTGAGATAATGGACAATACAGTTTTGATCTAAACTTTTTAATGTGGAGAATGGATGAATGAGTGATGGTGAAGCCAGGAAGACTTGACAATGCCAGGGCCATCCTGCAAACATTATTACAGACTGACAGTTCACAAAATAGTTAGTGATCAATAAATACCTATGAGACATCTTATTTTATTGCAATCCCTGTATAGACTGATAACTTTTAAAAAGAAGTTTGAATTTTCAGCTAAGAGTTGAAAGAATAACAATCTGATCTTGCAGCAAAAGACTGCATGCTTGACTAAACAAATACCATCTTCGTAAGCAACCTATACCTTAAACTTTGGAATAGAATATCTCTTTTTGTTTTTAGCCCTCCTGAAACATCACAATTCAAAGGTATAGATTACACAGTCCTTTAAACATACACTTGATTTACCTAACATGATTCTAAACTCCCAAACATTTTCAAGTCTGGTGACTTGGGACTTGGAAGGTCTATAAATTGAGCACTTCTTTTTTTTCCTTTTTTATGCTTATGCTGAACTTTTTTTTCTATTTTATACCACATACTTAAGTATCTGTACTGAGGTACCTTGTTCCTAAGATGGTGCCATAAATGGTGACATTGTAAACCTTTCATGGCACACATTTGGTTGCATGTGACTATAAAGCTAATTCAATTCAATTCAATTCTGCTGTTTTCTGTTTCTGAACCAGAAACTTTTAACTCCAAATCTGTTTTTCATGGTGCAAAATTGCCTGGACACATTTCCCCTTAGCGAAAGCTTAGGGAAACTTTCAGCTTTGTTGCTCCACATAAATTTGATCTTTTCAATCCAAGATGAGCTCAGACCTTTGTTTTGGCATGGTGGCCTCGTGAGACTTCACGCATCTAGGTACCTGAGCATTTAAGTTGGTCGACAAAAGGGTCTTGAGCAGCAAGGTCCATAGAGTCTGCCTTCAGTGCAGGCTACCACCTTGGTAATGGTAATAGAATGAAGTTTGTGCTCAGAATCGCTATCCTGAAGATCACAAGTGCTTTGATTGCAAACACATTGCCTGCTAGCACACATTGAAGAAGTCATTGTGGTGATTGATGTTTCATTTAATGACCTTTCCTAATAGCAACCTGCTGAGCAGCAGTTAACAAGCCATTGCTGACGGTTCAGTGCTACATAAAGGCATTCCCAGCTTCCACTGTTCACCTTCTGTTGTCAGCAGAGCTTGAAGAGGACATTTAAACACTTTGGGAGGCTTTCTTTGTCTAAACTCCATTTTCTACCAACAATTTTCCTGTACATTCTCTGAGTACTTCCCCTAAGGAGAGTGTGTTCTGTAGCTACTCTATCTTCTTGGAGACGTGGTATACGTCAGCAGGGGAAAGAGGGTCAAGATTATAGTGGTGCTGGAAAAGCACAGCAGGTCAGGCAGCATCCGAGGAGCAAGAAAATCGACATTTCAGGCAAAAGCCCTTAGTCGGGGCTTTTGGCCAAAACGTCGATTTTCCTGCTCCTTACATGCTGCCTGACCTGCTGTGCTTTTCCAGCACCACTATAATCTTGACTCTATTCTCCAGTATCTGCAGTACCCACTTCTGCCTAGGAGAAAGAGAGTGCTTAGACAAGTAGAACTTTACCTTGATCTGGAGGAAGACATGAGGTGTTGCAGCATAGAGGGATGAACTGATCTGCTGCTCCCACTAGGGGCACAGGACATCCCTCCTCCTAAGGACCTTCTTCATGAGGAGCTCCATGCTTGAAGGCCATGGTGCCTTCTCCCCTCAGTCTCTGAGCCATCCTGAAGTGTTTCCATGTGTGACAAGTGGCATGCAGACATCAATGCAACTGGGTGTGTGGAAGTTACATTGATCACCATGCAAATCTTGCTTCTGAACAGCACTTAGTGCTAACCCTGCAGGTGAATGTTTTATAACTCCAGGCAAATGTAAAATCAGTCAGCAATTAGAACCAAAATTTTGTTAAAACCAGGTATCCAAATAAGCATGTTATTAGCATGACATCCACAGTTTGCACCTTTCACGAGAAAAGCCTCCTCAAAATGTGCTTTGCTGTCAGGAGTTTGCTGAAGGGGTACGGAGAAATTCTGGAAAGAGATGTAGCCAATCAAAAATAAGTAGCTACATTTGGGGTAACATTCTACCAGCCTTTACAAAGGGTGTTAATTCTGAGACCTCTTTTTTAACAAAGAGCTTATGTCAGTAACTAGGAGAATGGAAGGAAAGACAAATACAGTGCAGAGTCTTAAAACAGTCAGTAGACAAGTTATAGGGAAGAGTCGAAACGTGTGGCACTGGAAAAACACATCAGGTCAGGCAGCATCCGAGGAGCAGGAGAGTCGACGTTTCAGGCATAAGCCCTTCATGTGGAGGAGGAAGGGGTCTGAGGGATAAATAGGAGGGTGGGTGTGGGGCTGGGGGCATGATAGCTGGGAAGATGATAGGTGGATGCAGGTGGAGAGTTATTGTGATAGGTCGGTGGGGAGGGTGGAGTGGATAGGTGAGAAGGAGAATGGACAGGTAGGACAGGTCAGAGGGTGGTGCCAAGTTGGAGGGTTGGATCTGGAATGGGGTGACTGTGACTCTCCAGCATCTGCAGTTCTCACTTTCTCCAAGTAATAGGGAAGAGAAAACAGAAGATTAGGTTAAATTTGTCTTTCTGTAACCTGTAATCTTCCAAGATCTCCTTGCTCACCCATTTCTGGTTTCTTGCTTATTTGTGATCTTCTTTCTCAATTCCTTAGGAATTGTTTACCTAATCTTTGACTGACTAAATCCAGGATCTGGAATTGCCACCCAAAGCTGTGCACCTCTTAGCCTCTTTCTTTTACAGTGCTCCTTAAAATATAGATCTTTAACCAAACCTTTGATCCTAAATGTCATAATACTTCGTTTGTTTGCTAATTTTTCTGTGAAGTCCTCTGGAATATTTTACTGTGTTGAAGGTGCTATATAAATTCAAATTGTTTCTGTTGATGTTGCTGATAGCTTGTGAAATGAACATGCTGCTACTCAAGATAGGTGCAAGGAACATTGATGTGCATCATACTACTACACATTTTCAGGCAAGTGTGGCTGGCAGTTTTACCATTCTATACATTCTCTGTAGATGCAGATGGGGTAGGCACAATTCAGAAGTCTGGAAGAGTCGGATCACTCAGCTGTGCTATGAGCTGTTGAACACTCCCCGATTACATGCAATAAAGTTTAGCCTGTCACCCTGTTCTCCAGTAACCAAGGCATCTGACAATCTTCAGTATAGCTTATGCATACCCATACCACAAAAGGTACAACAGAAAACTGAAACATCAGACAGTCTGTAGGTCGGACAAATCTGTCATCATGAATTTGTTCCTTCAGCCAGTTTTTTTAAGATTATGACTATAATGCTAACATTTAACAATAGGCCTGAACGGCAGGGAAAAGGTCCAGGGATTGCGACCTCATTGTTTTTTGCAGATGAGGTTACTCTAGCCATCCCAGGATGCAGGCATATGGAGCTCCCAAGCACAGGACTAGTAGTATCTGCTGAAAGATTTTATTTCTTTTCTCATTTTCACAACGCAAACCTGCAACAACGCAAACAGTGCATGGAGTACTCACTCATGCATGCTTGGTTTAACACAAAATCACTGCTGTCGGATTCTAATATTTTCTCACTTCTCTGAATGATGTGGCTTCAGTCACCTTGACCTCATGGTCTGGAATTCCCTTTGTACCCCTCCTCTTTCAAGATCCCCATTAAAAGCTACTTTTGAAGTCTTTAGTTAGCTATCTTCAAAGCCCTGATGTCCAATATTCATTATCATCTCCTTGCATTTCAGTTAAGCATTAAGAGATGTTTTGTTCCGTTTGGGATGCTGTACAGTGCAGTTTGTTGTTGCTGATGTTAAAAGGAAAGTCTGTCATCATTTCCAGTAGCTAGGACAACATAAATTGTACTCTATGCCCATCACTAAGGTTTGTCAGCACCAGCACTATCAAAAATATTCCAGAGTATGCACTTAATATGCACTGGGTGGGGCAGCAGTAACGAAGGTTCATGACATATCATGAATATTTGGAAACTTAGGTTCTAAAACAGAGAGACCAAGTCTTAAGTTTGATTGTCTTTCAATATTGTGTGTGTTAAGAAAGGAAGAACATAGATTTAGTTTCCTAGTTGAGTTACGTGAGTGGTAGGTTGTCTGGAAATGGTTTTCATGCATTTAAATTAGGCTTTAAACATAACTGCTGAATTGAATAGTTTTGTGTTATAGAATTCAAAGAATCAAAATGGGAATCATTAAGGCTGTTGCCTAACAGTAAGATATTTTAAGACAGAACCATCCATAAGGTCAGTGAGTAGACAGGTCTCTTTCAGAGTGAAGCAGGTCATTCAGAGAGAATAGGCCTGTGAAATCAACAGTGCAGTTTAGTAGAATGAGCTGCCAGAGGAGTTGGGTACAATTACAATATTTAAAAGGCATCTAGATGGGTACTTGAATAGAAAAGGTTTAGAGGGATATAGGCCAAATGCTGGCAAATGGGACTAGATTGCTTAGGATATCTGCTTGGCATGGACAAGTTGGATTGAAGGGATTGTTTCTGTAATGTACAACTCTCTACCCCTGTAAGATGGCATCAAATGAATGCAGTACTTTACCAGAAAGAAACTAAGTACATCATGCCAAAGGAACTTTAAAGTGGAACCCTTCATGAAATTTGTGTATCTGTCAGGTTGCTGTTGAGGGTGAAAGTGTTGAATCTTTCTTTTTGATATTTGCAACAAGGCAATTTCAAATAATTCTTATGCAATACAAAATAAGTTGTGATTCTTTTCCCTTTTGTGTGTAATAAAATTTAATATTCATTTGTTAAAAGCACATTGACAGTCTCTTTGATTATGTTCTGTGAGAAATCACCATGGTAAACAAATTACAAAAATAAAACTTGCAGTCTGTCAAGCTGAGTGTCACTCTGGGATCTGACCTGCTCTGTATTGCCATCAACTGGGATCATAACAAAACGTGGAGAGGTGAGAAACATCATATGATGACTGAAAAGGTACAATGGAGTGGAAAATTAAGATGCTAGCCAAGCTTACTAAATGGCATCTGTATCTCAGTTCTTTTTATTTGTCCATAGGAATTGGACATCACTAGTTAGGCTAGCATTTATTTTCCATCTCTAACTATCCTTGAGAAGGTGGTGGTGAGCTATCTTCTTGAGCTGCTGTTATTATGACAGTGTGAGTACACCCACAGTTCTCTTAGGGAGGGAGTTCCATCTCTAAGACTCCACGGCCTGTGCACTGCCTACTTTCTCTTTCTGGACATCTCACCAGCTATTTGCCACTTACACTAGCACTAACAACTGCCACTCACTTTGATCTCAGTTGATCTATCCCTTTCTCCCATTCCAGGAGAAAACAGACCACAATATGATCGAGATAGCTGAGACAGGTGGTTTGGAGTGAGGAGGGTGCCTGACATTCAACTTGTAACTCCCTAAAAGGAGGGTATCCTGACTCTGACTACCCCATGCAGCCAAATGACAATGACCAAGCCTCTTGCCTGATAATGGAGGCGATACGTACTACTATGCTGGGATCCCCTAACTGATTGGTATCTCCTTTGACTCAAACAAAGACTACTCCCCTTATACTTTGGGCATGGCTTTTGCTTGAAACACATGCCGTGTGTTTGCAGTGTGACATAGACATAACATGGTGCCTTATAGCAACATTTCCCAACATCTTGATGAATGACTGTTGACAGCCATGGCAAGCTTCCTGCCATAATAACTTCTTGAGAAAAGCACATTTAAGGCATAAATTCTATGTGCCTCTTAGCTCTGGTCAAGGTGGCAAAAAAGCAAGGCAGTGATGCTGTGAGCACTTATTGAGTGGTCACTAAGATAGCAAATGATCAGTGCTAAGATGCAGCCTGGTCCAATCTGTGAGCTGAGTGTCTTTCTAAGCGTAGATAGTGTTCCTGCACCCGCATTCCAATGATTGTTACCAATGCACTCCCAAAATGCAGCGTGGCAATATAGAAGCACATTGTAAGTGGATCAGGGATGTACTATGGTATTGCAGAGAAGCTGTAGATATTGGATACCACGTCCATGGACATGTGTTATATAGTAGGAGATAATCACATGTCAACTGAGTCCAAATCCATACTTTTAGTGAGAGCTTTACTTCAGTTAGCCATACTCCATAAAGCTCAAACACATTGTATCATTATGGGAAGCTAGTAATCAATCAATTCATATTCAATTAACCCTGGATTAATATAACCATCACTAGTTCCCTCATTCCACTGTGTCTAAGGCTTTCCTGAAGATCAAAGGAGTTGACAACATGGGTGTACGGCCACTGCCCGTGTCGTGTGCCTGAATTCATTGGTGCCAGAAATCTGGAAGAGCAAATGGTGAGCTGGAAATGCCAAGCACCTGCTTTTGTTTATATCTTGGGAATTCTTGGTGTCTAGTTTCTATTTGACATCTGGGAGAATAATCCTTTGTATTAATATTGTGATATTAGATAATATTGAGGGTGATGATGAGCAATAATCCCTATTAATAGTAATCTCACAAGCAAGGATCTTGTCTTGAACTGTGGAATTGTTTTAGAAAAATGTTGCTCCTGACATTGAGAAAGGTCTTTCTGGAATTCTGATACAATTCATCCAAATTTCTCCCCACAGGCCAAATCATTCAGGAGCTATACTTCTGAGTTAGAATGATGTACATGACTTCCCCTCATGATTTTATAAACCTCTATAATGTTACTCCTCAGTCTCTGATGCACAAGTCTATTCAGACACCACAGGTAGCTCAAACCCTCCAACCCTGGCAACATTCTTGTAAATCTTTTCGAAAAGGGGTCATGAAATAGCTTTAGCGAGTAGAATTAAGGAGAATCCCAAAGCATTTTATTCTTATATAAGAAGCAAGTGGGTAACTAGAGATAGGATTGGTCCACTAAAGAATAATAAAGGAAGGCTGTGTGTCAAGCCTGAGAGAATGGGTGAGATTCTGAATGATTACTTTGCATCAGTGTTCACTGAGGAGAGGAACATGATGAATGTTGAAATTAGAGATAGAAGTTTGATTAGTCTGGATCACATTGACATAAGTAGGGAAGAAGTATTGGGTATGCTAGAGGTTATTAGGGTGGACAATTCCCAGCACCGGATGGGATCTATCCCAGGTTGCTGAGGGAGGCGAGAGAGGAAATAGCTGGGGCCCTGACAGATATCTTTGTGGCATCCTTAAAAACAGGTGAGGTGCTGAAGGACTGGAAGGTTGCTCATATTGAACCCCTGTACAAGAAGGGTAGCAGGGATATTCCGGGTAACTTTAGACCAGTGAGTCTGACGTCAGTGGTGGGAAAGTTACTGGAAAAGGTACTGAGGGATAGGATCCATTTATATTTAGAATAGAATGGGCTTATCAGTGATAGGCAACATGGTTTTGTGCAGGGGAGATCATGCTTTACCAACTTAATAGAGTTCTTTGAGGAAGTGACCAAGTTGATAGATGAAGGAAGGGCTGTTGATGTCATATACATGGACTTTAGTAAGGCATTTGATAAGGTTCCCCATGGTAAATTAATAGAGAAAGTGAAATCATATGGTGTGCAGGGTGTTCTAGCTCGGTGGATAAAGAACTGGTTGAGCAACAGTTCTTGTGGGCGGCACGGTGGCACAGTGGTTAGCACTGCTGCCTCACAGCGCCAGAGACCTGGGTTCAATTCCTGCCTCAGGCGACTTGATTGTGTGGAGTTTGCACATTCTCCCCGTGTCTGCGTGGGTTTCCTCCGGGTGCTCCGGTTT
>NC_057740.1:34013019-34024133 GCF_004010195.1 Chiloscyllium plagiosum
GAAATGGAGAAAGGTGACCAGTGGTGTTCCACAGGGATCAGTGTTGGGGCCACTGTTGTTTGTGATATACATAAATGATCTGGAAGAGGGCACTGTTGGTATGATCAGCAAGTTTGCAGATGACACGAAGGTTGGTGGAGTAGTAGAAAACATAAGGGACTATCAAAGAATACAGGAGAACATAGATAGATTGGACATTTGGGCAGAGAAGTGGCAGATGGAGTTCAATCCAGACAAATGTGAGGTGATGCATTTTGGTAAATCTAATTCTGGAGCGAATTATACAGTGAACGGAAGAGCCTTGGGAAAAGTTGATGAGCTGAGAGATCTGGGAGTGCAGGTCCATTGTACCCTGAAGGTTGCTGCGCAAGTGGATAGAGTGGTCAAGAAGGCATATGGTATGCTTGCCTTCATTGGACAGGATATCGAGTATAAGAGCTGGCAAGTCATGTTAAAATTGTACAAGACATTGGTTCGGCTGCATTTAGAGTACTGTGTATAGTTCTGGTCGCCATATTACCAAAAGGATGTGGACGCTTTGGAGAGGGTGCAGAGAAGGTTTACGAGGATATTGCCTGGTATGGAAGGTGCTAGCTATGAAGAAAGGTTGGGTTTGTTTTCATTAGAAAAAAAGGAGATTGAGGGGGGACCTGATTGAGGTTTTCAAAATCATGAAGGGTATGGACAGGTAGATAGCGATAAGCTTTTTCCCAGGGTGAAGGATCCAATAACGAGAGGTCACGCTTTCAAGGTGAGAGGTGGAAAGTTTAAGGAGGATATACGTGGCAAGTATTTTACGCAGAGGGTGGTGAGTGTCTGGAACGTGCTGCCAGCAGAGGTGGTAGAGGCAGGCACGGTAGATTCATTTAAGATGCGTCTGGACAGATGCATGAGTGGGTGGGGAGTAGAGGGATACAGATGCTTAGGAATTGGGCGACAGGTTTAGACAGTAGATTTGGATCAGCTCAGGCTTGGAGGGCTGAAGGGCCTGTTTCTGGGCTGTAAGTTTTCTTTGTTCTTTGTTCTAATCCTTTCAAGTTTCACAATATCCTTCTTAAAGCAGGGAGACCAGAATTGCACACTGTATTCTAAAGGTGGCCTCATCAATGTTGTGTTCAACCGCAACATGACTTCCCAACTCCTATACTCAATGCACTGACCAATAAAGGCAAGCATTCCAAATGTCTTCTTTGCCATCGTATCCAACTGTGACTCTACTTTCAAGGAACTATAACCTGCACTCCAACATCTCTTTGTTCAGTAAAATTCCCCAGGATCTTATCGTTAGGTGTCTGTATCCTGCCCTTATTTTCCTTTCCGAAATGCAGCAGCTCACATTTATCTAAATGAAGCTTCATCTGCCACTCCTCAGCCCATTGGCCCTAGAGTGCGGTGCTGGAAAAACCAGCAGGTCAGGCAGCATCCGAGGAGCAGGAAAACTGACGTTTTGGGCAAAAGCCATATTGGCCCATCTGATCAAGATCCCATTGTACTCTGAGGTAACCTTCTTTGCTGTCCACTACACCAATTTTAGTGTCATCTGCAAACTTACTAATTATACCGCCTATGTTCACATTCAAATCATTTATATAAATGACGAAAATTAGTGGACCCAGCATCGATTCCTGTGGCACTCCACTGGTCACAGGCCTCCGGTCTGAAAAACAACCCTCCACCACCACCCTTTGTCTTCTACCTTCGAGCCAGTTCTGTCTCCAAATAGCTAGTTCTCCCTGTATTCCATGAGATCTAACCTTACTGACATTCATATAGGTCATGTCCACCACTCTGCCCTCATCAATCCTCTTCATTACCTCTTCAAAAAACTCAAACGAGTTCTTGAGAGACAATTTCCCATGCACAAAGCCATGTTGACTATATCAAATCAGTCCTTCCCTTTCCAAATACATGTAAATCCTGTCCCTCAGGATTCCCTCTAACAACTTGCCCACCACTGATGTCAGGCTCACTGATCTATAGTTCTCTTTCTTAAATAGTGGTACCACATTAGCCAATCCATTCTTCCAATACCTCACCTTTGGCTATTGATGATCCAAATATCTCAGGAAGGAGCCCAGCAATCACTTCCCTAGCTTCTCACAGAGTTCTAGGCTCCTCCTGATGAATTTCTGGGGATATATCCACCTTTATCTATTTTAAGGCATTCAGCACTTCCTCCTCTGTAATATAGACTTTTTAAATATTTCCTCACATTCCCTAGCTTCAATATCCTTTTCCACATTAAATACTGATGCAAAATACTTTTTAGTATCTCCCCCATCTCCTGCGGTTCCACACATACATACCTTTGATTATCTTTAAGGGGTCCTATTGTTTCCGTAGTTACCCTTTTATTCTTTGGATTCTCTTTAACCTTATTTGCCAAAGCTAACTCATGTCCCATTTTTTGCCCTCCTGGTTTCCCTCTTAAGTATACTCCTACTGCCTTTATACCCTTCTAGGGGATCATTCAATTTTGTGATTACACTGGAGAGGATGCAAAGGAGATTTAGCAGGATGTTACCTAGTCTGGAGAGTTTTAGTTGTGAAGAGAGATTGCACAAACTGGGGTTGTTTGCCTTCGATCCAATGTGACTGAGGGGTGACATGATTGCGATGTATAAATTATGAGGGGCATTGACAGGGTATACCTTAGTTTCCCTTTAGTGGAGGGATCAATGACTCAGAGTCATGGATTTCAGATTAGAGGCAGATGGGTTAAAGGGGTTGTTGAGGAACTTTTTATCACCCAGAGAGTGGTGAGACTCTGGGCCTGTGCCTGTAAGAGTGGTAAACTCTCATAATGTTTCAGAGATGCACACTTATAATGTCAAGGCATTGAAGCTATGGCCAAATGCTGAAAAATAGAATTAGAATATATGGATGCATGCTTTTGCCCAGCGTAGACCTAATGGGTTGAAGAGCCTTTTTTCTTCTGTGCCGTTGACCTCTATGACTCAATATCTTTTAAATTACTTTTAAATATGAGCTTTATAACTTATGTATTCTGATCACTCAAACCTGACGGGACGTCTTCTCCTCCTCAACTTTCATCAGGAAATCATTTGCACTGAATAAAATTTTGCATCCACTAATTTTAATGGAAATAAAATTGTAGATTGCTGGCATACCATTCCCCAGTATGTGCCATCACATCTTGAGGCTCTGTTTCTGAAGTGGTACGTGAGAAACTTTAACCCCGACATGAAATTATTCTGGGAGAAAGCTGAGCATTCTTGCATGGTGCCCCAAAAAGGATAATAGCTTTGATAACATTCAGTGCCCTGAGTCATATAAATGTGCATAATTGTTGGAAATGATAATGCTGGGATCAGGATTATAAGAATGTCAGTGTCGTGTCAGGATTAGGAAGTTGGTATAATAGGTTAGAAAGAAGTAATTTACTTGGAAGTTAATACATAAACCATTAATTCTGCTCAAGTCTTGCCCACATTATATTAGCAATACTCATTATTTGCAATTTATTCTAGTATTGCTGCTGTTACCAGACATGATAAAAACCAGGACTAGGTTCTGTAAGATTTCACAAAATTTCATCACTGGAGAATGTTAATCTCGGAGTATGGCATTCAATTAGAATGCCAAACACCGGATTTACAAAGATGAGAGACAAACTGTTACACTGTAAAGAGCCATTCCTTGCCAAAGGCATTTCTTGAATGAACTACTTTACAAAGTTTGATTTTATTTCTGAATTAAGTGATGACCTTTTGTTGTGCATTACTGTTGAGACAACACACAGCTTTCCTGCTGGTTGAATACAGAGGCTGGAGGCATAAGTGTTTAAAGTAAATGTTTGATATATTAATGCAGAACACGTTTGTCATACTGATGTGAAAAAAGTATATTTGATGTACATTGGGGACTTTTCTTTTCTGTCAGTATAAATGCTACAAATTGGTTCTTAATCAAATGCTATCAGTGACATCTATTGGCAAAATGTTAATACATGAGTGTATTAACTTAAAAAGTTAACACTTACAGGTATAAGGGTATAAGCAGTGGAATGGGGTTAATTAGATAGCTTATTCCAAGCCTGGCACAGATCTGAAGGGCCGAATGGCTTCTTTTTTGCTGTATGTGGTTCTAAAAATGAATAATGTTCTCTCTTTTCTCAGCTAATTGGCATATTTTACAGGATGTCAGATAGTCGCCTTCTGACACTTGGACCTGAGTTCAAATCCACCTCAGACTGATAAGATGAAACTCTCCCTTGTCTGCTTGTCTTAATGAATGTCTGTTTGAATTGAGTAGAAGTGTCTGAGGCACACTTATCATCATACCACCTCATAGCCAAGGGCTATAAACAAAATGACTCCCAATTTTGCACCAGCGAAAGACGATTAGTGTCGGACCAGTGGTGCACTATACTATATAATATTGGAATAGAACTGTTAATGCTTTGTACTCTGTCTGTCAATGCGACACCCACCTTGAAAATGTTTGATGCTAATAGTTAATGTGTTTCTGCATTATTTTGTAATAAGCCGGTTAACGTTCATGTTCAAATAGTACAGAAGCAAGAAAAACTCAAAGTTTATTCTGATAGCACATCGCTGATGATCTAGTGTGCAAAGTTATTGAGTATGGCATTAAGTTATATAGAACCATATGCCTGGTTTCTGCCAAATCAGTTCATTTTACAAATTCATTCATGGGATGTGGGCAATTCTGTCAAGACCAGAGTTATTGGCCTTCTTTAATTGCTCTTGAGAAGCAGTAGTGTATTAGCTCCTGGAATACAAATGAGTGGCATCCAAGGCCATTTCAGAGGACATTTAGGATTCAGACACTTTGCTGTGAGTCTGGAGTCACATATAGTCCATTCCAGCTAAGGACAACAGATTTGCTTGCCTAACAGATATTAGTACATTAATATTATGACAATCAGTGAATTCCTAATTTTTCTACTCAGATTTATTGAATGCATTTAAATTCTCCGGATGCCATGTTTCTGGATGATTAGAATGGGCTTTTGGATTCCTAGACCTGCAACAGAATGAAAATGATAATGTAATGATTTCAGTCATCTAGGAGGGGAAAGGAATACTAGAAATGAAATCCAATGAATTGTCAGAAACAGTCCATACATGAGCCATATCAATCTTATCAGAACAGTAGAGTATCTTTGAATAGTTCCAATGAAGAGTCATACTGGATTTGAAATGTTAACTCTGTTTCTCTCTCCTCAGATGCTGCCAGGACGAGTGGGTTTCTCCGGCACATTCTGTTTTTATTTCAGGTTTCCAGCATCCCCAATACTTTGCTTTTGTCTTTGAATAGCCCCCTGCGACTTACTTTTCACAGGGAAAGTGGACAATTGAGAGGATTATCTCAAAAACATGGAAGATGGAGATGATTGAAACCATTTAACCCATCCATCCATTGTAACCTATGGTCCTTTCATAACAGCACATATTTGATTCCAAGGTTTTGCCTCCATTGCCTCCTGTCTGGACCATCATTCTGGGTAGTAATCTGACACCATTAATCACACTTCTGCTCAATTTACCATTTTGAAGTTAGAAGAAAAAGGGCTGAGGCAGGAAAGAAGCTCTTGATCAACGTTTCCTTTATTAATAATCCAATTTCTTTTTGTGCTCTTAACCAGTCATATTAGGACCTAATCCTCCATTTTATTACTCCTTCTTTCTGCATTATGGTGATTACCCATTAGGCAAGCAGAAAAGGTAATATTTTCCTGAAACATTGACATAGGGCTTTTGGTCACCAATCTACAATGTGAATGTTGGTCCCCTTGCATATTATGAAATAACTTGTATGTTATTACTCTGTAAGTAACTAGCCTCAATTGGATTCCAATCAACCCCACTGCCCCCGTGGCCGAACATTTCAACACCCCCTTCCACTCTGCTGAGGACATGCAGGTCCTGGGCCTCCTCCACCACCATTCCCTCACCACCCAATGCCTGGAGGAAGAATGCCTCATCTTTCGCCTCGGAACACTTAACCCCAGGGCAGTAGTGTGGACTTCACCAGTTTCCTCATTTCCCCTCCCCCCCACCTTACCCCAGTTCCAACCCACCAGCTCAGCACCATCCTCATCACCTTTCCTACCTGCCACTCTTCCTTCCCACCTGTCTGCGCCACCGTCCTCTCTGACATATCACATTCATCCCACCTCCATCCAACTCCTGCACTCTTAGCTACTTTCTCCCCAGCCCCACCTCCCCTCCCATTTATCTCTCCACCCCGGAGGCTCCCTGCCTCATTCCTGATGAAGGGCTTTTTCCTGAAACATCGATTTTCCTGCTCGTCGGATGCTGCCTGACCTGCTGTACTTTTCCAGCACCACTCTAATCTTGACTCTGATCTCCAGCATCTTCAGTCCTCACTTTTGCCTCTGTTTTTAGAACTGGCAATCTGGGTGCAATGTCTTGTGTACCAGACATGGCATCCCATGGTGAATCATGTGAATTTCTACATTTAGCTCCCCCTTTGACCAACACGTAGTAAGCAATTAATAGGTCATAGCTCATACAGACATCTTGCTGAAAAATGATTGCTGCATTTGCCAATGCATACAGTTCCTGCATCTCAAAGTAATGCAATGCATGTGAGATGCTTTGGGAAATGCCTGAGAAATATGATAAGGGGCAAGATTTTTCTTTAATTTTCTGTTTAACCTCATGTAAATGTGACATACTGCTTTAATGAAATTACATGGTGTAAAAACTGCTGGAGGCAGTAGTTCATATTCTGTTGAGTTTAAAAGATTGCCAGGTGATTTAACTAGAGTGTTTAAGATAATAAAGGATTTGATAGAATAGATGGAGAGAAGAAATTTCTAGTTGGTGGGGGTGCCTAGGACAATGGCACAAACTCAAAGTAGGTCATTCAAAAGCAAAATCAGGAAGCATGTTTGTTCAGACGGTGGGAATCCGGAATTCAGGGCTGGATTTTAAGGACCAGTCCTGAAGAAGGGCTTATGCCCGAAACGTCGATTCTCCTCCTCCTTGGATGCTGCCTGACCTGCTGTGCTTTTCCAGCAACACATTTTTCAGCAAGGAGAAAAATGTTAAACTAACACCCAAAAGTGTTAATTTATTGAGAAGTTTAAAAGTAAAAAAATATCCTGGTTACAGTTTATAATGTGAGCATTGTTATCATAGTAAACCATGAGGCATAGTCGGGAAATCTGGGGCTAAAGAAGCCATTTATAATGGGGCACAACACTCAGATTATCATGAAGCACAATTAAGGCACAAAAGGAGCAATTTAGAAACTAAAGAAAACAAAGTCTACCAGAGAAGGACAGTGTAAAGACCTTCTATTGTAAGAGTAGGAGATCCATATTTTAAACTATGGTTCTTGTGCAACAAATGTGTTATAGACAGAAGGCTTCCTTGGGAAAGTCATGGAACAGAACAGACATTGTTTATCAGGCCGTGAAAGTTAAGAAACCATTCATTTGTCATGAAAAAGCAGACACCTCCATTTTGCAGAAGATGTGAAACCTACATTTTGACCATGAAAAACAAGGAGAAACTTTAGTAAGAAGTACAGTTATAAATCATTGCTATTTAACGGGATTAAAAGAAGGAAAATGTAGCAGAATTTCTACACTAAATAGTTCAAAACCTTTTAATCAAGACAAATAAGACGCCATTGATATTTGCAAAATAGAAGTCTTCAACAAAAAGAGATTAAAAGAGCATTCCAATACTGCAGAGATGAAAAGCATTAAATTAAGAAGAATAAATAATCACATTAGGAAGACGTGGCAGGAGAAATAATACCACTTGCGAGCTTTAATGGCAGAGATAGACCAAAGTAAAACACAGGATCTGATATCTGGGAAACAACATTTCTTAAGTTACAGAATTCTTTCAAACTAAAACTAAATCACATGCTAACGTTTAAATCCATTCAATAGGATGTTGCAAATCACAAACTATAAAAAAAGACGCAGATACTTTTTTAAGAAGTTCTGATGTTTTTGGTTATGATAATTGCTTTAATGTGAAAATAAATACAATTATTGAAAGGGCAAGATATAACAAAAAGGTTCAGCACCTGGGAAATCCATAGATCATTTCAGAAATGTCCTCTACATGTTCTTGGAAAAATGTGACTATAGAGCTTTGAACACAAAACTAATGTTAGAATTACTGATAGTTTTCTTCATATTTATTACTATCTAAGGGAGGATCTGATTTTGGATAAAGATGTTCAGATTGTTCTGGAAGCAGAATCAGGATGAATTATAGAGATATTGTGACAGGAGACAGACAGTTTTATCATGGAAGAGTAACAGTACCTTTACATTTTAAAAGGTATAAGCATTCTAATGCATCATATGGCAAGTGAATACAATGAGTGTGCCAAACAGCAGGTTCTAACAGTCAGCATCAAATGTGGAACAAAAAGTCTCACAAATACAACCAATGCTTAATTAATACAAAAAAAATGCTACAGCTGTAAAACTATAGGACATTTCCAGAAGAGGTAGCAAAGCACGAGTTGATTCAGAGCAGTAAGAAATCAAATTGGTCTCATAAAAAATATGAATGTGATAGAACCACCAGTATTAGAAGGGATGTCCAGTTTATTTGAAATGGAAATTGATGATACAATCAAGTTTAACAGTGCCTATTCATGTCAACGAACATCTCATTAATTTTAAGCTTGATACAAGAGTGAGTGCCACTTTCATATTGGATCAGATTGAAGAATCATTCATTACTGCCCACAGAGATGACACTATGTGGTGAGCGGGGTATAATTCTCAAGGTAAATGGTATGCTACATCAGTTTAATCTGCAACACAAAGAGTTGAGAATGTCTTTGTGATTTACAGTCTACACTTCTGACTCTTAAAATTGCACGCTTCTCTTGACCTGAATATCACTAAGATAGCAGAAGGTGTTCAATGAGTTCCAAAAGACAGCAAACAGGTCAGGAAAAGATAAAAAAAAGTCCTCCAGCAGAACACAGGGTACGAGTATTTGAGGTCAAGGTCAACACTTCTCAAGCTCCAGATTTATCAATCTTTGAAGTCCAAAGAGAATACATTCTTGGAAGTCATGACTTGGAGATGCCGGTGTTGGACTGGGGTGTACAAAAGTTAAAAATCACACAACACCAGGTTATAGTCCAACATGTGGGTTTGTGTGTGTGTGGGGTGGGGGTGGTGGGGGCTTGTGAGTGTCTGTGAAAGAGAGTGTTTATGTGTGTTTGTGAGTGTAAAGGGGTCTAAGTCTGTGAGAGGGTACATGTGTGAGACCTTCCCCACACCTCCACTGCTCGCCTTTAAACAACCACCAAATCTCAAACAGATCATTGTTCATAGCAAACTACCTGCTTTCAGGACAACACCATTCAACCCTGTCATGGTGGGCGCTGCAAGATGTGTCAGAGTTTGGATATGGATACCACCATTACGTGTGGGGACACCTCCCACCATGTACGGGGCAGGTATTCATGCGACTCAGCCAACGTTGTCTATCTCATACGCTGCAGGCAAGGATGCCCTGAGGCATGGTACATTGATGAAACCGAACAGAGGCTACGGCAATGGATGAATGGGCACCACACAACAATCAACAGATAGGAGTGTTCCCTCTCAGTTGGGGATCACTTCAGCGGGTCCAGGACATTCGACCTCAGACCTTCGAGTGACCATCCTCCAAGGCGGACTTCAGGACATGCAGCAGCGAAAAGTGGCCAAGCACAGGCTGATAGCCAAGTTTGCTACCCATAAGGAGGGCCTCAACTGGGACCTTGGGTTCATGTCACACTACAGGTGACCCCATTGCACTGTATATATACACACACACACACACACACACACACCTACACACACAAACCCACGTGCACACATACACATAGACGTTTGTGGGGTGAATTTGTACTTGCAGTTACATTGCACTTTGCTCAAAAACTGCATGAATCCATGTAAGATTCTGTTAGTTCATTTTTGTTAGGTTAGAACCAGTCTAAACATTATGGCACAGACAGCAGCACATGGGAGCTAACACCTTCAACACATTATCTGGGCTGATACTAATTGTTAAAGTTCACCTGAGAATGTAACTTTTTGAAAAACTTTTGCAATTTACATATGAAAGAAGTGAAACCAGCATGGTCATTTTAACAGATGAGAAACTTAACAATCAAGGTATTTTTCAATGTATAATTTCAGTTACATCACACTGGATACTTTTGCTATAAATTCTGCACCTTACAACTGTGTCCTCCACAACCACCAAACGAAGGAGCAGCGTTCTGAAAGCTAGAGCTTCCAATTAAACCTGTTGGACTATAACCTGGTGTTGTGTGATTTTTAACATTCTTGGAAAATTGTGAAACCTCCAGACTTTCTCAATTTATGAGTCTTGAGGAAAATGGGGCTGTGATAAACGTAATTAAATGCAAGAATATACAAATGTAAACAATGGGGTAAAAACTAGCATAAATATGTTGCATAAATTACGAAAGTGTTAATTTTGGATTAAGATTTCCCTAATCTGGTGATGTTATTCAAGCTTGGATGAAGACAAGCCAGAAAATCTTAGGATCTCATGGAGTGCACACCCATATCCATAGGTCACCTCACAGTCTTAGTACAATACCTAATGAATGAATGTAACTTGTGGTTTATTGCATGATAACAATTAGGAACATATTATTAAGGCAAGCACCTCTTGTTACCAACCAATAATGGTTAAACCTCTACCACTGTAATCAATTTAGGACCTTACACCCAATCAAAGATGACTTGTGGCAGCATCCTTCTACCCACAAACACTACAGAGGTTAACATGGCTCAAAACTAATTTGGCAGGGGGATGGGATCCGGACTTGTGGTGCAGCAAGTAGGTTAGCTGTTTTTCAGGATGTCCAAGAATGTAGGGAGGCTGTGGAGAAGATAGCACTGACAGGGAGTGCTTGCGGACACAGAGATGGGCTCAAGTGTGTATACTTCAACGCAAGGAGTATCAGAAATAAGGTGGGTGAACGTAAGGCGTGGATCGGTACTTGGGACTACAATGTTGTGGCCATCACGGAAACGTGGATAAAAGAGGGACAGGAATGGTTGTTGGAGGTTCCTGGTTACAGATGTTTCAGTA
>NC_057740.1:34026827-34086719 GCF_004010195.1 Chiloscyllium plagiosum
GGTGGAAGGTATGGGGGGATGTCAGGGGTAGGTTTTTTACCCAGAGAGTGGTGGGGGCATGGAATGCGCTGCCTGTGGGAGTGGCAGAGTCAGAATCATTGGTGACCTTTAAGCGGCAATTGGATAGGTACATGGATGGGTGCTTAAGCTAGGACAAATGTTCGGCACAACATCGTGGGCCGAAGGGCCTGATGTGTGCTGTATTGTTTTATGTTCTATGTTCTATGTTCTAAAACGACCTGTGCCACAGCAATTTACTCCATCATTTAGCTTGTTCCTTTTCAGCCAAGCCAGTAAATAGTCAGGAGAATTTGACTGATGGGTGCACTTATGAGGTAGTTCCATTGTTTCTCTTGCACTCACACACACTCACTCTCTCACACAGACAAACACACACACAAACTCAATCATGCACACACCCACACGCCCCCACACACAAAAACTCACTCACACACACACTCACTCACTCATGCACACGCCCACTCCCACACACACTCACTCATGCACACGCCCACTCCTACATGCGCACAAACTCACTCATGCACACACCTAGTCCTAAACATACTAACTCACTCATGCACACATCCACTCCAACACACACACACAAACTCACTCATGCACACACCCATTCTTACACACACAAAAACTCACATATGCCCACACTCACTCCTATACATGCAAACTCACTCACGCACACGGCCACTCCTACACACACAAACTCACTCATGCACACACCCACCCCTACACACGCAAACTCACTTATGCACACACCCATTCCCATACACCCACACAAAGTCACTCACATACACGCCCACTCCTACACATACCCATTCCCACACACCCACACAAGGAGGGACTTGGGGGAGGTGCGTTGGGAATACGATAGGTGGAAGGAGGTTAAGGTGAGGGTGATAGGCCGGGTGGGGCGGGGTCGTTCCTTTGAGAA
Source organism: Chiloscyllium plagiosum (assembly GCF_004010195.1). Lineage (NCBI taxonomy): Eukaryota > Metazoa > Chordata > Chondrichthyes > Orectolobiformes > Hemiscylliidae > Chiloscyllium > Chiloscyllium plagiosum. The sequence continues at coordinate 34,027,774 of NC_057740.1, forward strand.
CACCTCTGGGACATCCGCACCAACCAACCCAACCACCCCGTGGCTGAATACTTTAACTCCCCCTCCGTCTCTGCCAAGGACATGCAGGTCCTTGGCCTCCTCCATCGCCAGACCATGGCAACACGACGCCTGGAGGAAGAGCGCCTCATCTTCCGCCTAGGAACCCTCCAACCACAAGGGATGAATGCAGATTTCTCCAGTTTTCTCATTTCCCCTCCCCCCACCTTTTCTCAGTCCCAACCTTCAAACTCAGCACCGCCTTCTTGACCTGCAATCTTCTTCCCGACCTCTCCGCCCCCACTCCCTCTCCGGCCTATCACCTTCACCTTAACCTCCTTCCACCTATCGTATTCCCAACGCCCCTCCCCGAAGTCCCTCCTCCCTACCTTTTATCTTAGCCTGCTTGGCACACCCTCCTCATTCCTGAAGAAGGGCTTATGCCCGAAACATCGATTCTCCTGTTTCTTTGATGCTGCCTGACCTGCTGTGCTTTTCCAGCAACACATTTTTAAGCTCATTTGGGTAATATCATGTTAAAAATACCAGGAAGGCCTGCACAGAAATCTAGCTGTCTGGTTGCAAATAGCTTACAGATGGTCATCTTGATGTCAGTTTGTACATCACCAGGACACCACAGCTCTTAAAGTAACAATTCCAACAGATGTCCTGTGGCGCAACTGGGGCAAGTCAAACGACATGTGATGACAGAAGTCACCGCATAACTCATTGCAAGTCTTCGCCTTGTGCAGGCCTTTTAATATTTTATAAATATAATTCACTGATACGGGAAGATACGGTATTTCAATTTTGCAAAGTGTTCATGGTAAGATGCTTCATGAAACAATGATGGAAGCATTGACATTACTCACTTTACGATTCTGTCACACAGGCAGGGTAATTTACCGGTCCTGTCGAAGCGACTGAGCCTAATAAACCTGTCTCTGATGGACTTGACATAGCATCAAAGCTAATTCTTCACCAGTTTTCCAACAGACTGACATAGCGTAAGCCTTTTGTTTCCTAACGTCAGTAACCTGGGCTCCCCTAAAGATATTAGGATGGATTTTTTTTAAGCAGGAGTCACAACTGATTTCAATATTATTCAGAAACACACTTGAAGGCTGGTGGAACAGAAATCAATATCAGGAAGACAGCTAGTTACTCAAGCTCTGTGTCAAACCATCCAATTGTAAATAAAAAATTAGTTTTCTCCACAGGGGGTATTTACATAAGCTTTATTTACATGGAACAATTTCCTCTAGGATAAACATGGAACTTTTAAATGCATCAGCACAGTGTGAAAAACAGCATTGAGATAACCAAAATAATTGGGGTTCATTTTGTGTAAAGTGATGTTGAATCAGGTACTTGTTATGCATCTCTTCCAATTTTCAATTCTGTTGACTCCAATGAAGAAAAGGCAGTGGCAGATTAGTATTGTCGCTAACAGTAAGCAACCCAGAACTTCAGGCTAATTTGCTGGAGACATTGGTTCATAATCTCACCATGGCTGATAGTGAAATTTAAACTCAATGAAAATCAAGAATTAAAATCTCACCTAATTGTTTAACTGGGTGGGGAAGTATTTTTAAATCCTAAAAGCAAATGGGTTTAGGGCAGGTGTGATGTGAAAACTTAAAAGAGTCTCAAAGCCGAGACAACCAGTCTCTAACTTGTGGATGTGGGGTGTAAACAGTTTGCTCACATGAAACAAGTTTGTCTCTTAAATATTAAAATGAGACCTCATGCCTCAGATTCTGTCCCTCATCTTGGTTTAATCCTGGTCGTCTGGGTTTCTAGGTCACAGAAATATCTTTTGTGTGGAAGAGGTAGATACTCTTCCAACATTGCCTCTGGATCTGGGGGAGTAAGAAGTGTGTCAGTCTCACAAAGCTACCTCTCCAGGATTGCCCAACTAAACCCCACCACCAGCCATACTACCACCCACCACAAACATTATCACAACCTACCTCAGGCTTCTGACCCACTCCTGGCCTGTAGGTGGTGATTTTAGATTTAAAACATAGGGAAGTGTTGCTGTAACTGCACAAGGCATTCATGAGACCAGACTCAGAGGTAGTTCACCAGACTGGTTTCAGAGATAAGGGGGTTGTCTTATGAGGACAGATTGAGCAGTTGATGCCTATATTCTCTGGAATTTGGAAGAATAAAATGAGATCTAATTGAGGTATATAAGTTGCTAAAGCGGATTGACAAGGTTGAAAGACTGTTTCTTCAGATGAGGAGAAATGACTTCTCTCAAAAGGTAGTGAATTGGAATTTGTAGAATTCATTACCCCAGAATGTGGTGGATGCTGGGACATTGAGTACATTTAAGGAAGAACAAGACAGATTTTTAAATCATAATAGTTTGAAGGGTTATGGAGAGCAGGCAGGAAAATGGAGTTGAGGATCAGCCATGATTGCATTAAATGTTGGAGTAGGCTCAAAGGGCTGAATTGCTGACTCCTGCTCCCTGTTCATATGTTCTTATGACAGGGAGTCAAGTCTGGCAATCACACTTATGGGTTTCCTGCTCATAACCCCTCTGCCCAGTCATGCTTGGGGCCATATCAGAGTTTGAAAATTCCACTTCAGAAACATTCAAATATAGCTGGGACTTTAATGAATGATGATAATTTGAAACAGAACTTCATAGCTGGAGATACTGGTTGCTTTTATGACCTATTACATCAGTGCTGTGTCTGCCCGTTAAAAAGATTTATATGAATATTAATGATGCTACAGTACAATACAAAGAGTAAACAGTTCTCTTGGTGTCCCAGCTAACATTTGACCTAAACACAGCAAACAATGGATTAAGTCTCATTGCTGTTTGTGAGACCTTGCTGTTGGCAAAATGACTGCTATGTTGATGACACAACAATGGTGGTTGCACTTTGAAATAATGTTTAGTGAATGATTGGAATGTTACTCAGCGATTGATACTGAGCAAAACTATAACAGGGTTGTTCCAAATGATAGCTACTTCAAACAAAGGCACTAACAGCAAATATAGAAGTCACATGATTATAGCAAGCCAGCCAGTACACCAAGAGTACAACTGCATTTCTCCAATTAAACTTTTTCCTATGAAATATCCAGCATTATTATTTGCATTTACAACTTATGTAAATTACCTAATATGCATAGTCACTAAGAAAATTATCATTCATCTACAAAACTATGTTATCATGCATCAGTGTAATTTCATCAGTCTCTGCTCAACTATTTCATTGTCTTTAAATCATGCAGTTCTTCTAATGGTACATGTTTACCTTGTCATTGGCTGTGCCCCTGCTATTTGCTTGTACCTATATTTTTTTCTTCAGTGAGTTTTTCCCATGGCAAGTCCTTTTGCCATGCTGTTGTTGCTGAACAATTTCTGTTGCTGGAGAACAATGGCCTTCTGGGACTGATGGTCATTCTATACTCTGAACAGGTGATGAGGTCACTTTTCTTTAGGTCTGCTGCCTACATTAAAAACGAAGCCTGTCTAATTGTATGGAAATATCTGTGCTTGATATCTGTGGTTGTTCATATTCATCATGTACAATTGAGATGCTAACTTTGCAACAGTCCCAATTTGCAATATGGCTGACTCTTGTTGACAGCATTGAAGGCTTGTCCTCTGACCGGCTCTGTAATGCTCAGCTCTATAGTGTCTTGTGGTTTTATCTGTGTGAAACTTGGCTTTATATCATTTCACCTTGATTTTGGTACTTGGGTCTGTTATCACTCCTGGCTTCAGTAGTCTTAAGAATGGTTTGGTGTAGTGTGATATCAGTCTTAGATTTTGACTCCTTTCTGGACCTTCAGTATTCCTTCACTTAGACTGCTCATTCAAGTCTTTGCTGGAATTGCTTGATTTCTTTATGATCTTTTTGGCAATTGTCACTGCTTTTCCTTTTTACTGGAGATATTGTGGAGATGATGGATGGTGTTGATTTACCTAGTTCTTTATGAAGAATCTGAATTCTTCACTTGTGAATTGTAGGTCTTTGTTGTTCAACACAATGGAATGACTTAAATACTGAAAAGTGCTTTCAGGCATTCTATAATATTTCTGGTAGCTGTTATCGTCGGCTGGTCTAACTCCTATTCGTCAGAATAGTAGTCAATGTTTCAAAAAAAAAAATCAGCTTCTGCAAGTATGAAGAGGTTCAAGCTTTATTCATGGTCTGTCTGGGGTGTCATATGTCATTAGTGGTTTTGTTAGCCTCCTTAGCACTGCACTGTTGATGTGGTCCTTAGTCTTGTTGCTCATGTTTGCCCAGGACAGCACTTCTCGTGCCTTTCTCAGACAAATCTCAATTCCTTGATGATTTGCAAGGGTGCACTTCAGCATCTCCTTTCCCATCTCCTTAGGACTAATGATTCTATTTCCTTGGTACAAGATGCTATTTTCGGCTATCACTTTGTTTCTGCCGAACAAGCTCTTGTACTAACAGCTGTGAACTTGTTGCTTTTCGGCCATCCTTTCATCACTACATCTTGCAGCACTTTGAAAGTTGCATCTTGTAGTTTGCTTGATTTGAACAAGACACTTGTCTTTTAGATTCAATGTCTGTGCTGTGCTGATGACTTTCACAGTGTGTTGAGCTGTTGCTTCTGGTTGAATCTAAATTTCACATCGGTCTTAGCATCCTCAACTTTCTGCATAGGGAGTGTTGCTGGCAATAGCATTCTGGCTTTATACATCTGTTATCCTTTCTCAAATGTGATATCCACATGAAAGCACAGTAAACAAAATAACATACTTTTGAGGTTTTTACTGGCTAGAAATGGTTTACTGGCTAGAAATGATACTTAGAAGTGGCTTACAATCAGACTCCAGTCTCAATTTGTCTCTCCAAAACAGGTACTGATTACAATTCGATCACAAAGACAATAATCAGGCACTTATTCTTTATCCGAATTTAGCCTTATTCAATGTGTGTTAATATCCTGGTTACAAGTGTAATTAGTTGTCGTTGCTGGATTAAGGTTGCTCCTATCCCATCTCTCTTGGCACACTGTGATAAGACTTCATCATTGACGTTGTCGAACCTCAAGTTGTGTTGTTATCACAAGTTGTTTGATACTAATGAAAATTGCTTCTTATTCTGTGCCTCTAAACCACTGCATACCATTAGCAGTGAGCTAGCATAGAGATTCACATTCAAATGACAAATTAGACAATAACTTAAGTACTTCATGAATCCAACAAGTCGTAGCACTGCTTTCACATTTTTTATTTGCTACATTTATGCTACAACTCATCCTGTTAAGATGCAGGCAAGATTCTTTTGCAGTCAATACAGAACTTATGTACTTGGTTTGAGGAGGCATCTTTACTGCACCTTTTTCTTGTTCCTCTTCAGGAAGATATGGTAAACTCTCTCTAGTTAGATTAGAATAGATTCCCTACAGTATGGAAACAGGCCCTTCGGCCCAACAAGTCCACACCGACCCTATGAAGAGCAACCCACATAGACCCATCCACCTCTGACTAATGCACCTAACACTGTGGGCAATTGTTTTTTTAGCGTGGCCAATTCACCTGACCTGCACATCTTTTGGAATGTGGGAGGAAACCGGAACACCTGGAGGAAACCCACGCAGACATAGGGAGAATGTGCAAACTCCACACAGACAGTCGCCTAAGGCTGGAATTGAACCTGTGACCCTGATGCTGTGACACAGCAGTGCTAACCACTGAGCCACCATGCTGCCCATTATTCCATTGTGTCTCAACATCCATGCACCAGCAGATCACCCACAACAGCTTCCATTCTGGGGATATCACAAACTGTCTTGTGCTGTCTGCATAGATTCTCTTCTAGAGCAATGGAAATACTAAGTGGCATACACAACCAGTATCACCCAGAATGTAGTTAGAAAGCTACAATATTTATCCAGCTTCACTTACCAGTAACTATCCTTCAGATCGAGGGCAGTAAAGACCTTTGCCTCGCATGTTGTAGCAAAATGTCTTTAAACAGTTGAGGATATGGCATATTATCCCATGTGACTGACTAATGACTGATAACCACAGAGCTTCTGCATGTGTTGATATCTTTGTCAAAAGTATGTTATCCTCCCTCACCAGATGCACTCTCAAGGCAGGATCCCTTATGACAATCCTATCTCTGATGTGATCATCTTTCAGTTGCCCAAACTCTTAGAATTCAGGTAGATGTATCAAAGTGGCCACATACTGATTAATAGTCATCCTTTCTCTTGAGGTTCTAATGTGGAACAAATATCATTCATAAATAACAACAATATGGGAATCATGGTACAGGTAGAAGGTCCTTTACCCGAACATCCAAAAACCGAAAAGTTCCGAAATCCGAAGGTTTTTTTGTGAAGTTTTTTTCTCATTAAGAAGGTTGTTTGGCAAGCAAACAGTTAATCCAAGTCGACACCCACTCCATGTGTGTCACTCAGATGCAACGTGGGGGGGGGGGTTGCGTGACCAAGCACCAACAGGCCTGGGGTTTCTCTGTATATGCCCCCCAAGTCAACACCCACTTGATGCATGTCACTCAGATGCGATGTGGGGGGGTGGGGGTGTGGCCAAGCACCAACGGCCTGTTCTTACTTAGAAGTCTGCTCCTCCGGTAAGATTTTAAAAAATTTCATCATTAAACTGTCACTTATTCTGAAAACCAAAAAATTCCAAATTCTGAAAAACGGCTGGTCCCGAGCATTTCGGATAAAGAATCGTCTTACCTGTACATCTTAACAGCCTGTAAAACTTCATTTGTTTGTTTTTTCTGCTCCCAGTGAAGACTGTTTGCAGTGTTACAATGCTTATAACTAATCCTGCAGCAATTTCTTAGTTTACTACAAAGTGGAAAGAAGTTCCGATTCTGTGTCGTATCTTGTTTCACTTCCACAGCAGCATGGAGTTGAAAATTCACCATCAATTTGACTCATTAGGAACTCAGTGTTGCAGACAATTTTTTTTACTTCTTGCTTCACATTTCTTTTAGTGATGACTTCTCTTACAGCTCTGAAACTCCATACGTTTTCAGCTGCACTACCCTGACACCATGTTTCAAGTGACGTACGTTTAACAGCTGACATACACTATCTGCAAACATGCTTACTGCAGCAGTTTTGAGGTCACATGATGACAACAAGCCAGCCAGTATACAAGAGGTACAATTGCAAGGTTGGGGAGGTGATGGTGTAGTGACAAAGTCACAGGACTAGTAATCTTGAGGCCCAGACTAATGATTTGGTGCATGGATTCAAATGCTACAACAATGCTCTTGCCGCACTGTGGTAGCATACCTATCTCTGAGCCAGGAGGCCTGGGTTCAAATCCCTCTGCTCCACAAGTGTGTCGTAATTCATCAAGAAGATATCTACAATTGAATTTTCCAAACAACCATCCACAACTGAAAACAAGCTAATTCTGCCAAAAATGCCAACAGGTCAACCTTGGTAAGCACATGTGACTTGTCCAGTTTTGTTTATGCAGAGTACCCATTGCATGTGTTTCTTTCCCTGTTCTTGTAATGCAGCCAAAGTTGCTCATCTCTATAACAGACGTGTCACTTAAGAACAGACATGCACAATAATGTGCAATGAGAGTGATAGAGACCTGTTATTTAAAGCTGAGCCTAACTACTGTCGACAAGCTGTCAGGTGCAGAGATGATAAATTATCTCGCCTTAACTTGGCCTCCATGAAACTATCACAGTTACCGTGAGAGACCTGGCAGTGAGCCATTAAGCTCTAACAGGCAGAATATCACACAATAGTATTTAATGGAGAATGACAGCAAATCCAACCAATTTTACACAATCCTAAATTTCATTTCTAAATATATGTTGTGTTCCTGATGATCTTGGTGTAAAAATGGCTGCTTGTCAGTAGAAGGAAGGACTGAGTCATTAACTCTGAGAATAGTGGTTACAAAGGAAGAAATTTGTTCGTGTTGTGTTACTTCATTGATATCAATGTGGAGTTCTGTGTGGTCACGCAGTGCTGCCTTTCTCTGGGGCATTGAGATAAGTCTGTACATTGTTTCTTTAGTGGACAAATCTCTCCCCTACAGTGTTTTTTTTTGCCGTTTTGTATCGGTGATGCTATTCTTCTGCAGGAAGTGAGGACTGCAGATGCTGGAGATCAGAGTCGAGAGTGTGTTGCTGGGAAAGCACAGCAAATCAGGCAGCATCTGAAGAGCAGGAGAATCAATTTTTTGGGGGAAAAGCCCATCGTCAGGAATCATGATCAGAATCCTGATGAAGGGCTTATGCCTGAAACGTCGATTCTCCTGCTCCTCAGATGCTGCCTGACCTGCTGTGCTTTTTCAGCAACACACTTGCGCGCCTGGTACCTATAGTCATTAACACATGGTCCAGCAGTCTATGTTTGGAGACAAGTCTAGTCAATCTATTAAACTTAACAGTATATTCAGAGACTCAAGATAAATATGCAGGATGAAAAATTTTTTTCTATGCATACTCATTAATTTTCTGCTATATCACAAGTTAAACTGTTATAAAGATAAAAGGTAAAGTCACCACAGTCTTATCAGGCCATAGGATGGCTCTCTTATTAGAGAGATGACTGGTGGTGTTTTAACCTGAGGGTCACTACACCTCAGGTGAGGGGAGAAGTTGAGAGGGAGAGTTCTTCGTGGTAACCTCCATTGCCGCTGGAATTGAACACACACGTTTGAGAAGGCGAGTCTTCCATGGATGGCCACCTCAATGTGTGGCTGCATCAAGCTGTGTGTAGACCCCTCAGTATGCCAACACCAAGTGTGACTATGTACAGAGGTTCTACCTGTCCCCCATGTTGCGAAGGATGGGACCGGCCTTCCCTCCGTGGAACACTCCAAGAAGTTGGACCATTCTGTATCACCTGCCCTTCATGGAGAAATTTGCAAAGACTTTGATCACAAGTCCATTGGGAAGTGGTCAGCACATGGTTCTGTTGAGACACAGAGGGAAAAGAAGAGGATGGATCCTTTCAGATTGTTCCCTGAGCAGACTATCAAAGTCATTTGGCAGAATCCCTTACCACCAGAAACTTCCGACAAGCACCAAGACACCATTTGGCGGTGGTGAGAAGGGCACTACCTGTGAGATCTTCATGTATGCCCAGACATTCTGCATCACCACACACTGCCCTTGAAGCGGCTGTGGGGGGAGTAGAGACTGTTATATGTCTCCTGCTGGAATGTGCCTTTGCAAAGGAAGATGCAGTAGATTTTGTTGAGGTTTGTCCCAAGCAGCTCCATGATGCATGACTTTGTGCTATATGGTTTGCTCCCTGAGACGCACACTGAGACAAACATTTGTTGGTTTTCCAGAGCAAGGAGTTGACTTCAATTGGGTGTTGCAGACTGGCACATTCCAAGGTCGAGGACTACATGCTGAGGGATGCACAAAAGCATGGGGCAGCTAATGCCAAGGTGCAGTGAGGAAAGACCACCATCTAAGGTCTTCCTGCCAAAGTTAAATGGGGATCCATTCAGTTATCTCCCACTGCCTCAAAAGCATGTAAATACAGTCTTGTACAAGTAAGAAATGCCTTGGATTTGTTTGCTGGATAGAAATATACTCCAATGTTTGTTTCTTCATCTACTACCATACAGAACCAAACTGCTTCAGAGACTATGTATACAAAGATATTGTTATGAATAAAGTATATTTTTGAAATAAAAAAGTCCTTCATGGTAAGCTTGGCTGGTGCTAAAATAGAACCAACACTGTTGGCTTCACTCTGCATAGGTTTGATATGTTCATTGGTGCATAGTGCTGTTATTGTCCATTAAAGCTTTGGAAGTGGGCAATGTTTTGAATTTCATTTGAACCATGAACTCTTTTAAACACAGGGTTAATAACATGAGACCACTGCTCCATCACTCAAATTGTAGCAATGTAGAATTTTTGGCTGCCAACCAAAACAGGCATTAACCATTCGACTCCAAGATGGAGTCACTTAAATGTTCAGAGTGGGAAGACTACACCTGCAGTTCCTAAATGCCCTGCAGCAAAATTAAATCTCAATTTTGCCTTGATAGTTTTCTCATAAATATTCATTTGCATGTTTCAAGACCCAATTGCTAAAGATATGACAATGTAACCCGAGTTGGGATGTGGGAGGTGGTGGGCTACAACTACTTTACTCACAACCTGGTGTAGCAGGAATCTCCCAGGGGATGGCAGAAATACTTTTGGGATGTCCTTAAGCCATGACTGAAACGTCCCACTGATCATGGGAGATCCTGGCTGGTGACACAGCAAAATGGAGAAGGCTTATGTGGGGAGGCACCAAATGCACCAAGTGACATTGATTGGAATGTGTAGAGGTAAAGTTGAACTCGTAAACCTCCAAAGAACCCAGCCACTCAATTCCTCAAGCACCATCTACCCCACATTGTGGCACAGCCTGCGGATCATGCACTGGGTTTACCATCCAGCTCAGCATCTATCGAATCAGAGTGGAAGCATTAGCCTTGGTTCTGAGAGATGACCTCAGAGAGAAATGATCCAAACTGGATATTGTGCCTTTCACAGATGTTCTTTCCTCTCCTGTAGTATGTGGACTGAAAGGAGATGAGGTCAGATCCAAGTATTAAGCTGCTTTATTTTACAGATGACAAGTGAACATGCACAGTGACAGTTATAATCAAAAATCACTTACTTTACTTAGCTTCAAATTCGTCTTTGTGTATCAGAGAAATAGAAAACCGCACTATATGTCCCACTTCACAGACTTGATACGTTTGCTGTTAGTCTGTCAATGCATTAAACAGTTTGTGTTTGGGATTAGATTTTAGTAACCTACTGGGCATTTATTGCCTTTGCAGATCATCCTGAGTAACTAATTGAAAATATACATTTCTCTGTCTTTCCTGTTAAATCTGACTGTAGGGAATGGCGGATTTCCCTCAAGGTACACACACACAAAATAACAAATTATCCTTGGTCAGTATGCAAATCCATCTTCAGTGTCCATTTCATTAACATATATACTGCTTTGTATTAGTTTGAAATACTTGGCATGCAAGTAGCTATAAAGAGATCTTTTAATCTGTAAGAACCCAAGTTCTCTAGGTCCTGCAGCATCCTGATTTGGAAATCTATGATCATTCCTGAATTAGCACAACCTGAAAATCCTAGATTTCCTGACAGTGTCGCAGATGCAGCATCAATATAAAGACTGTAGCAGTTCCTGGTGGAGGTCCATCATCGCTAGGGGAATAAATACCAGATGTTGCTTTGGCAGCACTCCCAGAACAAATGAAGGAAAACCACGGAACATGAAGAGTAGATTAATTGACATTGATATCAATGCTATTTTGCAGAAACTTGCAAGTAAATTCCATACAACTGTGACAAAGATCTGCTGCGTAAGGTGATAGTTCTGAATGGGTTAATGCCTAATTATCTTCTGTTCTAGTTAAATTCAAATCTGCATCTCTGTGTACTTATATTTTGGTGAGCGGCCACCTTGTTGAAACCAAATCAAAACAAAATATGAACTATCAAACCAGATTTCAATCTGGGTTCTGACTTGTCCAAATATAACAATGAGGAATCACAACATTTGGCACGGCTAGCCTTTGTTACCTAAATGGCCCTTGAGAAGAGGTGTGGCAGCTTAAAATGAAGCCATATTGGAAAACAGTTTTCGAAGCACTGCCATAGTCCTTTGCTTCATTTTGGTTGTACAATCCTGCAAGGTCTTATTCCAATGTTAGTACAGAGCTCATCATATATATCATATATTTATTTATTCTAATGTTAGTGCAGAGTTCATCATGTATATTATATATTAAAAGTTTTGAATGCTGAAACGCTGTGGTCATATTTATACAGGTCTATAGTCTTAAAAATTATAAAAGGTAAACAATGGAAAACTAATATTTCTCAAATCCAATAATTCCACACATTTGAAATGGCCTAAAAGTATTTGTATTTCACTGCAGATCACAAAGGTGGTCTACCTTATTCTTGGTAACAAAATAATTTCAGACCTTCTGTCTTTGGCCACTCTCACCTCTGTAATGCTGGACATCTCATCTTTATTTCAAATCTCTCCGTGACATCAATGCCTCCTCTATCTCTGTAATTTCCCCCAGCTCCACAAGACTCTGAGATTTTTGCTTTCCTGTAACTCTGGCCTTTTGAGCATCTCTGAAGTTAATCAGCCACCACCGGTGGTAAAAACAATGATTGCAGAAGCTGGAAACCAGATTCTGGATTAGTGGTGCTGGAAGAGCACAGCAGTTCAGGCAGCATCCAAGGAGCAGCGAAATCAGGCTGCTCCTTGGATGCTGCCTGAACTGCTGTGCTCTTCCAGCACCACTAATCCAGAATCCACCACCGGTGGTCAAGCCTTCAGCTGTTAATGCCCTAAACTTTGGAATTCCCTTTCCAATCTGGCTGACTTTCTTAAGATGCTCCTTACAATCTCTGAATTTGATGACAGAGTTGGCCATTGCGTTAACATCTTTTTACGTGACCTTAGAATGTTCCTTTGAAGTGTATTTAGCCATTTAGATGTTACTCGTTGCAATTGTAAATTGGCTCCTGTGTGTACAAAACAATAATGAAATTCAGAATTAATTGGCTGCAAACTGCTTTGTAGCGTTCTGAGGATGTCAAAATTGTCGTGTTAACCGCAATATTTTTCTTTATCTGATTGACTCAACACTTGAAGGAGGATGACAACGTTTGGAATTTTGTTGGGGCGATTGTGTGTTCCATTTCACAACAAGATTGCGTACACTGATATGAAAAGTCGCTCAAAGAGCAAAATTTAAGAATTTTAAACAGACTGAATAGTCACTTCGTTTCATAATGCTTTTATTTCGTTCTGAGTCAGACTGCTGATGTTGCTATGGGAATGGCATTTAGTAAGCCTTAAAAGAATCAAATATAGAATGAGTAAGAACTGTTGCGATTTCTAAACTGACAATATCATGTCAGGACGGTTCTGAAGAAGGGTCATTGGATTAAAGATGTTAGTTCTGTTTTCTCTCCACGGATGCTGCCAAACCTGCTCAGTTTCTCCAGCAATTTCTGTGTTTGTGTATGTCAGAGCTCCAGCTCCACAGTTCTTGGCTTTATTCAAATACAGTAGCGCCTTGACATACGAATTACCTTGTTCATGAACAAATCGGTTTACGAACAGGATTGTACATAAAGTTTTGCTTTAACGTACGTATGAAATTCAAGGTACGAACGAACCCGTGTGCGACCATGTGGTTTCATTGTTCTGCTTTGCTACGCGCTTGTTGAACGCAAAAGCTCTCAGGCCCCGCGTGATCTCATTCAATTTGTCTTTGGCGTGTGTGCTGTGAACAGCCGTCCAAGCATTCTTACGCTATCCGAACAATGGAAAATTGATTCAGTTTGTGAACTTTTCGGTTCGCGAACTGGGTCCAGGAACGGATTAAGTTCGTAAGTCGAGGCGCTACTATATTGTTTTTGGTGCCATTTAATATATAAGTAAAAAGTGAATAGGAGAAAGGCAAAGGCACATTGTGCTTTCAGCCATAACGTTTACCGATGCTTATTATTATTTTCAATCAGAGGAAAAACAGTGATTCCAAGTTCTAAAGCCATGGAAAGGTTCCGACACAGAAAAAGGTCATTCAGCCCATCATGGGCTGAATAAACTGAAAGCTGAATAAATTCTAATAGCGCTTCTCAGCAGCTGCTCTGTCGCCTTGCAGGTCACAGCTCTTCAGGTGCTGATCCAGGTCTCTTTTAAATGAGCTGAGGGTTTCCAACTCAACCACCACACTAGGAAGTGAATTCCACTCACCCACCAGCCTCTGGGTGAAAATGGGTTTCCTCTTGTCTTGTGTAATGCTTCTACCAATCACATTAACCCTGTGCCCGCCTAGAAACTGACCTCAATGTTGTGGAAACTGATCTTCCATGTCTAGTCTATCCAAGGCCCTGATTATTTTGTACACTTCAGTTAAGTCATTCCTCAGCCTCTTCTGTACTCAGGAAAATGATCTTAGCCTAGTCAACCTTTCCTCAAGGCTGCAATTTTCAATAACAGATAATATCTGACATAGTACTTTTTACATAAATTTCATATAAGACTTTGCTGGTCCCAGTGACAAAAAGGATGTACTCATTTTTTCTGACCACAATAGAATTAGGAACATTAGAGAAAAACAAAGATAATAGGGACTGCCAGATTGCTGCTAAACAAACCTAACTCATTTATGAATATCTTTCAGGGAAGGATTGGTTCACATGGAGCCCCAGGTAAATGCTACGTCAATGACTCATTTTGTAGTGATGCAGCAAAGCACTCAGTTGTTGCAAGTAGAATGCCCAGCTCCACCTTCACCAGGTAAACTAATGATTGTGACTTTCCCCATATTATCAATGTTCCAGGAACAAACAGATTAGAGTAAGTCTCTACTAAACGTACTTGCTGCCCTCAGATCCAGAATTCTGCATGGTGCATCAGTTAATATGGTTGGTACATGTCATTCCCCCAGTAGCCCAGGCTGTACATTTATTGCCCGCAGTGAAACTGAGCTATGCTGTCTCTGCACCAGTCCATGCTGAGTCAGAGGATCTCAGCTGAGCAGAAATGTCATCCCCAAGTTGGGTCACAAACTCCAGTGGAATACAAATTATATATTACCATTTATCATATTGTATTCTACTCATATTGTATGTTTCAGAAAATAGTATGGATTGATGTATTGAAAAATATCTCAATGATTGCACACACTAATGAATTTGTGATTGTCCTGTCAACCAGATGCATTTAACATATCACTGAACTAGTGTGAAGTTTGAGATTGAAAATATAAACCTTGGATGATCATTAATATTTTTGTTTTATTTCCATTTAACCATGCTAATTTAAAAATGCATTCCTAAAGGATGAATTGGTTTGAGTGATACAATTGTGAAATTATTAAATAGAAATCGTCACAAACTCCCCAAGCCCAACAACAATGCAAGAACATCATGCTTCTCCACCTCTGGCCTCTGGCATAATCACGACCTGCTTTATCCTCCCACCAGTGGTGGCTAGTCTAGGCAATAGGTTTCATAATTCCCTCTCTAAGATTGCCTGCCTCCCTTTTTTAAGATGCTTTTTTAAAACCTAGCTCTTTGACCAGACATTCAGTTAACTATCCTAATGTTTCCTTCTTTGGACTGGTATTAATATTTGTCGATTGGTCATTTTTATAGAATCATTGAATCCCTACAGTGTGGAAACAGGCCCTTCAGCCCAACAGGTCCAGACCAACCCTCAGAAGAGTAACCCACCCCGACCAATTCTCCTACCCTATTATCCTATATTTACTCATGACTAATGCATCCCCGAACACTATGGGCAATTTAGCATGGCCAATTCTCCTAACGTGCACTTCTTTGGATTGTGGGAGGAAACCGGAGCACCGGAGGAAAGCCATACAGACACAGGAAGAATGTACAAACTCCACACAGACAGTCGCTCAAGGCTGGAATCGAACCCAGGTCCCCGGCGCTGTGAGGCAGCAGTGCTAACCACTGAGCCACCGTGCTGCTCCAATGTCTATTGTCACAGAAGAGCACTTATTCTGTTGAGAAAATTCTCTTTGGTAATATGCAGTATTGTTTATGTCTCTCCACAAGTGCATAAAGGGTTTGTACTCAGTCTCTATTGGTGGAGGTTGGGCGACGCAGAGACTCGGGCTTGTCCTAAGCCTTTTTAGCAAGGACCACTCTTGCCGTTGTTCAAAGCCTACCATTCATCAAATGGGGTATATCACAAGGAACATATCTTGCTGCCTGTTCTTTATCCAAAGGATGTCTGTTGGGAGATCTTGTGAAGAAAAGTTGTTCCCTGTGGGCACCAAAATGAAAGGCAGGCAGCAGGTGGATTGAACATGTTATCGTGGAGTGAGTAGTTGATGTGGGTTTTCTGCATTGGTGGATGTATGAGGTTTGTGAGCACAGGGGAAGTATGATGAACAGATATGATCAGTTATGATAACAGTATGCCTTATATCCTACTACATTACTCTTATTGATCTTTGCCATAGTTATATATCCAGGGAATGCAGCGAGTGACCTCAAGGTTGTACAGGCTAGATAACAAGGAAGAGGTGAAGAAAACCAAGTGGTGGCTACAGGAGAAGGAAAAATAATTTTGTTGTTATAACACCGGATCTTTGTGAAATGCACCAGTGCAATAACATTAAGCAGTCATGCACATACCTTTTGCTAGTAGTAGGGAAGGCAATGAAATAGTTCACATGCAAGCCGATGTGTCAACTTGATGTCCTAAACATCTATCGGCAGCACACCAGCTGATAGTGCAGATGATGCCAATGCGAGATTGGAAGAGACAAAGCCAAAAAGACAGATGTGCTGGTAAACTAGTTTCCAGATGACAGTGCCAACACCACAATGCAGATTGCTGCAGGTGTCCTTGCAGTGTGTGGCACAGCTCCGCAACTGATTGCCTGTGTAGCCAGCTCTCCATTTCCTTTTCTCATGGCCTGCCAAAGCCTCGAGCTATGGGGATTGAAGTCATGGCAGGTGCGGTGAATGAAGCTGAAGAGCCTGTGGATCTCCCTGTTATGCCTTCTTTCATTTACTGACAGTCAGAGCATGAAATACTGTAATTGGGATACTTTAATTGCCCACATAGGGGTTTGCATGTGGCAGGGGGTTTGGGGTAAGATTGTTCAAGAGCTTTTCTGTCCTGGACTTAATGAGGAAGAGGTAGGAAGGTGGCAATGTTCCATCCACCCAGCGGATTAAATGACCCTCCATGACCAAACTCAACAGAGGAGGCATGAAATACTACTCTTGGTGACTATCTTATATTAATGGTCTCTAATTGTGGTGTTCCCCAGAAGTAGAAATATTGCCACAAGTACTGACTCCCAAATTTTTCAAAATTTTAAAGACCTCTGTTAGGTCATTCTTCTGACTTCCTTTCTCAAGAGAAAAAAAAAGCCGATATATTCCTATATTCCCCAAATCATTCTTGTATCACATTCAGTACCTCTGTAATACGGCAAACAGAAATGCACAAAGTACTCCCAATGTAGTCTGACTATAAAGTTTGATGCAAGTTTAGCATAACTTCTTTGCTTTTCAACTCTATCCTAATGAGGTTCTTGTTAACAATAAATAGGAGTGAAGTACTGTACTGCATTAACCCAAGTTCGCAGTGGGGCACTTTCCCAATAGGAAAAGGTGGAAGCGCCAACTGCTTGTTTTGCCAGCCCCTTCCCTACACAGTTTCTGCAATTGGTGAAGAAATGTTGGCCGTACCTGTTAGTATCGTCATCATTAACATCTCTGCGAGATACCGAGAAAGTACAAGGCAAGTTCTTGAGCAATCTCAAGGTCATGATTCTCTTTATCTCTGTTAAAATCAGATACCAAGATGACCGAATGTGTGAAGAAGACCATCATCAAACTGCATCAGTGCCTTTGTATTGTGGTGCAGAAAATGAAAGCTACAACAGAAATTCATTAATAATAACACCCCACGGTGAGCAAACATTTCATTTTTGCATTTATTCCTATTGTTAACACTGTGAAATGTATGGGAAATTAATTGGTCCTTAAGCAAATTTTCTCCTCAAACGAATATTCTCATTAACAGGGTGCCCATTAACTTCAGGTATTATAGTTAGGATTCCAAACAATTCGTAGCATGATTATTAATTCTAGGCAAAGTTAAATTATGCCATGTTTTCAGGTTCCTATGTGTCGAGAAGTCCAGACATGTTTTTGGAGAAAACTAAACATCACAGTGGTGTGATTAGTTTCCAGTAATTTAATGTCACTAAGATCAAAGATTAAATTAGCTGATTGTTTGTGCCAAGAAGCAAGGTAACTCAAGGGTAGTGATTGTTGGGCCCCTTGCTGAGATATTTGTATCATTGATAATCACAGGTGAGGTGCCAGAAGACTGGAGGTTGACTAACGTGGTGCCACTGTTTAAGAAGGGTGGTAAGACGAGCCAGGGAACTATAGACCAGTGAGCCTGACGTCAGTGGTGGACAAGTTGTTGGAGGGAATCCTGAGGGACAGGATGTACATGTATTTGGAAAGGCTTAGGACTGATTAGGGATAGTTGGCATGGTTTTGTGCGTGGGAAATCTTGTCTCAGAAACTTGATTGAGTTTTTTGAAGAAGGAACAAAGAGGATTGGTGAGGGCAGAGCGGTGGACACGATCTATATGGACTTCAGTAAGGCATTCGACAAGGTTCCCACTGGGATACTGGTTAGCAAGGTTAGATCTCATGGAATACAGGGAGAACTAGCCATTTGGATACAGAACTGACTCAAAGGTAGAAGACAGAGGGTGGTGGTGGAGAGTTGTTTTTCAGACTAGAGGCCTGTGACTAGGGGAGTGTCACAAGTATCGGTGCTGGGTCCACTAATTTTCATCATTTATATAAATGATTTGGATGTGAGCATAAGAGGTATAGTTGGTAAGTTTGCAGGTGACACCAAAATTGGAGGTGTAGTGGATGGTGAAGAAGGTTACCTCAGATTAAAACGGGATCTTAATCAGATGGGCCAATGGGCTGAAAAGTGGCAAATGGAGTTTAATTTAGATAAATGTGAGGTGCTACATTTTGGGAAAGCAAATCTTAGCAGGACTTATACACTTAATGGTAAGGTCCTAGGGAGTGTTGCTGAACAAAGAGACCTTGGAGTACAGGTTCAAAGCTCCTTGAAAGTGGAGTCGCAGGTAGATAGGATAGTGAAGGCGGCGTTTGGTATGCTTTCCTTTATTGGTCAGAGTACTGAGTAAAGGAGTTGGGAGGTCATGTTGTGGCTGTATGGGACATTGGTTCAGCCACTTTTGGAATATTACTTGCAATTCTGGTCTCCTTCCTATCTGAAGGATGTTGTGAAACTTGAAAGGGTTCAGAAAAGATTTACAAGGATATTGCCAGGGTTGGAGGAGTTGAACTATTGGGAGAGGTTGAATAGGCTGGGGCTGTTTTCCCTGGAGTGTCGGAGGCTGAGGGGTGACCTTATAGAGGTTTATAAAATCATGAGGGGCATGGATAGGATAAATAGACGAAAGTCTTTTCCCTGGGGTGCGGGAGTCCAGAACGAGAGGGCATAGGTTTAGGGGAAGAGGGGAAAGATATAAAAAAGACTTAAGGGGCATCTGTTTCACTCAGAGGGTGTTAGGTGTATGGACAGGGCTGCCAGGGGAAGTGGTGGTGGCTGGTACAATTGCAACTTTAAAAGGCATCTGGATGGGTATATGAATAGGAAGGGTTTGGAGGGATATGGTCCGGGTGGTGGCAGGTGGGACTAGGTTGGGTTGGGATATCTGGTCGGCATGGATCGGTTAGACCGAAGGATCTGTTTCCGTGCTGTTCCACTCTATGACTCTAACTCAAAGAAGTGAGTGTTCCTGCATAACTCATATTCACTTTGTTAAGAGGTCAAGTGAAGTCCCAAGGCCAGAAAGGTACGGAAGTAAGTAAATCATGGACAATTAATGTCACACTCTACTTGTAAAGATTTGGACCATGTATGATGAAAGCAACTTAAATGCTTTACCCAGTACTTGGATAGAGGCAGTGAATCTCCAGGGCTACACGAGCCTTTATAGGGAGCAGATTTATTCTACACAGTACCTGAGCATCCGAGTAATTACGTATGACTAGATGGACATACCTATTGCATGTAATAAATGATCTTGTTTACATCATCTGGATGGGTATCTGAATAGGAAGAGTTTAGAGGGACATATGATCCAAATGCTGCAAATAGGGCTAGATTAATTTAAAATAGCTGGTCGGCATGGCAGAGTTGGGCGGAAGGGTCTATCTCTGTGCTCTATGTCTCCATTCCTCCATAAGATCAGTGTCTCTTTTATAAAAACTGTACAGTAGTGACCAATTACCATTAGGAGAAAGTGAGGTCGGCAGATGCTGGAGATCAGAGCTGGAAATGTGTTGCTGGAAAAGCGCAGCAGGTCAGGCAGCATCCAGGGAACAGGAGAATTGACGTTTCGGGCATAAGCCCTTCTTCAGGAGGGCTTATGCCATTCCTGAAGAAGGGCTTATGCCCGAAACGTCGATTCTCCTGTTCCCTGGATGCTGCCTGACCTGCTGCGCTTTTCCAATTACCATTAGACAGGCCTTAAACAAAATACACACAAGGAAGTATTGGGAACAGCAAACTTGCTGAAACTCTTACTCTGAACCATATATTGGCAAAGATGGCAAATGCCATGCAGTGCTGGTAGTGACACTTGGCTAAAATATGATATTTTCTATCCTAATGTATTTGCCGGTTTATGTGTGGATAAGTAGGATTTTTATGAAGCAAAGAGTTTCATTTTATCTTACATTCAGCAATCTGATATTTTTTCATAACTCCAAACATTTGCTAGTCAAATCCCCAATACAAGTGAATATTTGTTTTCAATGTTTGAGTTGAAGGGGAATTGAAACATTTTGGGATTGGACATAGAATGCAATTCCACTCCTTTTTGAACAATTTAAAAACCTGTTTATGTCAGAAATGAGGAGGATTTGTTTTTTTTAGGATTTGGTAGTGAGTCTGTGGAATTCTTTACCACAGATGGCTGTTGAGTCTGTGTCATTTGTATATTTAAAGCCAATATGGATGGGTTTCTTATCAGCAAGGGAATCAAGTACTACGAGGAAAAAGGCAGGAAAGTAGAGTATCAAATCAGCCACAATTTCAGTGAATGGTGGAGTGGACTCAATGAGTCAAATGCTTTTGCTCCTTTGTCTATGGTCATATGGTTTAAATCACATTTCCAACAATAACTACAGAGCAATAGGAAATGAATATGTTAATGCTGATGATATGCATTACACTGGAACACTGATATTAACAGTTACACAGTATTGAGACTCCAACAATGGAAGAACTAAACTTGAGAGTTGTGATCAGTATCTGAGTTTACAGGACTTACTGAGAGTGAGGATAGAATTACATTTAGGTATGGTAAAGATAGAGAAGTAGCAGATCCAGAGTAGTAACAGTCTAGTTAGGTACAGCATCCTCAAGAGTGCAGTACTGACACACAACACCCAGTCCCCATGGTTGGGAGAATCTATGAGAGTACAATGATGCAGGCTTGAGTCCATGGAAGTAGCACTGTCCATGAGTACAGCAGTATCAGCACAAAGCAATAACTTTCTCAGCTCATGAGAATACAATAGTAGCTGAATAAATTTATCAAAATATTCATAGAGATTGTCGTCCTGCTTTATTATTGATTGCTATTGCTGATTCCATTTTGTTATTTTTAGTCTTTTGGCTCATAAGTAGCATTTAATATGAATTGAGTAGCACGATTCATATTTAAGTAAATGATAAAGCAGATTCAGAGAACTAATGCACTGACTCTATCACTTGGTTTTAATGTCTACAAATCTAACTCAGAAACCTCCAAATTGTCCACCAGTTTACACCCTTTCAGATTCAAATGTCACTTTGTAAACCCTGTTTCCCTTTCTATTTCACCTGGCACCTTCCTTTCTTTACTCCTAATCTTGTTCTCTATGATCTTCAATCTTGTCCCCTTTTCCCTGTAAAATATTGATCATTGTTCAGATGGAAAACGAGATACATACTGACCATGTTCACAAGGCAGAATCCTGCACTCAGTGTCATGTTGGATGATTTTCATACACCAGGGCAGCTGCTTAAAGGAGGTATAAAGTCCCTAACCTATGTCTAGTGCAATGGTGGATAAATTATTTAATGGCAGCTTTAGAATGAGAACTGGATAATCACTTGAATACTAAGAAATTACATGAATATGAGGAAAGAGAAGAGGAAAGGGAGTTAACCGGACAGCCCTTTGAAAGCTGACTTAAACTCGATGGAATGAATAGCCTCCTCTTGTGTTGTACTGATGCATGGCCTGGATTTCTTGCCTTGAGGTGAGCTATGGGAAAATTCCAGGCTTTGCTAGCTGCCTTCAGAGGAGCAATGTTCATTTCCGGTGATAGGTGTGGGCTGCGATGGGCCAACCAATGAGGGAAAGAGATCGGAAACAGCTATTGGCTGCAGAGGTGGTCTGATAAAATGCCCAGCTCAGTGCTGTCACCTATGTCCCTCATAGCACCTCATGCCCCGCACCTCCATGCCAGGCTATTCCCTACACCGCCACACCCTCAGGCTCTCCATGCAATGGATGAACAGGACTTAATGCAAATTTATACTTGGACAATAAAGGATGGATGATCTCACAATTATGGAAGCTAAAAGAAGGGTGCAAAGTGTAACAATTGCAAGGATGAAGGTTTCAGCGACAATGGGGGGAGCTGAGTAATGTTAGGGACGTGGATTCGATTGGTCTTAGAGGTGAAGCAAATATTTGGTCAAAGGTCCATTGCTGGGTCAACTATGATCTCAAAAGGTATTTACAACTTAGTTCAGCTTGAGACAATTTCCAGGGAGAGGGATGGAGACAATGGCTAGACAGCTCAAAATGTTATGCACAGTTGGGAGAATTGCTTCTGGAGGCTTGCAAAACAAAACAAATTAAGATCACCTCCCAATTCAGGAAGTTGGGACGTACCCTTGGTATATGCAACAAATTTGGTAATTTAGGAAAATGACCAGGCAATGAACAATTTACACTTCAGCCTTGACCTTGCTTGCCTCTTCCTAACTGTGAAAATTTCAAAAAAAAAATTACAAATTCAGTCTATGAAAGATTGGAACTACAAAAGCAAAATATGAGAAAGCCATACGTTTCAGGTCAAATAGACCTGTTTGCAAAAAGGGAGCAGAAATTAGAAAGATATCCATAATTAGAGATGTATCATTCAGGGATTAGAATTTCAGCTGAAAATTTAACAGTTAATATTCAATTTCACACCCTGATTTCCTTTTGCAAATATATACAGAATTTTGATTGGTTAAAGTTCAAATTTGTGGGAGCTGATGTGTTTAGAAATATTTGTATCAAACTGAAATAGTTATTTCTATTTCAGAAATTCCTCCTTAGCTCAGATTTATATTAATATTAATAAATTACAAATGACTTGCCACACAAAATATTTTTTACAGCCTGTAACATATTCCAAGACATGATTTTTTAGAACTCATCTGATTCATAATGTATGTCCTGTTAATTTAACAGTGTTATTTGGTCCTTGTAACTCTTCGCCTGTCTTTGAAACGCTCTTCTTTGAAAAGTGATGGAAGCAGAGACTTTGAGTCTTTTTGAGACAGTGATGTCATACTCTGGATGAGCAAATGTTGAAAGAATATCCTGGGCAGTTGGGAATATAAAGTAATCAGATCATGATCTTGTTGAATGGCAGAACGGGGGCGGAGTGATCTACTGCTCCTATTTTGTATGCTTGTTAAGCTCATTTGATTCAGAAGAAGTGGTGTCATGTGCCCCCCCCTCCCACTGTTGTACTTCCCTGTTACTCTGCATCTATCGGTCATCATGGGCCGGGTTTAGTGGATGCAGTGGGCATCCCAAATGCAGCCTGTAATGCCACTAAGGCACAGCTGGTCAGCAGGGGTCTTTCCTGGAATCAAGAGTCCTCAAGGCAGATAATCTGTTCTCTGAGATCTGCCAAGCAACCACAAATTGGAAGACCTGCTAAACACCATTGTTGGTACAACACCAATCTATCATCACCGGAAAAAAACACAGAAAACGCTAGAGAAACTCAATAGGCCTGGCAACATTTGTGGAGAGAGAATCAGAGTAACCATTTTGAGTCCAGTAAGACTCGTTTTCAACTGTGAAGAATCACAGAACCCCTACAGCGTGGAAGCAAGCCATTCGGCCCATCGAATCCACACCTACCCTCCAAGAGCATCCCACCAGATCCATCCCCCCATCTTTTCCCTGTAACCCTGCATTTCTCATGCTTAATCCACCTAACCTACACATGGCTTTGTGAGGGGCAGGTCACGCCTCACAAGCCTAATTGAATTCTTTGAGGGTGTGATAAAACACATTGATGAAGGTAGAGCAGTGTCTGAGCTGTATATGGATTTAGCAAGGCATTTGATAAGGTTCCCTGTGATAGGCTCATTCAGAAAGTAAGGAGGCATGGAGTACAGGGTAACTTGATTGTCTGGATACAGAATTGGCTGGCTCATAGACGACAGAGGATGGTAGTAGATGGAAATTATTCAGCCTGGAGCTCAGTGACCAGTGGTGCTCCGCAGGGATCTGTTCTTTCATAGAAATTTTGTTGAATCCCGAAAGTGTGGAAAAAGGCTATTTTACCCAACAAGTCCACACCCACCCTTCAAAGAGTATCGCCCAGACCCATTCCTCTACATTCCTCCCTGAACACTATGGGCAATTTAGCATGCCAATTCACCTAATCTGCATATCATTGGACTGTGGGAGGAAATCAGAGCACCCAGAGGAAACCCTAGCAGACACAGGGAGAATGTGCAAACTCCACACAGACAATCGCCTGAGGCAGGAATCGAACCTGGGTCCTTGGCGCTGTGAGATAGCAGTGCTAACCACTGAGCCACCGTGCTGCTATTTGTGATTTTTATAAGTGACTTGAATGGGGACGTGGAAGGGTGGTTTAGTAGGTTTGCTGATGACACAAAGGTTGGAGGAGTTGTGGATAGTGTGGAGGGCTGTTGTAGGTTGCAAAGGGACATTGACAGAACAGTGAGCTGGGCTGAGATGTGGTAGCTCAGCCTTGAAAAGTGTGAAGTGAATTACTTTGGAATTTCAAATTTAAAGGCAGATTACAAGGTTAAAGGCGGGATTCTTGGCAAGTGTGGAGGAACAGAGGAATCTTGGGGTCCACATCCATAGATCCCTCAAAGTTGCCACCCAAGTTGATACGGTTGTTAAAGCGTATGGTGTGTTGGCTTTCATTAGTTGGGGATTGAGTTTAAGAGCTGTGAGATTATGCTGCAACTCTACAAAGGCCTGGTTAGATCACACTTGGAATGTGCTCAGTTCTGGTTGCTTCTTCATAGGAAGGATGTGTAAGCTTTAGAGAGGGTACAGAGGTACAAGAATGCTGCCTGGACTGGAGGGCATGTCTTATAAAGAAACGTTGAGGGAGCGAGGGCTTTTCTCATAGAAGTAAAGGATGAGAGGTGACTTGGTAGAGGCACAGATAGAGTGGATAGCCAGAGATTTTTTTTCCCAGGGCGGAAATAGATATCACGAGGGGACACAATTTTAAAGCGATTGGAGGAAGGTTTAGGGGAGATGTCAGAAGTAGGTTCTTTACACAGAGTGTGGTGGATGCATGGAATGCACTGCCAGCAGTGGTGGTGGAGTCAGATAGATTAGGGATATTTAAGCAACTGTGATAGGCACATGGATGATGGTAACATGAATAATTTGATCTTAGAGTGGGATAAAAGGTGGGCACAATATTGAGGGCTGAAGGGCCTATACTGTGCTGTACTGTTCTATGCTCTATCCCTGGGCACTATAGGCAATTTAGCATGGCCAATCCACCTAATCTGCATATCTTTGGACTATGAGAGGAAACCAGAGCACCTGGAGGAAAACCATGCAGACATGGAGAGAATGTGCAAACTCCACACAGACAGTCATCCCAGGGTGGAATTGAACACGGATCCCTGGCACTGAGAGGCAGCTGATAATTGAGCCACCTTGCCACCCCTTATTGGACTCTAAATGTTAACTCTGCTTCTTTCTCCACTGATGAAGCCAGACCCAGCCAAGCTTCTCCAACATTTTCTGTTTGTTTCTGATTTCCAGCATCTGTAGTATTTCATTTTTATTATTGTCACTGGATCACATGTTACAGGTGAGTGATGGTAGGATGGGGCTTCCAGGGTAAGTGTCTTGAGGGTTGAAGGTTGGCAGCAGAGGTGGGGAGAATGGCTTTTAGTGGAGCCCCCTCCTCTTCCTGGCTTCCTGATCACATGTCCCTTGATCAGGTGCGATGGGCAGGTAAACTCTCTTGGCTGCTGGATGTCATGAGTTAAGTTCTTACAGGTTACAGTGATTTAGACCTGGCTTACTCTTCTGTTTGCTACAGCTTGTTATGAGTTAAACTTACTGGGCTGCAGGTTACTGAGAGTTGGACTCTCTTGGCCTTTGTCCACGCTAGTTTAATTTTGTTATTCATTACGCACTAGGTGATTGGAGCTAAGGGTTCTTCAGCTTTCTGCTTCTATATGTATAGGTGAACAACTTTGGTGAATTATTATAGAAAGAAATGAAGTTGAGGCAAAATTTTTGATACAAGTACTTCTTGATCTCATGTAATAACAGAAAATTTTGTTTTAAAAGAAAGGAAATTAATTTGAGGACACTAAAGATACTTGGAGAAAGTGAGGACTGCAGATGCTGGAGATCATAGCTGAAAAACGTGTTGCTGAAAAAGCGCAGTAGGTCAGGCAGCATTCAAGGAGCAGGAGAATCGACGTTTCGGGCATAAGCCCTTCTTCACTAAAGATACTTGCCAGTCAGTGATGAACTAAATTGGGATGAATATAATGTTAGGAGAACTAGGATCATTGTGAGGCTTTTGCTATCTTAATGAGGTAATAAAAGCCTATTGCTTTTTTCATGCTGGTGAAAGAAAGGATGGTCATTCTATTTCTTTTATTGTTAAAGGTACATTGAAAAAGCAGTTTTTAAGTTTCTCACCTTTTCCTTAGTTCTTTCAAATTCATTCTTAAGTTTAGAACCTCTATTCAGTTGACTAGTAGCTGAGCCCATAAGACAATGGACTAGAGTCATTGAGATGTACAGCATGGAAACAGACCTTTCGGTCCAACCTGTCCATGCCGACCAGATATCCCAACCCAATCTAGTCCCACTGGCCCATATCCCTGCAAACCCTTCCTATTCATATACCCATCCAAATACCTCTTAAATGTTGCAATTGTACCAGCCTCCACCACATCCTCTGGCAGCTCATTCCATACACGTACCACCCAAGATTCAAGTTATCGCGTCATCAGTACAAGAATGTCCATTTTACTCGTCATATCAGTGCTGGATCATGGTCTTCCATTGCTTTATTCCAAATTTTCTGCTTACTCCACACTGTTTTAATAATTTTCCGTCTTCAAGGATTTATCTGATTTTCCATTAATGTGGCTGGTATCAATTACTCACATGAACTTACTCATGGTATGAAGAGCATGAACAAATTTTCATTTTCCAAGAACAGGCACTTGGTAACGTAGTTGATTCATGTGGAATGGATTTTGTGCCAATCAAAACCAATTGGTGCCAATAGGATTTTCCGCAAGGGAGACGTTATTTCGTAATTAACAAGGGAAAGAAACCACAGCTGAAGATTTAAGAGTTGATAATTTTATGGGTGGGAATTTATTTATGGGTGGTGCTCAATATACTTTATAGGTTTTAGTTTAAATGGTTTAAACATTTTAATGGAAAGGAATGCTACAGGCAGTGTTGTGGGTTGGGGGGAGGTGGTGGTGGGGAAGGGGTGGTGGGTGGGAAGTTCTGTGGTTGCATAAATTGAGCATGTGTGGATTTTTCCTATATTTTAATTCTGTACACATCTGGTTCCTGTCAGAAACACTCACCCAAGGCAGTGTGAAATCATTGCTTCAGGCCAGTAGAAGAAACACAATGCACTGCAGAGTGAAAAAGAAAACAAGTCTATGATGAATATTTATAACTCAGCAGAGGCTGAAAGAAAATTGAAGACTTTGTAAAGACTCTTCACTACCATAAACTTACTATATCTATATCTGTAAGTCAGAATGCAGTGCCTTCTGGCTGATATAAAACTGTACAGTCCCTGTAGAGTTTAAATTGTTATGTCCTGGGACTTAAAAGATGCGTAAAAAGTTAAGTGCTCTTTTAGAGGACACTGATCTAGTGAACAATACTGAATGCTTTGTTCCACATAAGATTTTATTCCATTTGCGTGTGGGCAAGTGAAACTTTTAGTTTCACTCTCCATAACTTACACCACTAGAATACAACAACTTTATTGGACTTGTGAACAGGAGCTATTGTACTTTAATGGCTCACTATGAACTTTTAAGTCTGCTCAGTTAACTCTATTAGTCTTATGATTGTGCAATGATTGCATTTCTCATCGCTTAGTCATCCATCAATTTCTATCAGTTAATCATCAAATAGTTTGAAACAGTTAGTAGTGGGCATCACTGTCAAGAACAACATTTATTGGTCATTTGTAAATGTCCTTGAGAAAGTGATAGTGAAGAATCCTTTTGAATTACTAAAAGGTATTATGGTAAATCTGTAACTTAACACAAACATTATTTTCTACATTTCCCTTCTGGATCCTTTCCCTACCCAGTAACTGCTAAGAAGAAAGACAATGAAGAAACAGTGATATATTTGCATGTCAGTGATGTGTAACTTGGAGAGTAGGAGACTTTTATGGTACCAGCCCCATATGCCTGCTACCCTCATTTTTCTTGATCATAGAGGTTGCAAGTTTGGGAGATGCTGTCAAAGAAACCTTCACAGGTTTTTGCAGCGTACCTTGCAGATGGTACTATTTACTGGTGGCACAGAGTACATGTTTAAGGTGGTCCCAAATTTGTCTTCCATTGGTTTAAACTTGAGCCTCATTGTTCCACTGTCACAATTTAGTTTGATGTTGTATTTCACGTTTACTGTGTCATTGCTATCTTATGTACCTCTACATGTTTCATGGTTGCCTTCTTTCAAGGTGGAAAACACAGTTTTCTCCAGTCCAGCTATGTCAAGTCTCCGAATGTAAGTCTTAGCTTTTTGAACTATCTTCCACCGCGAATGCTTCCACTATTTCTCAGTTGCCAGTACTGTGTTCACCATTGAAATTGTTAGGTAGCATTTTGCTCTTCTTTTCGATATAGAGATCAGCACTCTGTTTTAATTGTTGTAAAACAGTGGCTGGACATGTGAGGACTGCAGATGCTAGAGATTAGAATAGAGAGTGTGGTGCTAGAAACGTACAGCAGGTCAGGCAGCATCTGAGGAGCAGGAAAATCAGGAACTCCTGATGAAGGGCTTTTGCCTGAAATGTCGATTTTCCTACTCCTCAGATGCTGCCTGACCTGCTGTGCTTTGCTAGCACCATACTCATGTTGCTTATTGAAACCTACTAACATGCTTAAATCTCTTTGAATTTCACTTTACTGACCATTTGTGAAGTACTTAGAAGTTCATTTGAGCAGTATTTTATATGTGCCTGTATTAAATTGCATATGGAATCATTCTGCCCTCTTACATATTTTGTATTTCCAGGTCTGCTCTTCAGATTCAATAGCTTGATACAATCTGCAAATCTTTGACTGATTTTATTCAGCATCTGAAATCCAAGCTGGTAATGTAATTAATGTTTGGAGTTTATCAAAGCTCACAGATTTGTAATTGTTTAATATTTTCATTGAACTGTAATTTTTAAATATATTTTAACAAATTAAATGTAGGCAATGCAACATATTTGCATTTATGAATATTCAATTTACCTGGAGTTAATGAGTGGATTAACAATGTTCCAAATATATTTCTCATTATCCAAGTAGCAATTTATCTCTTTGCCTGTCCAATTTACTGAATCATACAATGCAGCACTGGAGATTTAAATCTGAAATCTTTTATAAACATAGTTAATTTTATAACAAATATAACTTCCCTCTTTATAATTTTCATAGGAAACAAACATAATGATCAAGATCCAGCAAAAAAAGAGAAGCAATTTTTAATAATAGGTCAATTGATGGCATAGTCTGAGAGATTTGGCATTACTTCCAATGAGCATTGAGTTTAAGTACCACTCATCCCCATTCTTTTGATAGCCCCACTGCACCCCAACTGAGCAACCTTCTTCAATTGTTTATTGAAGCCCTGCACCTTTCAGTTCCCTGAGTTCAGGCTATTGCTTATTCTTTTCGCTTATAATCTGCAACAGAGACCAATTCTTCAGTCATAATGCCCTTCTCTCCAAACAACTTGAACTTGCTACCTCATGTTCTTCCTTAAAACATCTCAGAAACCAATCTGTTCAATATTGCTTGCAAGTTTTTGATGCCCCATTTTCAATGTAAAGTACTCTCTTGTGTGGAAGACTATTGCATAAGAATAGAAGTTGCTTTATTCTGTTTCCTGCATTCCAACTACACTAACTCTTCAAAAATACACAATTGGCTGCAAAAGTGTTATAGTACATCCTATGGTCACAAAGTATGTTTCATAGAGTCAGAGAGTTAAAGAGTCATATAGCACGGAAACAGATCTTTTGGTCCAATCAGTCTATGCTGAACATAAACCCAAACTAAACTAGTCCCACCTACCAGGTCCTAGCCCACATCCCACCAAACCTTTCTTTTTAATGTATTTATCCAAGTGCCTTTTAAACATTATAGCTGTGCCCGCATTCCCCACTTCTTCAGGAAATTCATTCCTTATGCAAACCACCCTCTGTGTAAAATATTTGCCCCCCCCCATGTCTTTTTCAAGTCTCTCTTCTCTTATCCTGAAAGTAAATATAACTTTTATTTGTTGATTTGCAGCATCCCCTGTTCTTTTGATTTTTATCCACACTTAACTTTGTTGGGTAAATAACGGCCTGATTGTTGCTAACCCACCTGGTGAGAATGGACTGTATTCATGCTGAATACTCTCCATTGACTTCAATAGAGATTTAGGTGAAGGTTTAGTCATAAGTAGAATCCACAAAGGCAGAATCAATTAGCTGAGACATTGATACTCATTTTTTTTTCATTTATTCTTTAATGGGATTTGAACTTGCATGGCTTAACCAACATTTATTGTCTATCCCTAAATGCTCTTAAAAAGGTGGTTGTGAGTCACCTTCTTGAAATGCAGCCATCCTTAAAAAGTAGGTATTCCCACCGTGACTTTAGGAAGGGATTTGCAGGATTTGGGTTCAGAAATGGTAAAGGATCAACAATATAGTTGCAAATCAGGATGATGTATGGCTTGGACGGGAACTTACAGGCAGTGGTCTTCCCACGTATCTGTTACCTTTGTCCTTTGAGGTGGTAAACTTCATGGGTTGGGAGAGTCTTGTCAAAGGACCCTTAGTGCATTACTGCAGCATACCTTGTAAGTAGTGAATATATAAGGCATGCCAATCAAGCAGCTGCTCTGTCGTGGATCCTGTCAAGTTTCTGGGGTACTAGTTGGGTTGCATGCATCCAGACAAATAGAGATTATTTCATCACGACTGGAATCAAATATAACGCAGACCTTGCAAAGATGGAAAGCTTTCTTCCCTAAAGGATATGAGTGGCTTACAAATGTGATGTTACAACTTTGAAGGCAGAGGTGGGACGAATCACGGGATAATCAAATCATGTCATATTAAAGACTTGAAGATCACAGAAGGGAAGGAAATAGAGGGAGTTGAAAAGTCCCATAGCTTTAAAGTTTTGGTAAATCTTAGTTAAAATAGAAAAATGCATAATGAATTGATTTCAGTTTGTGGGCATGCAGTGAATAGAAGGAATGCGTGGGATAGTATTTCTGGAGCTTAAATTTGAATGTTGGAGAAAGGCCACTTAAGGTCCATTTTATCCAAAACTTCACTGCCTGCTTTTGAATATCAGCAACAACAATTGAAATGTCAATGTTATAAGACCATGTTTAGATTAACAATGTTTAGACACATTCACTGATGGAGAGAAGATGAATAGGAATAAAAGATCCAAATAGAATTAAATGTATCATCAGTCAACTACAGTCAGTCACAATCTGCCTCTGACTCAGTGTTGGGTGGCACATCAAATGTTAACCTTGCTGTTATCATTGTTGCTGATCAGCTCTGCAATGTCCTTGGGGTGCAGGAGCTTGAATCTTCCTTTCCTTTGATGGTCTGATCATTCAGAGTCCTGGGAATATATCTGACCCAGTGAATCTGGTGCTGATAGATAAGGTCAGCGACACTGCTTCTAATGATTATAGATGTGCTAGCTAGTGATGTGAGTCGAGCTTCTGATCTCAAGCATAATCTGATAATAGCTAGTGATGCAGCTATTTAACCAGACTTGAGCCTATATGTGAGAGCAAAGTTGTTACTATCATGCATAAAATTGACAGGCAGAAGGCTTTATAGCTATTAACTTTCAGATCAGGTTGGTTAGAGCTTGAACTTCAGATCCTCTTGAGCCTCCAATCTGCAGACTGAGCCAGAGATTTCTCTCTTCTGATATTTTCAGATAATGCCATCACTTATTTGGAATACATCAGGTCATTGACTTTTACACCTACTTCACCATTTTCATGTTAAGCTTTGCTTGCAAGATATGGCAATCGTGATTGTTTCTGTTACATTTCTTTTCAAACTACCTTTGACAAGTTGAAGGACTGATCTTGGACCCTGCATAATTTCCATCTGAGATGTATAATGCTTGGTACCAAATTATTGTTGCTTCTGACAATGAGAGAGCAACCAAGCTTACTGAAATATTAGTGCTCTGAGCAACAAAGGTTTAGACTAACAGAATTAAACATTGAATTTTCAGGCCTAACAACTTATTCTTGACAATATGAAGACAATGAAGGCTGAAGCAAATCACTGAAGACATTCCGCAGGATGTGTTTTTAGTGTCAGTCAAGGATAACTGGGGAAAGAAGTGTTATGGGAGAGTTCAATAACAGTGTGAAAGTGAGATTGAAATGATGTAGAATGATATCTAAACAGTTTTGGCTTCATTTTACTCAAGTGACATGGAACAAGACAGCACAGATTAAAAAAGTGATCTGCAAAAAAAGTAAGGGTGAAGTAAGATTTTTTTTTCCTGAGTAATTAAGGAATGGAATGCACTGACTGGAAATGTAATGGAGGCCGATTTAATTGAGGCATCCGGGAGAACTGTCTATGATTAGGTGGATAAATATAAAATGCAAGGGTATAGGGGAAAAGCAGGAGATTGTCAGTAGGCAATGTAATGAGCCAGTGCATGCATGATGGATGAAATGGCCTCCTTTGCACCATAATGCTCGTGTGATTTGTGAAATAGTGATCAAACATAAGAGTCCCCTATACAGACAAATGCCTGACTGCACCTCAAAAAGGAACTTTTTAAAGGCGCAGGTAAAAAATCAAGTTATTTTTTCAAAAAGAATTATTTTTGCAGAAGTTGCTGTTTGCTTTCTAGCAACAAGTGGTAACCAGGTTTGCAATTGGTGAGAGTTTATCATTTGTCATCAGTTCCCTTACTCAATAGATACCACTGAATCTACTATAATTGGAGAAAGGAGCAAATGGAGAAGTTCAATGGGGTTAGTATTAGGGTTAAGGATTAGGTAGGATTTCAGAGAAGCTTGGCATCTTGGAAAGAAAAAAATTCCTATTTTATCTATCTCATATGTGTAGGAATTGTCCAAGTCTTGCAGTGGTATAATGCCTTTGTGGATTCAGATTCATCTGGAAGGCTGCATTAGAGAGTTATGTCACGTGTTACAAAGAGAACCTGGAGCAGAGTAGACATGGCATTCCTTGTAGCAGTAACATTGACAGCTGCACCCAGGTTTTGGTTCATGCCTTTCTTTAGCTTGGACATCAGCACGTCTGCAGTGCATCGCTGTATGAAACATATGAATGAAGCATTGTTTGCCTGAACAAACAATTCTATTATTTTTTCCCTAGACAGAGCAAGCACTCAGTTTTTGTTTGAAATGGCAGGCTCTCCTGACGTCTTTGATGGGATGCACATAGTTTTGGGCTTCAATCACCAACAATGTTTTATATATGAACAACAGTTGATTCTACTTAACATACTATTCATTTATTACCAACAGTCATACAGAATAATTCAAGTGAATGCAGCAGTCATGTTACCATTTCTTTTATACCAGTCCATTGTGCCCCATTGTTGATACCCAGTAAGACAAGGGTAACTTGCTAATTGAACATGATTAGTTCAATGCAGTTGTGGCTTAAAAGTCCTTTGCAGCACTCAACAACAGTGACAATAATATAACAGTTCATTATTTGTGTGTTATGGAAAGATATCTGAATAGGTTTGGATTATTCTGCGAAGGTTTGGTCTCCCTGTCTGAGGAAGGATGTTTTGGTTATGCAGAGAATGCAACAGAGGTCTACCAGACCAACACCTGGGATGGTAGGGCAGGCATAAGGAGAGACACTGCATCTGTTTTGGACTATGTTCATTAGGGTTTAAAAGGAAGACAAGGCATCTCATAGACACCTATAAAGTTTGAACTGGTCCAGACAGGATAAATGTAAGAAGGATGTTCCTAGTGACCAGGGAGTCCAGAACCAGGGATCACAGTCTAAGGATAGGAGTAAGCCATTTAGGACTGAGATGAAGAAAAATTTCTTCACCCAGACTGTGGTGAGCCTGTGAACGTCCCTGACAGAAGCCAAAACACTAAGTTTTCAAGAGGGAGTTAGATAGATATAGTTCCTAGGGCGAAAGGGATCAAAGGGTATGGGGAGAAAGCAGGAACTGAATTAGATGATCAGCCGTGATCATATTGAATGGTGGAACAGGCTTGACAGGCTGAATGTCCTACTACTGCTCCTACTTTCTACATTCCGTGGGAACCTTCTCAAAAGTATCATTAGCAGCCAAAGCATTGTGGTCTGCTGCATTCTTATTCCCTGACAAAAAAAGGACACTGCACTCACCCAGTCATCCCCACCTCCACCTACAACCCCAATCCTAGGTAAAGATGCAGGATGTGGTGGTGAAACCTGAAAAGGAGGAGGATACAGTGGTACGCACACCATTTTTATCTTTAAAAGCCATTCCACAAAGCTGGATAGAGCATCACTTTACTTAAGTGAGATGTGAGTCTCCCATAGGTTTCCCCTTGATCGTTCTTAAATAGAACCTTAGTAATGTAAGCAGTTTTCCATACTTATTGGTTATTCTGATAAAGGCTAGACTCCCTAGGTGAGGAGATCAGCCTACTTCAGCTGTACTCTTATTAATAGCCCAGGATCAGAAGCCCGATGCCTCACTTCAACTGAATTAAAATGACCCACTTAACTTGAGACATTTTCTGCATTGGAGATTCCTAGACAAGGGCCTCTGTTATGACTATGTCCAGGAATTCAACAACATAGACTTTTGTAGAGATAACACCCCTTTTTGTAGCAGTCAGTATGAAGTGTTCTATGATTTAAATATGTCCAGCCATACAGTTCACCACCTACCATTTAACCTCTGTGGAAGTGTAACAATGAAATATAAGTGGGGGATTGGAGGTACCCAGTGGGTGACATTGGTAGAGGGACATCTAGGTTGCGTGCAAGCTGTTGAGCAGAGCACCAACTGTATGCAGTGCCAGTGGGTGTGGTGCCAGGTGGGCAGGATGAGTAGGATGCCAGGTGGGAAGGATGGGTAGGGTGCCAGGTGGGCACTGTTGGTAGGGTGACAGGTAGGCAGGATGCCAGGTGGGTAGGATGCCATGTGAGCAGGATGAGTAGAGTGCCAGGTGGGCAAGGTAAGTAGGGTGGATAGGGAGCCACGTGGGCAAGCTTGGTAGGGTACTAAGGTTTAGGTAAGTGCAGAAAAGGTTTAGGGCCAATCAGAGGTTTGAGTGAAAGTGTTATGGTTACAATATTTTGGGTGAACTGTTGCAGGTGGTGTCACATCTGGGAGTGGTCAGTTGCTGGACTGGGGGAGGTAGCTAGTAGTATAGATTTAGTTCAGGGGTTCTTATTTCAAATGGGAGGGGTGGCATTGTGGAAAGTGATGTTGGGTTGAATCAGGGTCCAAGTTGAAACTTTATTGCTGGAACAGCACAGCAGGTCAGGCAGCATCCAGGGAACAGGAGATTCGACGTTTCGGGCACAGGCCCTTCCTCAGGAATCGGCCTGTGCCCGAAACGTCGAATCTCCTGTTCCCTGGATGCTGCCTGACCTGCTGTGCTGTTCCAGCAATAAAGTTTCAACTTTGATCTCCAGCATCTGCAGACCTCACTTTCTCCTTGAATCAGGGTCCAGTCAGGAGTGAGGATTGTTGAGTGGAAGAGTTTGTCCTTTCTTTGGTGGGCATTATTAAGCCAGTGGATTGAGAGGAAGGGGAGTCAGGTCCGGGAGTGGTCAGTCCAGTATGGTAGGGTATTGGAGGTGGTTGAGTTGAGAATGGGTTTCAGGTTTGCCAAGGTTTGGTCAGACAGGGTTGGAATTGGATCACTTTGGGGGCAAATGTGTGTCTGGTCCAGGACATTTGTCTTAGAACACAAATGGGGTGGGGAGAAGCACAGTTGGGGACATTGATAGTGAGTGTAGGGCTTGGTTTAATAGTTGTTCAGGCATTAGAGTGGGTTTATAATCCTCTACATTTTCCTGGGTGACATAGCTCGACTGAGCTAAAAACCTCCAAAGTTTCCAACTTTAAGGGGCTTCTCAGAGGGTTTCATATGAAGGGCAATTGAATATTGGAAGTTTCAATTTCCTGGGTGATGCCCATTGAGTCTCTGGTGTTTTGGATTCCATGTGATCCTCATGCACAACTCACATTGGCACTGCTCCAAAGGCTCACAACTTTCTGAATACCTGAGCCATTATTTCTGCAACCTCCTTCCCTGCTGCTGTTGGCCATAAAGCATCCATAAGTTCACACTAACTTCTTTTAAAGTTAATTATTTATTCATGTTGTGAGAAATAGAGAAGTATGTTGTTTTTGCAGAAAACTAATAAAGCTGGCAAGCTAAGTATTGCAAGGGTTAAAGCTCAACTATTAAGCTTCTAGAGAGATAAGAATATGTGTGTATCAGAAAGAGGAACAATAAGCCCAGGCATAACGCTGAGGACAGCTGCACAGAAATGATAAGGTTAGCAACCCCTTGTGCAATTGGAAAAGAAGAACAATGCGAGACCACTAACTTAACGTGATAGTGGTTTTGCAAGACGGTTAAAGTGTATGTTCAAGAAAACAGAACTAGAGTTTAATGTAGATAAAGAGAAGTCACATAGCAACAGTTAAGTCACAAGGTAAGACAGATGATTGGATACTACGGGGGTGGGAGAGGTGACCTCACACAGCTCAAAGGTATAACTGTATACGTGTTCCAATGCTCATTGCTCATTTGCTTTAGCAAGCTTATGCAGTCCTTTCTTGCAAGATCGTAAATAAATTGTCTTGTTTCCAGCTTTTGGTGGTCTCAGTTAATTTTGTTTCTAACAATGTTACTATTTGAAATTTGATTTCTCGTGTTATATTTAAAATCCATTTGTTCCCCAATGCACAAAGACCAGGAAGACCAGACAACGATTGCAGTCTACACTGTGGAGGGGGCACCCTACCCATCCGGCATTCTACCTACCTGGTACCCCACCCCACTGGCACTGCATACAGTTAGTGCCCTACTCACCAGCTTCCACTCCATCTAGGTGTCCCTCTACCACTGTGGAGAATTGTCAAACATCTACCCCATTTCTTACTTTTACTTTCAAGAAAACTGATCATCTGACCCAGTTCCTGCTTTTGCTGCCACAAAGAAGAATGAAGACTGCTTTCCCTTTCACTGTTCCAGGCACACCAGCATAACAAACTCCTGTGCCTGCTCGCACCTCCCCCCAACCCGCACCCATCTCCCTTACCACCATCATCACAGAATAGCCCACCACTTGACAGGAAGACAGATAGGTTTCAGATCCTTTCTTATCAAGTGAGTATGTAACTTGCAATGTGATGTGATCAGGCAACCGGGCAAAATACACCCTGATGCTCAAGTCTTCTTGAAAGTAAAAGAAAGAAATGGGGTGGATGTTTGGCAAATCTCCAGTGTAGACTACAATCGCTGTCTGGTCATCCTAATCTTTATGGATTGGGGAACAAATGGATTTTAAATATAACATGAGAAATCAAATAATTTCAAACAGTAACATGAATAATTAAGTTTGAAAGAGATTATTAGTGTGAACTTATGCTACCGTAAAAGTTCAAATACTATATTTCTAAAAGTTTGCAGTGATTATTTACCTTTTAAAATCTCCAGGGAGAGAAACAACTGCAAACAACTCCATGCTTTAAACAGAGAAATAAATCCTCCTTCAATGAATCCCAACGTCTGATTTGGGCAGTTTCTTGCCTTAGCAAGCTGCCTGTTTCTTATTTTGCACAAGGGTCAACAAGAGGTTTCATTCTGTTACAAAGAATTTCATTGCAGATATCTTGTGACAATTGATGTGAAACTGATTCCTGTGCCATTTGTTACTAAACAGAAGGCGGCCTTCTGTAGCAGCAGGACATGATATTTGCCCTACTCTGCTTGGCCTCTGCATTGGTTTCAACCACATGCTGATGTATCTGATGGATAGTTCAATAAAGTCTCCACAATCTTTCAGGGCCACATCTTGTTGATTTGCCATACCTGAGCTGGTTAATGGATTTCTTTGTTTTAGGTGGTGTGACTGAACTGAGGCTGACAGGGATATCATCAGTCACTAGTTCAAGGTGGGGGAAAATGAGACATGCATTCATAACCATCTCACAGAAATGTGTGTGTCATTTTCTAAGCAGTTAACTGTTACATTAGTTAGAATATAATAAACCTCCTGTAAAGCCAGTAGGTCTTCCAGATAGCACATTCAACTTAAATTCTGTTACTCAGAAATGATATTTTTATACATAGTCTATAATAAAAATGAGATTTGCATTTCTTGTAAAATTGGGATGGCTAATGACAATGTTGTAAATGATTGTCCCATTATGAATAAACCAGGACCTATTTTTCCTAATTAATGTGTTCAGCGATGTAATTGCACACCTCTAAAGCAGGTGGGACTTGAACCTAGGACTTTTAGTCTCGGGATAGGGACATTACCACTATGCCACAGGAGGGCCTCTTTGAATGACCTGAGGCATGCTGCAGAGACAACAGAGAGCAGCTGATGCTCAAGTGAACATGAAAAGTACAGGTATTTGGAGATCTTGTGACACATTAGTACTGTGCTGAAAAACGTGTTGCTGGAAAAGCGCAGCAGGTCAGGCAGCATCCAAGGAGCAGGAGAATCGATGTTTCGGACATAAGCCCTTCTTCAGTACACATTAGTACTGTCCCTACTTCAAAGCCAGAAGACCTGTGTTCAAGTCTCACCTGTTCCAGAGGTGTGTTACCCTTGTCTGTTAATTGAAAAATAGTATGAATTACCCCCATAAGGGATTGGTAAGGATAGGGAGAGAGCAAACTGGAGTTTGATTTGAATTATGGAATGTAAATAAATAGTTGTCAAAGGCACAACTCTTGCTTTGTTTTGGTAAATAAGTGGCTAGCAATATAATGTCCAAGACTAATGCGTATTAACCTGATAGTCCCATGGCTTAGATGAAATTATGCATCCTGAACAATGCTGATTTGGTTTTGTCAAGATCAATGGGATGAAACTGTTGAGTTATGTCTCATGCTTAATATATCAGTATGCCTTTAAGACACATGCCTATGATATCTACACTACATCCTAGCATGCTACCTGAGGGTATAAAGATCTCATACTCCATTTTATCTAGGATCACTTGAAGCATGATTCCTGACTGGAATCATGCCCCTCTGTTGTGACTTAATATCTTGACATGAGCCCAGACATCTATATTCCCGAGTATAACGTTTATACATAAAAGTTCCAATAATTGCATGTTGGATTCTTCAATACTATAATATCCAGACCTAGTTTCTAATGTTATAGGATACAACAGAAATTGTCACATTGGGTAAAATATCTTATTGGAGGGAAACTCATAACCTGGTAGCAATGTTGGCCATCTATAAAAAATTCTAATATCTTGGTGGTAGATAGTTGGAAAACTAATTGAAGACCAACTGGACAACAAAGAATTCTGACAAAGAGACAATTCGTTGCCCTTAAACAGCACCAGTTTATATGAGAATAGACAACTGCACTGATCTGCCTGTAAGATATTGAACCACATGTGTAGTGACAGGAAAGAATTGAAGAAAACCAGTATTTGTAAGAAAAAAAATAATGCTCAACAACTTAATGTGTTTGAAATCTGAAAAATCCCATAGCCTGATAATCTGTATCCCTGTGTTCTAAAGGAAGTGGCACTGGTACATTGGTGGTCATCTCCCAAAATGCTATAGACTGTGGAGAAGTTCCTGCAGATTGGAGAGTAGAGAATGTGATCCCATAATTTCAAAAATGTAGGAGAGAAAAAAGCAAAGAATAGCAGACCAGTTATCCTAATATGAGCGGAGGGAAAAGTGGTCTTTGATTATCAAAGATGTGCCAACAGAATACTTGAAAAGCATTCATGAGATTAGACAAAGTCAGCATAAGTTAATGAAAGGAAAACCATGCTTAATTAATCTACTGGAGTTTTTGGAGGATGTAGCTAGTAGAATAAATAATGGAGAACCAGTGGATGTGGTGTATTTGGATTTTCAGAAGGCTTTTGTTCAGGCTTTGGAAGTTAATGGGCCAAATTGAAGCAGATAGGATTGCGGGGTAACATACTGCTTGGATTGAAAATTGGTTGACAGACAGGAAACAGGGAAGAAGAACATAGAGTCTTTTTCTGGATGGTAGTGACCAGGGAGCATACCCAGAAATTGGAGCCCTTGCTATTCCTGTGTAAAACAGCTTTAAAGTCTTTGCTTGCCACCAATAAGGGGGCAAGGGGGTCTTTGCAGAATTAACTCAGTCTTTCCATGTATGATCAGAGAGATCCAGAAAAGATCTGCAAGGGTCTTGCGGACCAACTTAAAGAATTAAGGATTAGCAGATTCCAAGATATGTCATTCTGTGAATAACCCCAAAGAGTTTATTGACCAGTTGGTCAGAACATCCACAACCAAGGGCATGAGTGTGACTTTCCTGAAGAGGATCTGTCAGAGTGGCTCATGGAGTTTGCCATCACCTCAAATAATTTCAATCCTTCAGGAAGAATCTTTTTCACAAGAGAAAAGGGCAATACCAATAACACTTTTCTTGAGGATGGACATGGGTATGAATCCCTGAAGGAAAGCCAAAAACAATTACAAGCTTTAGTTGAGGCAATGGTCAGCAAAGTGTACCCAATCAACAAAATCAGTAATAGATCCAATTTGTTGCAAATACCCAGTGGTTGTTCAGCTTTTCCTTGCTTTCTATAAAGCATATAG
Organism: Chiloscyllium plagiosum; assembly: GCF_004010195.1. Lineage (NCBI taxonomy): Eukaryota > Metazoa > Chordata > Chondrichthyes > Orectolobiformes > Hemiscylliidae > Chiloscyllium > Chiloscyllium plagiosum. The sequence goes on from NC_057740.1 coordinate 34,068,788, forward strand.
CACCAAGGGGATTGGGTGCACATCTGCAGGAAATTTTCTTCCAAAAGCCAAGCCAGACCTCAAAACAATACACAACCGACCAACAAACTGGCACAGCATCACAATGTTGGCAAGAAGAAAGGTTTTAAGAATTACACTTTTGCATTTGTGCACAATGAAGTTTAGAATCAACCAAGCAAAAGAGAAATTTCAGAAGGTGGTCACGCTTTCTGTATACCATGTTGATGGTTTAAGCTGATCAGAAGATTTGCAGCCATCAATACCACATGTGGACTGAAGAGACTGAAAGTTAAAATGGACACAGCAGTAACGCCAACATATTATCACTGCACATCCTGAAAGACATACATCAGCGAATGGCTTTCCATAGTACAGCCTATAAGAAACCATTTCTAATTCCATGCACTGGCAAAATCACACTGCAGTGCCAAGACACTTGCTCACCTTGGCTTCCTGAAATCTTCTACCAAGAAGGCACTAATGATCTAGCAGTGACAGGATTACCAGTATGTATATATATCTATATAGTCCCAGTTCATGATATTCAAACCATACCCACTGTGGTGGAGCAGATCATTTGGTATGATGTTGGCAGCATTGGTAGATTTGCTCCGTCCTTTTCTGACAGGATAGAAATTGTTGTCTGACAAGGCAACCATTTTTTGTCATCTCTCAGGGTCAATATTGTGTGGCCATGGTTAGAGCTTCTACAACTGAAAATACTTGCTTATTCATATGATCAGGAATGGCCATTCAGTCTTGCTGGTGTTGGTCCATTATTGACTTGTCAGTTGGCTTGGTTTCTGCTTGAGGAACTCTCAAAAGGCTAAGTTTTGCTTTAAATTCTGAACTAAATCCAAGTCAGCTTCAACATTTTCAGATGAAATAGAAAAACAAATGATTCAACATGGAAAATTGTGAAGAAATTCTGAACACAGAATAGTCAGATGAACAAGGACTGTGAAGAGCACAAGTAACTTTTTGAACAAAGTAGTGAGAAAGAAAATTCCAAGCCTTGGTTGTTGCTGGTTTCCTTGTGCACCTTTTGGGTAAATATTCCTGCATTTCTGGCTGGGGAATTAGGACTGCACAATTGCTGCCCTAGTGCCAGTCTGTACACCATGGGATAGAATTAGAAATTAGTCAAAGGGAGATGGGTCTGGGTGGGTTTCTCTTCAGAGGGTCGGTGTGGACTTGTTGGGCCGAAGGGCCTGTTTCCACACTGTGGGGAATCTAGTCTAAAAATTATTGAACGTTTCCTAGACTATACTTGGTCATCTATATTGTAGTCTAATAAAACTCTAATAGTTTTTGAGTGCTCTCTGAAATGGTACCAAAAATTATGTTGCGTTCACCTGGTTGGAATGAGTCTTTTGTACTTTCACAGTGTGCTGTTCTGGCACATTGTAACATAGTGGTATTGAATATTCAAATGGCTTCATGCATTTGTAGGCTTGACTTAACTCCAATCAATCATTCAGTCAAGTTGCTTGCTTTAATTCAATCTTCCAAATGAGGTGCACTGGAATAAACTATCAAACACATGTGTCTATTAATGAAACTTTGTGGAACTATAGACACTTGACAGTGAAATATTTTCCAGGAGCTTCTGCTTCCTACAAAATCAGAAACATGGGGAATTTAATCAGCCTGTGTGGAGGTCGGAGGTCAAGCTTGCACAGAAGGCGATATTCACATTTTGAAACAAAATTCATCCCAACTATAGCATTGAGGTCACAGGTCAAGGTTGAACTATGGTGCTGGCACATTTTGTAATTCTGATGCAGGTAAAGCCAGCTGTTAAGCAGTCATTCTGATTTCTAATTCTATCCCATGGTGTACAGACTGGCACTAGGGCAACAATTGTGCAGTCCTAATTCCCCAGTTCCCCAGCCAGAAATGCAGGAATATTTACCCAAAAGGTGCACAGGGAAACCAGCAACAACCAAGGCTTGGAATTTTCTTTCTCACTTCTTTGTTCAAAAGGTTAGTTGTGCTCTTCACAGCCCTTGTTCATCCCTTGTCTGATGCAATTCTGTTCATATTTGTAATTCTAATTTGGATTCTTTTATTCCCTCAAGATTTTATGTTCAATGTCAAAAATTTTGTTTTTAAGTGTAAAGGTTTACTCTTTTTTTGTTTTTCTTCAGGTGTCTGTCAATTGAAGGGTCAAGGACATCTTTAAGACCATAATGTGTATATACACACACACACACATGAAAACAATTTACCAATCAGCTTGTTCAACAAACAATCCAAAAAAAAAGAAAGTTCTTCATAACAGCAATTCCTAGTCCAATGTCCATGGAGTAGGTTAAACTAAACAAATTAAACGAAGAAGCAACATTGTGGGCTTTTAGAATACTGGGCTTACTTTTCTGCTGAAACCATCTCTTTCTCATCCCCTTATGGTTTTAAGGCTTTTGTTCAAATGAATCTCTTTCCACTTGCTCCACCACTATGTTCCCAGTGGGTATTAGTAATCCTCATTGGTGACTTTCATATACTGGATACTGTATAGCTGGTCTCTGAAAGAGTGAACTGACATCAAGGGAAAAAACGAGGTAAAAACAATGACTGCAGATGCTGGAAACCAGATTCTGGATTAGTGGTGCTGGAAGAGCATAGCAGTTCAGGCAGTATCTAAGGAGCTTCGAAATCGACGTTTCAGGCAAAAGCCCTTCATCAGGAATAAAGGCAGTGAGCCTGAAGCGTGGAGAGAAACTAGAGGAGGGTGGGGATGGGGAGAAAGTAGCATAGAGTACAATAGGTGAGTGGGGGAGGGGATGAAGGTGATAGGTCAGGGAGGAGAGGGTGGAGTGGATAGGTGGAAAAGGAGATAGGCAAGTAGGACAAGTCCGGACAAGTCATGGGGACAACTTGTCCGGACTTGTCCTACCTGCCTATCTCCTTTTCCACCTATCCACTCCACCCTCTCCTCCCTGACCTATCACCTTCATCCCCTCCCTCACTCATTGTACTCTATGCTACTTTCTCCCCGCCCCCACCCTCCTCCAGCTTATCTCTCCACGCTTCAGGCTCACTGCCTTTATTCCTGATGAAGGGCTTTTGCCCGAAACGCGATTTCAAAGCTCCTTGGATGCTACCTGAACTGCTGTGCTCTTCCAGCACCACTAATCCAGAATCAAGGGAAAAACCCCATCCATCAGGTTTATTCCTAGGAAGGGCGAACCAGCTTACTTATTGTTCTTGGGATAACTTCTATGTAGTTAAACAGTAATGTATTATTTATTCTTAGAGATAGCTTCTAATGAGAGCTAAGGCAATCATGTATCTGAAGTTTAATCTAAATAACTAGTCAGTCCTATACATTGAACATGTTTTCTTCACTAACACTGAGAATCTTTTCTGCCAAGCATTTAGTATGATTCCCCACTTGGTATCAGTAACTTAGACTAGCACCAATAAGAAGGACTGATTGCAATAAGTCCCCCCAAGGCATCTCAGATGGTTTTGGTGAACATCACCATAACATATACCATGCTGGCAGAGGGGTGAATATGGCCATATATGCCATCTGGATTAGAAAATTATGAGGTTTTACAATGATTTGAGTGAAGAAATTGTCTTCATCTCATACCTAAGTGGCCAATCACTTTTTTGAGACTGGGAGTTCTGGTTCTTGACTCTCCTAACAGGGGAACCATCCTCCCAGCAGCAACCCTATCAAACCCCTTAAACATTTTTTATTTCAATGAGATAAATGTTGGCCAGGACACTAGTAGATCTCACCCATTCTTTAAATAGAACCATGGGATCTTATACCTCTAACTTTGAGAGAAGGCAAGGTTGCAGTTTAATATCTTACTAGAAAGTTAGACCTCCAACAGTGCAGCACTCCCTCAGTGCTGTGAGTATCAATGTGGATTATAAGCTCAAGTCACTGGATGCCCAATCATGCAGCATACACCCTATTATAATTCTGTGAACAGGCACTCTGAAATACCTTTCACTGGTATTTTTAATTCAACTGATTTTGGACAATTCCTTCATAATTTTACAAGTTCTAATGAGTTTCCACAATCTCAGAGAATGCCTTTCCTCTCCCAAAATATGTTTTCTCTCCACTAGATCTAATGTGGTACCTGACCTCAAAGGGAAGGAATATTAAACATAAACTAGCCTTCGATCCTTACACCCCACTCACTCCCCAAAATAATCATGCAAGCTACTGTCTTCTTCCCAACCTCCATGCTTGCTCATACCACATGCCACTTAGTGCTCATTTTCAACCATCACCCTTTCCCCTTCTTCTACCATGCCAAATCACTGAGTATCCCATGCACATAGAGGAAAAAATATAGTTCCAGTATTTAGTGTTCCATGTTGCAGACTACACTGTATGAGAAAAACAAACATTCTCATTCATAAGAACATGTTTTGATACTAGTTGACCTTTGACACATCTTGACACTCGTTGACATTCTTGACACTTCTTGATATGTTGACACTAGTTGCACCTCTTAATAGGTTAGACCTTCCAAATGGGAATGTGTATCTTTTACACACAATTTTCTCCACAGTTAACAATCTTCAAAAGATTCCTGATCCTCTCCAAAAGGATTTCTAACTGCCACCACTATAAGATCTGTGACTCTATTCCTAAGGTGTCCATTGACTATATCTGCAAAGATACCCCAGCTCTCCAAAGTGGTACTTTGACCATCCAAATGAAATGCTCTGAAAATGACCTGCTCTTATCTGAGCTAACTTCCATCTCCAGGTTTCAGATACCAGGGTTTCCAAAATCCGATTTCAGTGGAGGCAGTTGATCATTTAATTAGTTAGCTGCCGCTAGGAACTATGTATCACCATCAATCCCTGTTGATTGATGGATAAATAAAAGTCAGAGTGCCGGATGAAACACTCCTGCTCTTCTTTGAGATATTGCTATGATTTTATTTTGCTTTGACCCAAGAGGGCAGATGTGGTCTTAGCTTAACACTTCATCCCACTGTACAGCATTCTCTCAATATCCAACTGAAACATCAGCCTAGATTTTTAGGTACAAGTCTCTGGAGTGGATTTAGAACTATAGTCTTCTGAATTTGAAATGAAAATGTTAGGAACTAAGTTACAGTCACCATGGCTGAGGAAAATTGATAGGATTAAAAGTTCTCTTCTGGCTGCCTGATCCTGTGAACTGTGTTTGTCTTCCTCCAGCCCACTTTCTGGAGGAGGGCACCATGGTGCTCATGGTTTGGTACTAACATAACTGCAGAAAAATCTTCAGGGTGGCCAAATGATGAGGATTGTTAAAGGCGCAAATTGTTGGGGCAATGTACAAACAGTATTACCCCACGTGGGGTCACATCTTAATTGGGAATGCTAAATGGATATCTAAAATTTCTTAGCACCTGTCATCATCCTTTTCAGCGTAATAGTAAATTAAATATGAGTAGACATTTTGAAGCATATTTCTGCTTTACTAAGACACAGTGTTCAATCAGGGTACAAATTAGAGAATCTGTGATAACTGATGCCAAGCATTATGTTTAGTAGAGCAGATAAATACAATGACAGTATACACATTTAGTTTTGTCCAGTTTTTAAAAACAGACATTTCATTCCAGCACTTTTTCAATACTCTATTATTAATGCCATTCCCCTCAAACAGCTTAACCTTGCATTTCATCTGTCATCTCCAAGAAGGAAATTCAGAAGAAAAATGAGTGAAAGCAGGTGATGAAGTGCACATGAGGAGTGAGCTACCCCTCTGTAAGCGGTGGAGGCTGTACTTTGTTCTCACGCAAAGCACAGGATGCTGAAATGAAGACTGAATATCATTGCACTGAAAGCCCCTTTTGTGAGCTTTGCCAGGAAACCGTCAGAATGAAGAAAAAGAATTGGCTTTCATAACTGAAAAATATTACCAGCTTCTCTATCAGTGTTGACATTAGAGGAATGACTTTTCACTTTTACCTCCAGGAGTAAAATAGGTGACGATTGGAGAGAAGAATTGGATATAGTTATAAATTGGATGTGTGATCCACCTCCATTGCTTGCTTTCCACTGTCGAGTACAAGATCCATCTCAGGCTCCTTAGCCTATAATTCTAACTCTCTATCTTGAAAACATGAAGTCCAGGTGTTATTGAATTCCTTCGCCTCATCTGTGTTTCCTGAGCTGACGGTCTGATATTGGGTGGTCATGGGATATTGTCAGTAGTTGAAGGATGATTATAAGCACTCAGTGGGAAGAGGGTTCAGGAACTTTGGGGATGGCCAGGGCATTGGAAATCTAAATTCTCCTTGTGGGGTCTAGAAGTGACTGAAAGGATGGTGGTCAAAAAGATACATTTAAAATGGGCTCTTATACATTGGCTGAGAAGTAGCAAGGAGGCAGATTGTGAAAGGCAATTTTAGTTTGCAGGTTATGGTGTAAAAGCAATTAAATTTTCTGCTGTTATCCAGAAATGTCAACCCCAGTTACCTTATTTGAGAATTAAATTGTAATGTAAAGGGGTTATATTTGGCTAAAAATCACACCACCAGCATATAGTCCAACAGGTTTAATTGGAAGCACTAGCTTTCAGAGTGCCGCTCCTTCATCAGATGGTTATGATGAAGGAGCAGCGCTCCGAAAGCTAGTGCTTCTAATTAAACTTGTTGGACTATAATCTGGTGTTGTGTGATTTTTAACTTTGTACACCCGAGTCCAACACAGCATCTCCAAATCAGGGTTATATTTGAATATGGAATACTTTACAAAATAGTGTGGTGTGAAATTGCACTGTGAGATTTAAGTACAAAGCATCAACTTAAAGTTCCACCGCATAATTTTACCCCCAAATTATTCCCATAAGCAAGGTGTGTTTTCATTTTGTTTCAGTCTGAACTTCTTTAAAATGTTAACACCTCTAATTCATTAGCACTATCAAAAACTGAGGCTGTATTCAAGTTCACCCAGAAAATTCTATTAGTGGAGAAACACTGAATGTCGTATATTTCCTTGACATAGGTTAATGCTACATTAAACCAGCAGACAAAAGAATATTATTTAAACAGAATGACACAAATCTGTGCGTCATCCTCTGCAATGATAGAGAACTATTTAAAAGATTGATGAACCTAAACAGGGATGAATTGAAGGAAATGTCTGATAAATCTGATTGTCCCCAAATTGATTTGGATCTCAAATTCAAATTCACCATGCTTCCGTCCTCTTTCAATGATATTTCAGTGTATAGTATATTATTATGGAGCTGGACTATACAAGCAGTTGTGCTTTAAAAATGTTCCTTTAAAATAAGGTAAAACTGAAGCTTCAAGAATCAGCTTGGAGACATGCCTATGTGTGGTCTGATTACGTGGAAGAAACTCCAACAGAATCCTTTATAAAATATCAAGGTACAATTATGACATTTTTACACAATATTTCTCATGAAAGAACAGCAAATTTTTGAAACTCAAAGAGAAATAAATAAAATACTGCTGTGTGTAAAACAAAGCAGCTTCCATTGGGAAGAGACAGAAGAACTATTTGTGTTAACAACCAAGCAGGATGCTTGTAAGAGTTTGTTTTTTGTACAAAAGGAAGGGCATGGAACAGGCAGACTAAGGGTAATCAAAGTTGGGCCTTGCTCATGAAAGGAGAAAGTGAGGACTGCAGATGCTGGAGATCAGAGCTTAAAAATGTGTTGCTGGAAAAGCGCAGCAGGTCAGGCAGCATCAAAGGAGAAGGAGAATCTGGCACTGCTGCCTCAGTGCCAGAGACCCGGGTTCAATTCCCACCTCAGGCGACTGACTGTGTGGAGTTTGCACATTCTCCCCGTGTCTGCGTGGGTTTCCTCCGGGTGCTTCGGTTTCCTCCCATAGTCCAAAAATGCGCAGCTCAGGTGAATTGGCCATGCTAAATTGCCCGTAGTGTTAGGTGAAGGGGTAAATGTAGGGGAACGGGTCTGGGTGGGTTGCGCTTCAGCGGGTCGGTGTGGACTTGTCGGGCCGAAGGGCCTGTTTCCACACTAAGTAATCTAATCTAAAAAAGAATCGACATTTCGGGCATAAGCCCGAAGAAGGGCTTCCTGAAGAAGGGCTTATTCCCGAAATGTCGATTCTCCTTCTCCTTTGATGCTGCCTGACCTGCTGCGCTTTTCCAGCAACACATTTGTAAGCCTTACTCATGAAAGTCAGATCTGGGCTGAGTGGAAAGATATTCAAAAGATACTGGAAGTTTTGAACAAGTGTGGCAGGGTGAGGTGACTCTGCTGGGGAGCTCCATGTTGCTTTAAACTTGTTCCTGTAATGATAGGCATGTACCAGAAGTATGGAATACAGCAAAAGGGGTTGTCAGATATATCTCGATTGCATCAGTTGGTTACTACAAAGGTGTCTTTTCTTGAGTTTAGTTTATTGTTGCCTATTATGTAATGTTTTATCTCGGTTAATCTGAGCTTGTTGCAATAAAAGTCTTAAAACATTAAATCTTGCACTTTGGTTATTTCTGTTGGTTACTGGGAAATTAGTTTCTTTTAAAAGTTGTTGGTCTCCATGGGCATCATTACAGCAACGTATGTTAATCATCTTTGATATTCTCTACAATCATACCTGTCCTACGTTCAGGATTCTTCAGTATTTTATGACCCAAGCATCAAAACAAAAGCTGGCTCAATTTCTTAAAGAAAAGCCAAACTCCATATCACGTTGCATAGCCCCACATCCAAAATGATAAAAGGTGGAAAATGGAACTGAAGGTATTTTTCTTGCAGGGTCCTGCATCTCTCCCCACTCTTGTTGAAGGTGTTGATTCACTCAGGAGTAGGGTTTTCTATATATCAATCATCCTCTATTGTGTGGCCAAAATGGGTGAATTAAGACTAGTAACTATGATGCTCTGTTTAATCATTGAAGGCATCACAAGTAAACTAGTCCTTGCTTGATATCTGCACAGCTCAGCTCACACTGGGCATGACTGGATAGTAATCCGGAATAGGATTCCTACCTGATTCCTGCCCCGCTCTGCGAATATCTCATCCCACCGCCAACTCCCACCACCCACTCCTCACCCCACCCTGTGGGCACAAACTCAGTATAGATGGAGTCTGTCCAGCCTGTTACACGCAATATCTTTGATCCAGCAGGGAGAACGGCTTCAGTTTTCATTTTCTGTTTTATCATCTAAACTAAACGTAGCCACATTTTGTGTGCATTGCATATTGCATTTTAGTTTAGAGCCTGCCTCAATGAAGGAATGCAAATATTAGTATGATAAGTATTCTTTGGCATATTTGTGTAACCTAAACGACAGAAGGCTATAACTCAGCCGGTTGGCATTTATTTATAGCAACCTTCCCTTTGTGAGTTTAATGTTTTATACATAATTGATTTTGATCTTAACAGTAAATAATGAGCTGTCCTGTGTTCATAAACTGTGAAAGACATGCATTTTCAATTAAAGTAATTGGTTCCATTCCTCAAAACATATGCGTTTGAGAGATTTAACATACGTGCAGCCTACATTTAACATTAACCATTTTGAAAGTGAAATTCTTTGTCTGGCAGTAATACGGAGATGTAATTTGCATCCGTAGTTAGGGAAGTGAGAAAAGTGAAATCAAATTGGGAAGGATGAGTTGAAAAATAGGACAGAAGGTTATGTTAAGCATACAACACAATCAAATAAAGGAGGTTTGCAGATGAGTACTTCATGTTGATGCACTAATACAAACCTGTCGTGGCATTGTGCACACCAACCATTGCCATAACATGGTTTTGATTTCTTTGCAGCTAACCTCAAACTTGACAGTTCCCACGTAGATGTCCTGCTTCATGATTTCTGGACTTCCAATCAAAGCCTCCCTAGGTATAGGATATTGTCATTCCTTCTCCTCTTGCCATACAGTAAGGCAAGGGAATCCCATTATTAAAACAGAATGAACTTTCCTTTCACAAAGCAACTAAGAGCTCCAAGAGAGACAAAAGAAAAGTTCCAAGAATTTCTCAAAACTATTGGTCCAACTGTTTGTTTTCTCTCTTCCAAATTTTTACTGTTGTCACTGGGGATGGTTAAGGCTAACAGCTTGGATGCATTTAAGGTGATCTGGATAAATATATGGGTGACTATTAAGAAATAGGAAGATGTGTTGATAAGATGAGAATTAAGGTTGGAGGATGCATGTGTGGAACATAAACATGAACATAAAATTATTGGGCTTTTGCCATAAATTCTATTTAACATGTAATTCCTTTGGGGAAGTGCTTCCCTCCACTTAGCAAGTTACCCCAGTGAGATGATTGAAACCAGGGGAACAGACTAGGGGCCCACTACTCCATGGTGCAACATTGCTAAGCTGATCGCAGCCCTCAATAGAAATTTGGCAGGATTGACTCAGTCAACTTGGTTCTGTCCTCCTACTGGGAGGACATAGGGATTTGTAATGGGAGGGGCCTCAACAACAGAAAAGAAAATTAGGTCAGGCTGGTATTCAAAATTCTCTTGTATACTTGGCAGTGGTGCCTACTTATCTACTTCCCAGACATGCATCTGTCTTGTGTTGTTTATGTTGTGAGGCCCTAACAAAAGAAAAATAAACATCTCATCCGTGTCTAGCCAGTCTGTAATATTATTCAGTCTTAAATATTTTACATAAATAAAAAGTCCCCTGCTGCATCTGCACTCCTCTGGCCCTCTCTTCCTCCCTAAATCATGAGCCCCAACAGATGTAAAAATGCCCTACCAAACCATTTCAGGTCAGTCTCTAATGACTAGGGCCAACGTTTCCTGTGGATTGCAAATTATTTTTCCAGGCTGCATGCATGACAGTTTCTTCTTATGCAAATATTTTGTAGCTGAAAATCTGCTGTTTAACATTTACTTAAATCCTCACTGCATGTGCAACATGAAATCACACTGCGCATTAAAAGTTACAGTTTGCTATGGCTGCGTGTCTATTGGCATATGCTGTTAGTTCAATGTATCATAGGTGGATTTTTAAAAGTTCTTTTTTGCACAGAGTTGCTGAAAGTGCAAACTGATATCATAGGAAGGAAACATTGGTGTGAGGAACTTGAGAGATCAAGGCAAGCAACTGAATATTTGCTCAAAAAATTAGAGTGAAGGAATAGGAAAGCAGCATTTCTGAGAGGAAAATCTAAGGTGAAGTAAATCGAATATAGAGATGGAAATAAATAAAAAGAAACAAAAACTGATTGAGAGAGAGAGAGAGACAGAGGGAAAGAGGCAAGGAAGTCAGGCAGGCAGATTAAAATCTCCAACAACAATTAAAACTGAAGGAGTGAGACTCCATATTTGCAATAGTTCATTTTCAGTGCCAGAGTGGTTTACTACCAATAATCAACATTTCTCACATTGTTACAAGGGTATTTAGAGTAGTTGAAGGGACTAATTTAATTTTCTGTCATGAGTTTAAATCGTATTTAGCATACAAATACAACAAACACACTAAATGTCTTTCTACTGGTTGACAGAGAGGAAGATGTCATTGCAAGGGTAAGACTCACCTGCAGCTTCTCAGGGCAACTAAGGATGGGCAATAAAATGGACACCCGCAGCCCACAAAAAATACTTTTGTGAAAAGACAGTATGCCAATTACACTTGACTCCAGTTTACTGAAAATTTTATTATAGTCAAACGTAACATGATACATATTGGTACAAAGAACCTGAAGAGACAATATAAAATAAAGGACGTTATTGTAAAGAGTGTGCAGGAGCGTGAAACCCAGGTGTATATGTACATAAGTTACTAAAGATTGCAAGATAGGCAGAGAGAGCTGTTAATAAAGCAACAGTGTTCTAGGCTTCATAAATGAAGGCTTTGAGTACATTATGGCTGAATTTATATCAGGCACTGATTTGATCTCAGATCGAATATTGCACACAGTTCCAGATGCCAAACTTCAGAAACGACATGAACACATTGGAGAAATTGCAAAAAGATGTTTACAAGAACACATCCAGGGATGAGAAACTTCAATTATGTGGATTAATAGGAGAAAGTGGGAATGGAGAAAAGAAGTTTTAAGAGGAAATTTGGTGGGACTAGATTGGGTTGGGATATCTGGTCAGCATGGACGAGTTGGACCGAAAGGTCTGTTTCCATGCTGTACGTCTCTATGACTCTATGACTGGAAGGGAACAGATAGGGAGAAACTGTTCTGCTTGTAAAAGATCCAAAAGCACAGATTTAAACTGTTTTGCAAAAGAAGCAATAGTGAGGTGAGAAAAATTGTTTTTACACACTGAGGAGTTAGGGAATGGAATGCATTGTCTGAATGTGTGATAAATGAGTGGTGGATGCAGGTTCAATTAAGGCATTCAAGAGGGCATTGGATGATTATTCAAATAGAAACAACATGCAGAGTTACAAGAAGGGAGATTGATATTATGGAAAAATGCTCAGAGAGCCAGTGCACATATTCAGCACCATAACAATTCTGTGATATCTTTTTCATGTTCTTCCTCTTTCCTGATATCCTTTAAAATTATTATTTTTTACTATTTACCCATTGAAGCTACTCAGTATTCTGTTCCTACCTTTTTTCATGAAGCATTCCATGTGCTATTATTCTCTCTTTGAACAAAGTTTGTGAGAAGATTTGTAGCTCGGGTGCTCGTTGCTGTGGTTCTGTTCGCCGAGCTGGAAATGTTTGTTGCAAACGTTTCGTCCCCTGTCTATGTGACATCCTCAGTGCTTGGGAGCCTCCTGTGAAGCGCTTCTGTGGTGTTACCTCCGGCATTTATAGTGTCCCTGCCGCTTCCCTGTCCCTGTCTCTCTTTGAAACGATGTGTGCCCTCTCATCTGTGGGAATATCTTTGCTGACTTACTTTCCCAAATCTTATCATATTTTACACCTCAGTTAAGTCTCTTAACCTTTGTGACTTTCATCAAAACAGCCAGGTTTTGTTAATCTCTTCTCAAAACTAAATCCTCTCATTCCTGGAATTATGGTAGTGACTCCCTACTGCACAGTCTATAAGGCTTTGTCTCCTCTCTAACGGCTGGGGATCAGTTTGCTGACTTGGCTGGATTGTTGATTTGCAATGTGGAGTATTACCAACAGCATGGGTTCAATTCCTCTCACTGAATGAGGTTATGAAGGACTCTCCTTCTCAACCTCTTCCCTTGCCCGAGGTATGGTGATCCTCAATTTAAACCACCACCAGTTATCTCTGATTTGAGTGCATTCCATCAGCCCTATGGGACTATGGCAATTTTACCCCCCTAAAGCAAGGCATTCAAAATTGGACACAATATTTTAAACAATTTTTAGGCTTAGCATTACATCAATGACTTGCATTTATGCCATAGTGAAATGCCCCAAAGGGTTATGCAAGAGTGTTATCAAACAAAATTTGACATGGAGCCGCATAGGGGTGCTTAAGAGATTGACAAAAGAAGGTACATTTTAAGGGATGTTTTACAAGGGAGGAGAGGTTGAGAGAAATTGTTTTTTTTAGGAAGTGAATTTCAGAAGGTTTGCCTCTGGTTTTATATTTTCCCCCTCCTGGAGGTAACTGTCACTGGATACAGTTTTAGTGTGAACAGCAGTCAGTCCATACTGTATCTCAAGTGGCCAAGTACAAATCTGCATTGTACGAATGTGCTGCTGTTCAGCTATAGGTACCACAGTTGAATGTAATCCTACTGAGGCGTGATATCTGTAGACACAATTACAAAGAGAAATGAGAGTTTATATACAATACACATGACTGATAGTTTACCAGATTGCAATCATGAATAAACTGAAAGTGATGGTAGTATTATGACAATGTTAATGGACTAGCAATCCAAAGGCCTGGATTAATGATATGGATAAGCATATGTTCAAATGCGACCATGTCAACAATAATTAAATTCAATTAATTGATAATTGTGGAATCAAATAGGAGTACTGATAATAAGACTAATGGATGTTTTATCTATTTCACTAAGTTCTCAAATCAACAATCCCTACCTGGTCTGGCCTCCATGTGATTCTAGATTAATGTCCATAATTATTTTTCCCCTAAGCCTGTTCAGAGGTGTTATGACACACCTCTGGAACAGGTGGGACTTGAACCCGAGCCTCCTGGCTCACAGATAGGGACACTATCATTGCACTACAAGAGCCCTTCAATCACCATAATTCTCCACTGAAATAGGTTAGCATGTGACTTATCTGTGGTTAGCTCACCATCACCTGCTGAAGAGCAGTTAGGGATGGCCAATAAATTCTGGCCCAGTCAATGAACTTACATCTCCAATACAGGATTATTTTTTAAAATCATGGTGGCGCCCTATTTGTATCCTTGTTCGTGCACAGATGCTGGTCAATTGTTCTGATGGACTGCAGCCAAAAAGTATTCAATCATAATGTCAAACACTGTACAATAACAATCCCACGTCACTGTCCCTGCCACTCCTCCTCTCTTCTCATATAGTCACCACAAATCAGATCATTTGCAAGTTACATTCATTAAGTTATGCTACAGAAAACATTACCCCTGAGCCTTCGGCTTTTCAATACAGTTGGCTTGTAATAATGAAGTGCCTCTTGTCAAACATGACACATAATGCATTTTCTAAGCAGTGTAGTGAATTTTCCATTTGAAGCCACTCAAATTGATGGATGAAAATCAGGGAGTTTATGTCAGGTAGTGTCTGGGCTTTAAACACTGAAAAATGTACAAATTTGCTGGCCCAGTTGTACTCAGCATCATATTGTGCCAAACACATCAGCCTCCAAATCTCAAAATTGATTGTTTTTATTCTCTTGGGAATGGCTATATATTAAGAGGAAGCATACTCACCCTGCCATCAAATATACACCAGTTTTCTTTCTCATTCTTTCCTTAGTAAAATAGTACAGTGAGCCTTGGGAACTCATTAGGAGCATTCCTGTGTGAGCTTAGGCTACGCAATGGAACAGTGGCTGCAATGATTTATCTATGTTATGAACTACGCTCCTCTCCACTCTCTCCTATTACGCACTTTAACAATAGATACATAAATGAATGATAGGTAATAGCTGGTGAGATGACCTGTCAGGTTACTTCAGGGGGTGGTGTCTGGTTGGCCATCTGCACAATGAATCATCTTTCGAGTACAATACCAGAGTGAATGAACTTTGTTCATCTGTCAGACAGCAATGTGCTTCACTGATCGTTTCATCTCTCACACTCAAGACCATTTTCCAGAATGTCCGACTGAAGTAACAGATTCTGGTCATTGTTCGACCATGCTGCAATGTTGATTTATTTGGCATGGTGGAAGATGAACAATAATCCCATCCCAGCCTGTCCATCCAGAGGGAAAAAGTCATAGCACCTAATGCTTTCTTAAATCATTCAGGGTTTTTGGCTTATTAAATTCACTTCATTTAGGCAGTTGTCCCATATCATAGTAAACCACTCAGACTGGAGGAGATCCCGGCATGTCCTGAGTTAGCAGTGATTTCAATGTTAAAATCAGAACCCAAATCAGATAGGAAAGAGGAAAGCAGACTATTATTTCTGCTTCTCATCATTTCACAAAACCTCACAGTGACTCCTGCTAAAGGAGCCATAAGGGGCATCAACTGATCATAAGAAATAGGAGAAGTTGGCCATTGTAGATAAAGCTCTAAGTCAACCTCGAATACATTCAATAACGCAGCCTCCACTGCTGTCTTGGGAAGAGAATTCCAAAAACCATTGACCGTCTGAAAGAAGAAATTCCCCTTCAACTCAGATTTAAACAAGAAACCCATTGGGCAGAATTTCCCATACTGGCCTGTAGCTTTCAGACGCAAATGCTGGGGAAGGTAATCAGGCAGGAGGCAAAAATTCTGCTTCCTGACAACAGATTTAAAAGTTTTGCTATCAAATTCTTCTAACCTTTCAGGCCAGTCAGCTTTAATGACATGGATGGGCAGGAACCTGATTTGCAATCATTACCATGTCATGAGCACTCATTAACAGCCCAATCGGCTGGAATTACACTCAGGGGTGCAATTTGGTCAGGCAAAAACAGGAAACAGATTTGTTCAGAAATCCAATTATGTGAGGCCTGTAGCTGGTAGCATAGATATTCACCTCCAAGAGTTGGTGAATACAATCTTCTTTATAGCCAACCAAGGCATTTCTTTGCATAGATCCTTACAGTGTTAGGAACAAAGTCTCTCCAAGTTGATCAACTCATGCAAAGTCTCAAACACACACATGGTCTGGCTTGTTGTTAAATACTGATAGTGTTGGGGGGAAAACCTGGTAAGGCCAACAAGTCCTGCCCCAGTGAAGCAGATGCACTGACTGACACCAGCAAACCTGACTGCAGCCAGCAAGTATGTCCCTATCCCCTGCAGGTCTTTGGTGAAAAACCATTAGATTTGTATGTTCTCCTGGTTTTGATGAAAAGTCAGTGACCTGATAGTGCACGAGCTGCTGTGCTGCAGATCTTTTTCTGTTTTGAGAGTGAACCCTATTAGATGTGTGGGAGGCAGTGCCACTGTGGTGCCAGTAGTACCAAATTGGTAACTGCACAGAAGTGCCATTGATTGACCAAGAGACATTTGTTAGAGATGCCTTATGCCCAACCTCCAATTAGACAATTTCAACAGTGGCAACCTTACAATGCTAACTCATACTCAAAGTAAAATACAACATTGAGTAGACAATGACACATACCCTTGTGTAACTGGTCTCTGGTTCTCTTGAGACACCCACGGGTGCTGACCTTGACAGTCACCTCTTCCCAGGCTGCTTTTGTCAGTAGAGATGGCCAGCTATTGCCATCCCTTGGGAGAATAATTTCTCCTCTCTTCTGGACAACCTTCCAGAAAACCTCTAGGGAAGCATTGCTAAGGCGTGATGCTGCATTTTGCTTGGATCTCTGACATCTCCAGAGTTGAGTGAGGGATGATGAGTAGAGGTTGAGTGATGCTACTGGGTTGCAGAGATTGAGATGCTTTCTGGGTGCCATTTAAGTATGGCTCCTAGAGGTTGGTGACTCAAAGGTTCCAGTGGGAAGCAGAACCCACTGTCTATTAAATTTGCCCTGCATTTTACCCATACATCAATATATAGTGAATTGAGATGAATGTAACTGTGTCAAAAATCCATGGCCTGGAACAGGATTCTGGGTTATCCAAGATGGAGGACGGGAAATATTTCTGGCTGTAAGAGCTGCTCCTTTTTTTTGAGGTATCTTAGGTGTTGGAGGTGATTTCCTCGAATTCCAGAAGCAGCAATTACTGTTTTATATGCTGTTGCATTGTTTTGGAACTTTGGAAAAAAAGTCAAAACAACAGCAGTTTAAAAGGGAGAAGAGCAGACAAAGGAAGCACATGGTGAAGAGAGAGAGAGAGAGAGAGAAAAAGAAAGAAAAAGAAACTGTTACCGCTTTTGCTGTTTGAATTCGTGTATCGCTGGACAGCGGAGTGCATCTGGAAAAATCAACAAACAGTGAAATTCACAACTAATCTTGGAGGAACTGTTGGGTGAAGTTCACCGCACAGAATCAGATAAGTTAATTGTTGTTTTAAGTCTGTCCAAGAGAAAGGCTGCAGTAGTGAGTATAGTGGATTCTTTCTTGATTATATGGTTTTGGAGATAAGTCTCTTGATTAAACTTAAAATATAAGCCATAGCTATTAATTTAACCTTGGGCAATGTTTGTAGAGGAATAAGATGGTGTTATTTTCTGGGTCTGTAGATTGTGAAGGACCAAAAATGGCCTTTGCAGTGATATGTACTTCTTGTCAGATGTGAGAATTTAAAGCAAGTTTAAGAGTTACTGCAGATTATATCTGCCATAAATGCTGCTGGATGCGAATCTTATCAGATTGAGTGGATCGGTTGGAGAGACAGATAGAAGCGATGAGGAATTTGCAACAGCAACAGTATGTGATGGATGGCAGTTATAGAAAGGGGGGAATGTCTCAGATACAGTCACATAGATGGGTTAACTCCAGGAAGGGTAAGAGAGGTAGGCA
>NC_057740.1:34089953-34113960 GCF_004010195.1 Chiloscyllium plagiosum
TTTTCCCTGGGGTTGGGGAGTCCAGAACTAGAGGGCATAGATTTAGGGTGAGAGGGGAAAGATATAAAAGAGACCTAAGGGGCAACTTTTTCACGCAGAGGGTGGAATGAGCTGCCAGAGGAAGTGGTGGAGGCTGGTACAATTGCACCATTTAAGAGGTTTTTGGATGGGTATATGAATAAGAAGGGTTTGGAGGGTTATGGTCCGGGTGGTGGCAGGTGGGACTAGATTGGGTTGGGATATCTGGTCGGCATGAACGGGTTGGGACTGAAGGGTCTGTTTCCCTGCTGTACATTTCTATGACCCTAAGATGTCTCAAAGTGCTTTTCAGCCAATGAAGTAACACTGATGTCAGTTTTTTGTTGCATTGTGGGAAACGAGGCAGCCAATTTATGCACAGCAAGTCCCAAAAACAGCAACAAAGTAATAATCGGGTCATGTGTTGTTCCAGCCACACGGGTTGAGAGGTGAATCTCTACTGAGGAGAACTCCTCTGCTTTTCTTTGAAATAATGACACTTGATCCATTGCATCTGCCTGAGAGTGCAGAAGGGGGCTCAGTGTAATGGTTCATCTGAACATTGGCACCTCAAAAGATGCACCAGGCTGTCAGTATTGCACTGAGCTGCCAACTGCGAGTATGTGCAGACGAAGAAGGAGCACTCTTGGAAAATGTGAAGTGGTGATCAATGACTGCAGGTTATTCAGCAACACACCTGCACAAATGAAGTCTTAATCTATGAATGTCATAATGCCTTGTCACGTGGACCAGGCTGAGAATTGTCTACATAATGAGCCACTGCTTGTGCAAAGATTGACTGGAACAGAACTTCAAATTTTTAAAAAATCCACAGAAACCTAAAGATGCGAATGTTATAATTAAGGCACTAGGGAATAATAGCACGTTTGGAATTTAATCTCAAGGATCAGATGACAGTGACAAACTGCTCAAGTTTTGATTTCTCAGTTTATGATTTCATTGGAGAATTTCAATTATACTCCTGCCTTGTAATCACTCGCACGTACCTGTTATTCTCCATAGAATGCCTAATCTCTTATTAAAAATCTGTTTAGGTTACGCAAACATTGAACAAAGCTGAGGAGTTAATTAATGTATGAAAGAACTTTTACAATGAGAAGGTTGACTTCTAGTCAGATTGCAGTGCTGGAAAACAGTTAGTAGCATATTTTTCTTTGCAACGTTCACTGTAACTAGTTTATGTGTCCATCTTATATTTTCTCTCAGGTAACATAGCACTTGACACGTCTTTAAGCAGGGCCAGCCCAAAGATTTTGCCACCTGGGCAAATTCTGAGTTTGCCAACCATCCACTTCCCCCTGACTGCTTCAGAACTGAAGAAACTCAGCTTCATTAACTTGGACAATTAAAGCCTAATTTGGTGTGTTCAAAACCTGGCACCCTAGCGGGTAATGGCCAATATAAGTGAGCCAGTCCTGCCTGTAAGAATCCAGGTACCTGCCCTATTGTCCAAAATATGTAGAGAAAAGGAAGATGGGTGGCACGGTGGCACAGTGGTTAGCACTGCTGCCTCACACTGCCAGAGACCCAGGTTCAATTCCTACCTCAGGCAACTGTCTGTGTGGAGTTTGCACATTCTCCCCGTGTCTTTCCAGCATCAAACTTCTCGACTCTGATCTCCAGCATATTCAGTCCTCATTTTCTCCACATTTATTTTTCAACCAGCATTTGTTTGAATACTTAGATATTATCACTTGTTTGTGGGAGCTTGTGTGCAAATTGGCTACTGTGTTTTGTACAACAATTAGTACTAATTGTTGTACAAAACACAGTAGCCAATTTGCACACAAGCTCCCACAAACAAGTGATAATATCTAAGTATTCAAACAAATGCTGGTTGAAAAATAAATGTGGAGAAAATGAGGACTGAATATGCTGGAGATCAGAGTCGAGAAGTTTGGTGCTGGAAAAGCACAGCCACTCAGGTAGCATCCGAGGAGCAGGAGAGTTGACGTTTCGAGCCTGCCCCTCAGATGCTGCCTGACTGGCAGTGCTTTTCCAGCACCAAACTTTTTGATGACAACTGAAAATTAAATGTGTTTTAATTGCTTGTAATACGATATAATATATAATAACTCAGGATGTAACATGAGGACTATTTATGATCTGAACTGGATATCATGGGCTAGAAATCAATAAAAGTTGCCTTCTGCATTTTAGGTGTAAAATGGACACAGTCACAATTTAGTTGTGAGCTCACCACTGTCCAATATATACAGATGTTCGTCCCAATCTGAAATGTGTGGGGCCCATTTCTTAGGTGAGCTACACAGTTCCTTAAATACATAATGGCTATTAATCCCCTTTATCAAACGCATGAGCTTTATTTCTTTGAAATACATACTTAGACCCAGTGTTAATAACTTTTTGCATTTTCTTGTGATGACGTTTATGTACTCAGTACACTTGTGTATAGGTCGATCTCTTGTATAAGTTGACCCCTTATTTTTAGCCAAAGACTCTTGTATTTTCCATATATTTCATATATAATTCATCCCTACTATATCGCATTAAATCGCATTCATTCATTCATACCAGTAACTCTATTCACCGTTCTTTGTTTATATATTGCATTTCTATTCATTCATTCCTTCATAACTCTACTTAGCCCACTTGGTTTACTACAGCATTCATTTGTTCACTATACATCCAAAAGTTAATATTGTTAAAAAGTTAATCATTTTAATTGTGCCATTTGTGAATAAAAGTGAGATATATTAGCTACATACCAGTATATATTTAATTTCATAACATACGAGAGTAAATGGGAGGGAAACAGAAGAATTTGGCAGGAAAGTTCAAGACACTTACACATTCAGAATTTAATAAATGTTCCATTTTCAGTGTGCCATGACAATGTTGAACAGTGTGATTTTGCAGGATTTCAATTAATCTTTGATACGTTAAATTTTTGTACCAGTCTCTTGCTTTTATCCTGTAATTCATTGTGTTTTTCTTCTTTACCTGAGATTAGTTGTACTATCAAATTGGCTTTTGCTACTAATACAGTATTTTGAACTGCAGCATGAATTTCAGCCCCTCAAAATGTGTGCCCGTGTATTAGTCGACCTCTTAATTTCAACTTTAAAAAAAACTACAAAATTAGTAGTACAAAACTACAGGATTATATACGGTATTTTACTATTTTTACAAATTGTGTTCCCTTGCTAGTTTAATTGCAATTTTTACCCATGCTAACTTTTCTACAGCATAACTTAATCCCTAACAATCATTATAGCATTTTTGAGATGGTGTGATCAGAATCATGTACCACAATTGGTCTCCCCAGTGACATTTACAACTGCTTTTCTATATCATACATGAGTTGCCTGTTTTTTTCTATTTTCTCTAGTTTGCATTTTCATCAACATACATAGATCATAAAATCTATGATCATTCCTCAGCCTGCTTAATTAATTCAAATCCCTCTATATTCCATGTGGCCTTTTTTCATTTGTTACCTGCTCACCTAACTTGTGTCTCAGCTAGTTTTTTCTTAATGCTGTATCAGAAGTTTTCTGATGCATATGTTTCACAAATACTGGGCCTAACTTGGATCCCTGTGGTACAGTATTATGTCCAAAGTGAATTCTCACTACAATTCAGTTTCTGTGATGAAACAACTTTTTAATTCAACAGAGTAATCAAATAGGTAAAAAACAATGACTGCAGATGATGGAAACCAGATTCTGCTACTTGGATGCTGCCTGAACTGCTGTGCTCTTCCAGCACCACTAATCCAGAAAGAGAGTAATCAAATATTCCATTAATGCTTCACCTCTTACAGGCTTGCAGAGGGAGCTTTGTAAAATTCCTCATAAAGTGAACTATAGTGTCAATTCCAGAGCATCCCCACTCCCATTGAGCAGACAAGCTCAAACAGAGCAAAGTGAGAAGTAGGCCTACAACACCATCATCCCAAAATACCAATCCATGCTGTTTCTCAGTGAGTGTACAAGATCTCTGAATTTATCATCATCCACTCGACTAATTAGCTGTTCAAAAAATTTATATAGGTTGTCATATTTGACCTATTATTTCCAAAACTATGTTGACTACTCTTTAGTCACTATATAACAATGTAGACATAAACAATACTGATTCATAAATCATGAAAATAATTTACTTGTATTCATTGGCTCGGTTCACATGCATAATCCAGTTTGGCTTTCCAGCGCAGTCCTGAGGGAGGACTGTGTTGTTGGTGGTGCCATATTTCAAATGACACATTAATGCAAGGTCTACCAGCCTCTCTAGGTGAACTTAAAAAGGTCATGTGTTTGCTTGATGAGAGAGAGAGATTTTTGTGCACAAGACACTCCCTTAATTAACACTATTAAAACAGATAAACCAGTCACTTGTTCACTTGCTATTTCTGCAGGGGTGGTGGGGGGAGAGGAAAGTTGCTTGTAAATTAGCTGTGATATTTTCTGACTAAACAGCAATTGCATCTTGAGTGTAATCCAGCGATCGTGGAGTTCATTGAGATGGTTTGAGTTATGTGGTACATTGAAACTTTTACTGTCTTGAATAACTTTGTGATTCAATCTTACAGAAAGCACTTGGCCCTATAAACACATCCAATAGGTTGAAAGCTCAACAGCAAATGCAGAAGGATCCAAGCAGCACAAAGGGATTCATTTTAGTTGAAAAGCCAACTGCACTTCAATGACACTTTGAATGTTCAAATGCTTTCTGAATGCGCTGGCAGCTTCTCAATTGTTGTTCGGTAAGTAAAAGGTGACAAAGTTGATTGCACAGATATTCTTTGCTTGCCCCTGTTGTGAAAATGCGTGAAAAAATTTAACAGCTGAACAAATAAAAAAATGCGCATCCAGTGTCAGTAAAAACATCTATTGAAGTTAAGCCAAATCTACTAAACCAGTACAAATACAAGCACAGCATCTTATTGAGGTAGTTTTCAGCGATTGACTTTGGCAAGCTGAGGCTGACTGCACACGCAGAATATATCTCCGTTTTACTCCATTAACATTTTCAGTAACTCAGGGCCAGATCTCATTCTGTCTCTGAAAAGTGCAGTGGCTTTATGCCAGATATGTTCTCACGTGTCAAATGAAAGTTAAATTAAAATTGTTTTAATAATTGTGAAGTAACACATTGTGGTAGCAGGAGTAAGGAGACCACGTAATAAAAATCTAAATTCCACGGAAAATAGCGATCTGGAACACCGGTACTTTTTATTTTAGTCCATGGGCATTGATGGCAAAGCCAGCATTTAGTTCCCATCCCTAATTTCTCCGAGGGCTGTTAAACATCGATAATGTTGTAATAGGTCTGGAATTACACAAAAGAGAAAGCTGAGGAATGACCTAATTGAGGGCTTCAAAGCTATGAAAACATTTGACAGGTAGACAAAGAGAAGACGTTTCGACTTGTTGACTTGATCAGAACTAAAACCATTAACATAATGCAAATGGTATGTTGGCCTTCATAGTGTGAGGATTCGAGTACAGGAGCAAGGAGTCTTGTTGCAATTGTACAGGGCCTTGGTGAGACCAGATCTGAATTATTGTGTGCAGTTTTGGTCTCGTTATCTGAGGAAGGGCATTTTGGCTATGCAGGGAGTGCAATGAATTTACCAGACTGATTCCTGGGTTGGCAGGACTGACGTATAAAGAAAGACTCAATCAGTTAGGACCAAATTCTCAGCCGTTTAGAAAGAGCAGGGGAGATCTCATAGAAACCTACAAAATTCTAACAGGATTAGACAGGTTAACTGCAAGAAGAATGTTCCTGATGATTGGGAAGTCCAGAACCAAGGATAACAGTCTAATGATATGGGGTAGGCCATTTAGGATTGAAATGAGGATAAACTTCTTCACCCAGAGAGTGGTGAGCCTGTGGAACTCTCTGTTGCAGAAAGTGATTGTGGCCACAACATTGAATATTTTCAAGAGGGAAGTGGATATAGCTCTTAAGGATAAAGGGATCAAAGGGTATAGGGAGAAAGTGGGAATAGGATACTGAGTTAGATGATCAGCCATGATCATATTGAATGGCAGAGCAGGCTCAAAGGTCTGAATGACCTACTCCTGCACCTATTTTCTATGTTTTTATAAGTTAGCCACTAATAAATACAAAAGGGAATTCAGGATAAACTTCTTTACCAATGTAAGGTTAGGATGTGGAATTTGCTACCATAGGGAGATGTTAAGGTGAATAGATTTAATGAACGTGAAGTGTTCCAATTATATTTGAGAGGTTCCCCAACGTGCTATGGTTCCCCAAAACATTAAGGTTCTCGTTGAGGAGAAATGAAGTGGCTCCCCTTATTTATTCACCTACCCCCTTGGTTGGGTGGAACAAGGTTAATTTGAAAAGAATCCCCTTCGTTTGGATACCATTCTTTAAAACCAAATAAGTTAATGTTTTAGAAACAGCCAGTATAACCAAGCTTTTCTGAGTTAACAAGAAGTGAGTTTATTACTTATTGAAAATGAGAGAAGAAATAGTAATGCACAGCACATGCATACAGATTAGGAATAAGAAATTAATTCAAGCAAAAAGTAGAAAATTAGAAAGATTTGTGGATCAATCTTTGAATTGATTGTGAGGAGTAAGATAGTTAAATGATATGGCCATTACATAAGATGATAATTGTAGTGTTGGTTTTGGTGGTTGGTTAGCTGATATCAAGATTTTTTAGCATTGTGGGTTGATTGGCATTCTCTTGTCTCAAAGTGAGAGCGTAACCTTTCTCCTTTCTTTACCTGCAGTGCAGGAGTGTTTAATGTCTGTACTTAACTGTGACTTTCACAGCATACCAGTCTGTACACAATGCTGCACGAGGGCACAAACATATACAGACCAAGAGTCACAGTTAGTCTTTTTTTGTATATCCTGAGAAGGATAAAACACAAAAAAAGTGTGCAAGAGATGGTTTGCTGCTGAGAAGGCATAGGTGGCCAGCCTTTCATTACTGGTCAATGCATTGAGTATAGGAATTGAAGGTGCTGCTGCAGTATACGGGATATTGGTTAGGCCACTTTCAGAATATTGCATGCAATTCTGGTCTCCCTGCTACAGGAAAGATGTTGTGAAACTTGACAGAGTTCAGAGAAGATTTATAAAGATGTTGCTGAGATTGGACTGTAGGGAGAGGCTGAATTGACTGGGGCTATTTTCCCTGGAGTGTTAGAGACTAAGGGGTGGCCTTACAAAAGTTTATAACATCATGAGAGGCAGGGAGAGGGTGAATGGCCAAGGCCTTTTTCCCAGGGTAGAGAAGTCCGAAACCAGAGGGCCAAAAGTTTGAGTGAGAGGAAAAATTCAAAAGTGTGTGTTTGTGTATAACGAGCTGCCAGGGCTGGAGGGGGTGGGGGTGGGGACGTAGTGGAGGCTGGTACAATTATAACATTTAAAGGCATCTGGATGGGTTCATGAATAGGCAGGATGTACAGGGATATGGGCCAAATGCTGGCAAATGGGACTAGATTAATTTAGGATATCCTGTCAGTGTGTACCGAAGGGTCTGTTTCTGTGCTGAATATTTCTGCGATTCTAATCCTACTGTTTGAAATTTCCCTGCATCTGTACAGATGCAACATTTCATGCAACAGGGGATTTTGCAAGACGGTCACTAGATTTATATCCACAGTTATCTTTTGCTGTAGCAGTCCTCCTGTGAGAACATGGCTTGGAATTAAAAGTTCAATATATCCATAACGACTCAGTTCCATTGTCATGACAGAAGCTAGATAAACACATGATGGAAAACGGAATAGAAGGATGTATTGATCAGGTTAGATGAAGAGAAGTGAGGGGAGTACATTCATTAACCTCAATATAGAACTGTTCAAATGAATGGCTGATCTTTGTGTTGCAAATTATTTGTAATACTGCGCAGAGCTGGATTGAAGTGACAAAGCAAAGTGAACAAAATGTGAGTTTGGCACAAAAAGATGATTGTGTTCAGGCACAGTCATTGTATGCAAGAACAAATATTCTATCTGGAATAAGCAGCTACCTCGCAACAGACCATTTAATAATTAGATTTTCCCAGTGAGCTGTGTGATGTTAGTAAGAATTGGGTGACTTCTTGACCTGGGCTCTGATGTGATTTTCCTCCAGAAGGGTATTTTATCAGATGTGCCAAATGTGGCATGTGTCCAGTGTCTCAACTAATATTAAGACATTGAATTACAATATAGCAATCTACTTTCAATAGCATGTCATTCTTCAAGTGATTTCAGTTAAAATTGGGTGAGATCTTTCTACCATCAGGTCACATGTTATGATGTAGTGATGATGTCATGAGCATGTGTCTTAAAGGTACCATGACATATACATCAAGTACCTTGGTACTCTTTTTATATTTGTTCAATTTCCTCCCTTCTTTTCCAGAAAGTGGTGTTGAGGTGAATCTACATGAGGATCAACTATCCCTTGTGGAAGTGACCATGAGAGTCTGCAAATTAGCAGGCTATTCACAGTCCTCAACTTACACCCCAAGATGTAAGTTCTCTCTCTAACTTTTAATTTTTTTAATTTAAAAAATGCCTTCAGCAGCCAGTCTTGCTGCTGAGAGGGCACATCCATATAGATTGTTGAGCCATTAATATCCCTGGGCCCAGAGATTGACTGTGAAATTCTTTCAGTTCTTCTACATTCTGAAGAAGAGGTCAGTGTGTGACAACAGAACTATGGCTTTGCTTCTTCATTTAACCTCACCCTTATCCCCCTCTCTTCTCTGTTCCTATCTCTGATCCCTCAGAACTGATATAACCACAACTGTTGCCTTGCCTGAGATTAGAGAACTGAGTTCTGATATGTTACTTGCAGGATAGCGAAAAGACAATGGGCAAAATGTTGCCTTTTTTGGTCTGCACCCCAACACCAAAAGTCAAGTGGGGGCTTAACATCCAGCAGTGACATTCCACCAAGTGGGTGGAACTATGATTCAATGGTTAGCACTGCTGCTTTACAGGGACTTGTGTTCAATTCCATTCCTGAGTGACTGTCTGTGTGGAGTTTGCACATTCTCCCTGTGTCTGTGTGGATTTCCTTCAGGTGCTCTGATTTTCTCCCACATGCCAAAGACGTGCAGGTTAAGTGGATTGACCATGCTAAATTGCACATAGAGTCCAGGGATGTGCTGGTTTGGTGGATTAGCCCTGGGAAATGCAGCGTTTCAGGGATAAGAAAGGGAGTAGGTCTGAGTGGGATGGTCTCCATAGGGTCATTGTGGACTTGATGGGCTGAATGGTCTGCTTCCCCACTGTAGTGATTCTGTGATTCTAATTGACCAATTAGTTGTTAAACGGTGGGTTCACTGTCCAAATAATGATGGCAGACAAGCTATCCAACTGGAGAGCCAATAGAAGGCCTCCAATTTGCATAGCGCGTACATCCCAAGATGTAAGTTCTCTCTCTAACTTTTAAATTTTTTAATTTAAAAAAATGCCTTCAGCAGCCAGTCTTGCTGCTGAGAGGGCACATCCATATAGATTGTTGAGCCATTAATATCCCTGGGCCCAGAGATTGACTGTGAAATTCTTTAAATGACCTTTAAAGAGTCTTAATTGGCTATCTGGTGTTTGCAAAAGTGTAACCCTGTTATCCCTGATGATGGTTCTTGGTTCATACTCTCCTATCATTGTGGTCTGGTCTGAGTGCTATTTGTTAATTCACAACACCATTTGTTACCACAAATAGTTGGGTTCTTGTTGAGACAGATATTGTGAAGTTCATTAGGTTATTGTTCGTTAGTAACACATAACGAGTTACATTATTGTTTATTAGTAATACATAACTAGTTATGTTATTGTAAGATCTGATTTTAATGTAGTCTGAGTTCAGTGCTAACTGATGTTAATGTACAATTCATACACATAACTAATTGATTAAACACAATAGACTGACTCCATTACACTGAGAGACTGACTGAAGGCGAAGTGGGTACCTTTATACTGGAATGTCATCTCTTGTGATGTTATGCCATAGTCTTAAAGATACACTGCAAGTCTGCTCTAGAATCTATGCCATAACACAACACCATAGTGCCACCCCTGGGAAAATGACCTTGGGACTGACTACTGTTAGCTATACAATGGTCAATGCTGTAAATTTCATGCCTGTTCCTCCCCTGTTTGCTCCCCTGAGAACTGAAAGTTCTGTCCATTGAGTTGACTCGCCACCTACTGAGTATGGATGATTCATATGCAGACAATTCCCAAGATGTATCACTTTAGTACCCTCTCTGATGATTTCAGATCAACAACTAGGTAATTCATTCTCTGACCTGTATTCTGCAGTTGTAAGTATTGAAAGTGAAATTCCCTGGAGTCCAAACGCTATTTTCCTCATTAGAGAGGAATGACTGGTGGTGAGTTTAATGTCTCTATATCTCAGGTAAAAGGTCAGGTTGAAAAGGCAGGGCCTTCAAGGTGTCCCCTATCAGTTCAGGAATTGAACCCACACTGTTGGCATCACAAACCACCAGTCCAGCAACTGAGCAAACCAAGCCACAGGTATAAACCCTAACTGTTACTCAATGTTCGGCAATGTAACTATTAGATTCTTTGAATGTTGCCTCCACTCTGGATCAGAATTAATGATAACATAGTTACAAAAAATGCAAATGAAATTCAAATTTACAATAGTGGCTTAATCAGATTTTGCAAGTGTAATGGAACCTCCAGCAGCAGGTGGTGACAGTGAGGGAGGGTGTTGAAGAGAACAGCTCAAGCAGTTGTGTCAGGACCTCCAGCAACATTGGGCAGGTGATAGAGGGTATCTGCAGCAGTCAAACAGACCCTCTCTTGAGGGAGAGAATTATTCCTCAATGACCAACAGGCTTCATTCTCTGCAAATACATTCTTGTTTAATTCCCCCTTATGTTTGTAATGACCTGATGTCAATGGAACAATCTTTGCTTCATGATCTTTGGGCCTTCCATGTATTCAAATCTCATGTTATACAAGTGGACCACAGAAAGAATTTTATGAACGTGGATTCCCTGCAGTGCAGTCCGTTCAAGGAGTGTGATGCAGCTGGGAATTTTGGGCTAGTAAACATTCTGAGCAGTGAAGCCATTGTAGTTTCTGGGATCAACTTGACTTACAAAAGTTGAGTAACTTGCAGCTGTTGCAAACATCTCTGTTTGCCCATTCATTTTTCTGCAGAATTGAAAAGCCAATTGCAGCTAAAAGGAGGGTGTGGAGTGACCAATTTAAAAAACTTTCTATTAACGGCTACAAGATTACACGTAGTTGCAGAAAGAGATCATATAACCCCTGAGCCTGCCCTGTTGCTCGATACAGTCATGGCAGAACTTGGGCTCCAACTCCACTTCCCCATTTCCACCCCAATGCTCACCTCAAACAATTTTGCTTGATTGCCTTAGAGGCTAAAGATAAGTGTATCCGATCCTTAAATATTGTCTCCAGTCAAATATTCATTATCCTCTGGGATAGGGACCAGAAGAATGCACTATACATAATGTCTGAAAAATCTGTTGCAGGGTGCAGAGTCCATATAATTGCTGATGCACATGTGAGAGTGTTTCTGCAGGAGACTCGCAAGGAAAGCTTACTTGACCTTGGGCAATTTTGGGCCCCAATTAAGCCAGTTTGGAGTCAGTGAGAGATATATCCAAGGCTATACACGAATTTCATAATGCTGTACGTTGTCTCTCATTGCAGGAATATTAATGCCCTTACTAGGTCAGACAAGGCAACAGAAATAGCCGTAATATTTTATGAATGCTTTTTACAAATAATGACTACTCCTCACAAGCTGTTTAAGTACTTGAATTATTTGATACTAATGATCTGTGGTAATGCAGGGTGTGGTATGCTTTCTGTCATGTCCTGAAAGAGTACTTACATCACTTATACATGCAATCACAGCAACAATAATATTACCCTGCCCTGTAATCACTGAAACTGCTCTCGAAAGGAACAACATAGGAACAGCAACATTGAGCATGGGATGAAAAATAGGAGACATTGGGAAAAAAGGGAAGATCAAGTTGAAAAAGTTTTTCAAGAAGCCAAGAAAGAGAGAGAGCCACTTGAGAGATAATCTTAGAGAACAAAGCCTAAACTGTTGAAGACTTAACCATCAATAGAGGATTGATGGGACAGTAGGCCAGACTCAGAACTTTTTAGAAACTTCAGGAAGAGATTGCAGAAGCCAGGCTTCAGCTATCCATGCACATTCAAAGTTTTGTCATGGATTAGCCATGGGAAATGTAGGGTGATAGGGTAAGGGGAATGGATCTGGGTGGGATTCTCTTCAGAGGATTGGTGGGACTTGATGGGTCGAATGGCCTGCTTCCACACTGTAGAGATTCTATGATTGCATGTTCCCTTCCTAACCAGAAACCACCCTAAGTTTGGAATAATATGCCCATTCCTTCACTGAGATTAGTTCAAAATCCTGGATCTCCTTTCCTAACTGCACTATGGGTGTACCTAGCAAAAAAAAAGGACTGCAGTGATTAGATTAGATTAAATTACATTACAGTGTGGAAACAGGCCCTTCGGCCCAACAAGTCCACACCGACCCGCCGAAGCGCAACCCACCCATATCCCTACATTTACCCCTTACCTAACACTACGGGCAATTTAGCATGGCCAATTCACCTGACCTGTACATCTTTGGACTGTGGGAGGAAACCGGAGCACCCGGAGGAAACCCACGCAGACACGGGGAGAATGTGCAAACTCCACACAGAGAATCGCCTGAGGCAGGAATTGAACCCGGGTCTCTGGCGCTGTGAGGCAGCAGTGCTAACCACTGTGCCACCGTGCCGCCCAGTGGTTCAGGGAGACAGTGCCCCACCACCTTCTCAAGACAGTTAGAGATGACCAATAAATGCTGGCCTAGTCAGCAATGCCCACACCCCATGTCTGAATAAATAAAAGCAAAATCTGTTACAGTTCTTGTTGTGAGGCAGCAGTGCTAACCACTGTGCCACCGTGTCGCCCAGTGGTTCAGGGAGACAGTGCCCCACCACCTTCTCAAGACAGAGATGACCAATAAATGCTGGCCTAGTCAGCAATGCCCACACCCCATGTCTGAATAAATAAAAGCAAAATCTGTTACAGTTCTTGTAATTCTTAAAAATTATAATGGCACTCGACACTCAGCAATACAGGGAGGTCTATCAAGTCCGATTTACCAACCCTGTGAATGATGCTAAACAGACCCCTAAAAGTGGCCTTATGCAAAAACTGAAGAATGCAAGCAGGAGAAAATGAAGGTATTAAATGGCCCTCATGTTATGCCACTTCTCCACATACTCTTTGCAATTTTAACATTCCCAAGTGGCTCACTTTGTAACTGTACTCCATTACAGGTTTGATAGACACTGACTTTGAAAGCCGCAGGGTTATAACCCAATCTGTGGTGAGCAGGTATGATGAAATTAGATCTACTATCATCATCCTCAGTATCCTGGTCTACCGAGGAATGAAAATGAGTCCTGATTATCACTGAGGTCTCCAAGGTGGAAAGTGAACATATGTTGTATGAGGACAAGAAGTGACATCTTTTTGATACTCCTCCCATTTTTCAAAATTGAACAGTACTCCATGTTCCAAGTGAACAATGATTAATTTTAGACATCAGAGGATAACTCTTCCCCTGAGGACCAAAACTCAAAAGAGGTGAGAAAAATTTGCAAGAAGTATTTCAATCATTAATTAAAATAAGGATCTTAACTGAATGAGGAATGAAATAAATGGGAGATCACACAGAATCCCCAAATATTCAAAGTGTAGCTGAATAATCCTGATAATAATAATAATAATAATACAGAAGATTCTATATAAATTCAAGTATTCTCTTACTTTCAAGAACATGCTCAGATTTTACCCTCATCTTGAGTTATCATCTAGTCAGGACTGGCAAGGATGTCTGAAAACAAATAGAACTAGGGAACAAATAATGATTAGGTTAATTACATGTTATTGCATACAGTTCTGGTCACCACACTACCAGAATGATGTGAATGCTTTGCAGAGGGTACAGAAAATGCCTGGTATGGGGGATTTTAGCTATGAAGAAAGGTTCGATAGATTGGGTTTGTTTTCACTGGAATGCAGGAGGTTGAGGGACGACCTGATAGAAGTTAATAAGATTGTAAATGGCATAGGTAGAGTGGAAAGTATGAGGCTTTTTCCCAGGGTGGAGGGGTCAATTACTAGCGGGCACAGGTTCAAGGTGCAGGGAGGAAGTTTAAAAGAGATGTGCGAGGCAGATCTTTTACACAGTGTGGTGACTGCCTGGAAGACACTGCCAGAGGAGAAGCTGATGGAAGCAGATACAATAGCAGCTCAAGAAACACCTAGATGAATACATGAATAGGAAGGGAATAGAGGGTTACAGATCTTGTAAGCGAAGACAGTTGTAGTATGAAAGGGCAAAATGTGTCGGTGAAGGCTTACAGGGCCAACGAGCCTATACCTGTGCTGTAATGTTCTTTATTATTTGTTTAGTTAATTGGTAATTGGGTCAGCACTTGACTGAGTGTTTGGATATGTGAGGAGGACTTTTAAGGTACAGCGGTAGTGTCCCTCCCTCTGAGCCAGGAAGTCAGAATAAAGGCCCATCCATTCCAGACATTTGGTACGAACACCCCTGAACAGATTGTCTAGAACATCTCTATAGATATGAGGAGCAATGGTATAGAGTTATAGACTCATAGAGATATACAGCACAGAAGCAGACCCTTCGGTCCAACTCGTCCTTGCTGACCACATATCCCAATCCAATCTAGTCCCACCTGCCAGCACCTGGGACGTATCCCTCCAAACCCTTCCTATTCATATACCCATCCAAATGCCTTTTAAATGTTGCAATTGTACCAGCCTCCACCACTTCTTCTGGCAGCTCATTCCATACCCGTACCACCCTCTGTGTGAAAAAGTTGCCCCTTAGGTCTCTTTTATATCTTTCCCCTCTCATCCTAAACCTATGCTCTCTAGTTCTGGACTCTCCCAACCCAAGGGAAAGACTTGGTCTATATATCCTATCCATGCCCCTCATAATTTTGTAAACCTCTATAAAGTCACCCCTTAGCCTCCAACGCTTCAGGGAAAACAGCCCTAGCCTGTTCAACCTCTCCCTATTGCTCAAATCCTCCAAACCTGGCAACATCCTTGTAAATCTTTTCTGAACCCTTTCAAGTTTCACAACACCTTTCCAAAAGGAAGGAGACCAGAATTGCACGCAATATTCCAAAAGCGGCCTAACCAATGTCCTGTACAGCCGCAACATGACGTCCCAATTCCTGTACTCAATACTCTGACCAATAAAGGAAAGCATGCCAAACGCCTTCTTCACTATCCTATCTACCTGCGACTCCGCTTCAAGGAGCTATCCAAGGTCTCTTTGTTCAGCAACACTCTCTCGGATCTTACCATTAAGTGTATAAGTCCTACTAAGATTTGCTTTCCCAAAATGCAGCACCTTGCATTTATCTGAATTAAAAACCATCTGCCACAGCTCAATCCATTGGCCCATCTGATCAAGGTCCCATTGTAATCTGAGGTAACATTCTTCACTGTCCACACACCTCCAATTTTGGTGTCATCTGCAAACTTACTAACCATACCTCTTATGCTCACATCCAAATCATTTATATAAATGATGAAAAGTAGTGGACGCAGCAACCATCCTTATGACACTCCACTGGTCACAGAACTCACGTCTGAAAAACAACCCTCCCGGTAATATCCCTGCACAGAGCTCGGAGGCCTGGCTTCAGGTAATAAAACATACCAACAGGTTGTTTAAAAATACTTTGTATGAGGAACAACTAATCTGAGTTTGTGGAGTGTGAGTGGGCTCTGTCTAATCAGCATTTAAACTCAGGTATTTAATAACCTGGGCTGAGTTAACAGCTATTCATTGAATCAGCCCAACTCACCTACTGGGAGCGAGGGTTGAGAATGTTGGTTGAATTCCCATTCCTAATTGCTTTCCAGTGACCTCTGCTGGGAAGTGACCTTGAACAATGAGGGATATACATTCAGAAAGTTAGTTAAAAGTGACAGGTGAATATGGGAAAAGTAATTGGGAAAAGTACAAAAGATTGACTGGCAGTCAAGGAATTGCAACTTCCACAGGATTTGTCAATTCTCACAGACACAGAAGTGGCAGCAGGACAGCTAAGAAGGAAAGAAATCAGGTCCAAATGTTAGGTGGCCACAGACATGGGTTCTGAGGAAATATGTCTGTAAATTCCTGTCACTGTTTGCTGGCATGTTCCTGCCTCTGTGCCATTTTTAAACAGGCCAGGTTTGTAGGCGGGAAAAGATACCTGTCATTGAGTGGTTGGTCATGAATTAGACATCCTTAAGGACCGAGGCAGCTCGGTCTGCAGATATCAACTGGAATTTTCCTGCTGTCTCCCCTCACTGGAGCTTAATCATGGGCAAGGTACCCCCAGGTGGCACATCGGGATGGAGTAGAGGCACAGGAGCAGTGCTGCATTCTACATTTTTAAGATCCCACCACTTCAATTTGCAAGATTGTGGGACAGCACGGTGGCTCAGTGGTCAGCACTGCTGCCTCACAGTATGAGGGATTTGGGTTTGATTCCAGCCTTGGGTGACTATCTGTCTGAAGTTTGCATATTCTCCCCATGTCAGTGTGGGTTTCCTCCCACTGTCCAAAGATGTACAGGTTTGGTGATTGGCCTGCCCCCATGAGGTACCCTGTCTTTTCCCTTCCTACTCTGGCAGCTCCTGGCTCTCTGGATATCCTTCCCATAATGCTTTGTTTCCAGTAGTGCATTCATTATTTCTCAACCAAACTCATGCTGAGCTGTGAGTTGGGATTTTGGAACATTTTGATCGCTGTGTCTAAGGTCAGACTGGTTGTGAAGGCATAATTATTATTGTTTTTAAAGCAACATGCTCCAGGAAGAGTCACACAAGTCAGTACATCTCAATGTTCAAAAATACGCTTCCAGTGGCAGTTCATTTTCACAATGCTTTAATAATAATCATTAATAGATTTCATCTACTAGGACTTCAGCTCAATATAGCACAGCCCAGGTTTGAAAAAAAAAACATAAACTGGGTGTTTCTGATAGTTTAATTGAAGACTGCATGACAACCATAGAATCCCTATAGTATGAAAGCAGGCCATTCAGCCCATATCAACCCTCCAAAGGGCACCCCATCGCTGTGGCTCTGCCTAATCTACTCATCTCTGGACAGTATGACATGGCCAATCATCAAACCTGCACATCTTTGGACAGTGGGAGGAAACCCACACTGACATGGGGAGAATATGCAATCTTCACACAAACAGTCACCCAAGGCTGGAATCAAACCCAGGTCCCTCATACTGTGAGGCAACGGTACTGACCACTGTGCTACCCCACAATCTTATATAAGTGCAATATACAGTTTAACAGAGGTTCACACTCCAAATTACAAAAGGATGAGAAAATGAAATCTGTGATTTTGTGATGCTATTCACAAGGGGCTATGAAACCTCTTGATGGGTTAGTTATTACTACTTACAATCAGTTAATGTTATAAAAATTTAACATGCTAATTTTGCAAAAATCCTAGTTATATCATTCAGAGAACATGGTCAGATAAGATATATTGGTAAGACTGCGGGAATGTTCTTTCAAATGGGTAGGGACTAAAGATTAATTGAAAGTTCAGACAGTTCACATGCTGATGTATTCCATTGAGCTAATTGACAGGCTGGTTTGCAGTTTGAGTAGGTGGAACAGTTTTGATGTATTATTGCATTAAGTTCGGGTTAAGTAAGAGATGTCAAAGGGTCAGACATTTAACAGTGACATAAAGTAGATACATTACAGTGAACTTCTGTTACATGCATGAGGTCAAGAGTTACAAACATGCTGCTTATAGGTTTTAACAAGCCTTCATTGTAATTAGTGGATTTATACCATGGATTAAGAAATTTGGATTTTTAAAGTTACTTAAGTCACGAGTTTGCCTTTTTAAAGAAACAAAAATCTATTTAAAGACAAGTCAGATATCTGATTTTGTATGTCACTGTTGTTGTATCCTCACTGTGTTGAACAAAAGACTACCTTTGCTCGGGCATTCTGTCTCAGAACATTAAATTTGTGGAACCTTTTACACTTCAGTTAATCAAAGGTCAAGAAATCTGGTTCCTGTTTAAATGACCTCCAATACCCCTGTTATTGGAATTGGGCCTAGTGCTGGAAAGTGGGATTAGTGTAGATGGGTCAGTGCAGAATTGATGGGCTGAAGGCCCTTTTCTGTGCTGGCTGACCCATTGACTGTAATGTAGGCAGAAAATGCACACTCCTTAGGATGCCAGATCTGAAACAGTCATCAGATGTTTTGCACATTCAGGTTTGGAAACTATATTTCACAAATCTAGCATCATTTTGTGATGGTTGATGAGTTGATGTCAACTGTTTGCTCATCCTGGCGTGACTTTGCTCATGTTGTCACGACTGAAGGAGAACCAGACTGATTTAGCTTAATGCCTCGGTAAACATTCATTTACATTACCTGAATCATTGGTTCTGCTGTCACAGACTCTCAAGATTGAAATCTTCTTGAAGTTCAGAATTTGGCCCCATGCAGCTTGATCTGCACATACAGGTGTACACGTCCTGCAAAGGGACCGAGTGCTAAAGAAATGAAGCAGTATTGCAGGAGCAGATTAGATAGGATTTCACCCTGCATCTCCTTGTGTTCTGCCTGATCTGGGATGTGCTTGATGCTATGGCTGTATCCAAATTTGAAATAATACTTTCCTTGAGCTGGCAGCTTTCCCCTTTAAAAAGTTCACTCACAAAAGCGGTTTTTGTTTAAAAGAGTGTAATTTTGATTCATGCTGTTCAGATCAAGCAGATTTTGTGAAATGAAATTGAAACAGACAAGACCAGGGAACTGCAATTACACACTTCCAACTCATACCTTAAAAAGTGTCAAAATATAATTTTGGAGTTTATTTGTTTTAATTATCAAACTTGCATTTGTGTTATTTTAAACACTGAAAGCAGGATGATGTGGTAGCAACAGGAGCCTCCTGTGACCTCCAGGTAATTACTGGGAGAGTGTGGAATTGTACTGAATGGTGCAGTAGCTTTGACAATGTAACATAGGAGCTAACAGATGTAGACAATTTAGACACTCAATCCTACTTCATCATTCTTACACCAGCCTTTGACCCACTTACTGACCCTAAATGGCTGGGATCTGTTGTAGGTGTACATTCCTTCAAGCCTGAAGTGGTCTACCATGTAATATATTCCCCTCACCTCCAATCTCGTTCTTCTGCTAATTACCACTAATTCATGGCCCTATAAATGTGATGAACCAATGTGCACAGGTCATGTTTGGGCCAATACTTTTTGGATGGAGGTTTCCTGCTCTGCCACCCAAGGAGTAGGTGGGAACACATCATTGCCAAACTAGATGCCATTTTGCCTTTGAATGCTCCAAGACCAATCATTGGCTGGACATGTGCCCTTCACTCAGGAGGCAGTCACACCTCCGAGAACTGCCAGCCAGTCTGATTGGCCAGCAGCTTTGTAGTCTCAGCAGTGCTAGAAGCAGTAGAGGTCACTGCTGGAACTCCATGCAGTCCCAAGACTCTATGTCCCCGAGACCAAGCTCTGGTGGCTATTTCAGAGAGAGAGGAGTGGATGTGAAACATCCTGGGGAAAGGTGGTTTGGAATGTGGACAGAAGGTGATGCGGTGTGGTTGGAGAAACAAGCACCCGCGTATTGTAAGGAAGGTGGAAAGCAGACCTTATGGGGAGTGCCCAATGTAGGAAGGAGGCCATTGAATGAGGCATTCCTTTCCACCTTCTGGCCAAGACCTGAGCAGAGTAACCATCCAGACTTCCTCATTGCTTCTGAACTCCTTGCATCAGTCTCAATTTGAGACTGGGAGAGCACTTAAGCAGTCATTAATTGTACACTAAAATGAATCCCAGGTAAGGCTGATCAGTGCAGGCCTCACTTGTCCTTCTGTAAAATGACAGGCCTAAGGAAAATAACGATGTGGGGGAGGCCATTTTTAGTACTGAGATAAGGAGAAATTTCTTCACTCAGACAGTGGTGAACCTGTGGAATTCTCTGGCACGGAGAGCAGTTGAGGACAAAACATTGAATCTTTTAAAAAAGGAGATAAATGTAGTTCTTAGGGCTAAAGGGATCAAAGGGTGTGGGGAGAAAGTGGGAACAAAGAACTGAGTTCAGTGATCAGCCATGATCAGATTGAATGGTGGAATAGGTTCGAAGGGCTGAATGGCCCACTCCTGCTCCTATTTTCTATTTTTCTATGGGTGGGGCAGCCATCTGGGGAATTTAACAGTCCAATCTAACACACCAAGATACTGTAAAAATTTCTACCCATGATATCATTTAAGATGCATTTGACTCAAATCGGCATCCTGGTGTCTGCACATTGATTCCTTATCACACAGCTAGAACTATCTGACAGTCTCAGCACCAGGAACCTGTTTACAGCTGGACGTGGTGACACAGAGTTCACTTGTAAATATAGCAAAGAAACACATGCGGGGAGGTTAGGTATACATCTAATTTAGCATTTAGATGTATGAATGCTAATAAGGACTAGTTGGGCTGAGTGACCATCTTCTGTTCTGTATATCATAAGTAATTGTGGAAATTTGTCTTTGGTGTTTTACGATTACAATGAAATATTATCGCTTCAGCCATATTAAAGGACCTCTAGCATTTTCAGCAGTCATGTGCTAACTGCAACAACTATAAAGAAGAATGCATGCAATACTTCTTTGTTCTTTATAATGCCTCACTTGGATAGCACATGGAAAATCAAGCCCTTCTATTCCCAAAGTTATGACTAAAGTTAAATGTTATATAAAAGTATGCAAAATTTCCCACTTGTTTTTTAGACCCAGGTTAACAGAAAGCACAGACAAGGGTTCTGCATTTAACAAGAATTATTACTGATTACAAATAAATAAGACTAAAGCTGCAGGTAAACAACTATGAATTGTAAGCTTAATTCTAACCAAAACACTGATCTCCTTACAAACTCCCATCCATACACACTAAAGCTTTACCCCCTCTTAAACTTGCCCCTATACATATACACACACAGAGACATGGAAAAATAAGTAGGTGTTATGGGTGCAAGGAAACACTGGGAAAGCAACTCAGTGATCTCAGGTCACAGGATTTGCTGAGGTCACCCTCATCGAGTCACAGAGATGTACAGCACAGAAACAGACCCTTTGGTCCAACTCGTCCATGCCAATCAGATATACTAATCTAATCTAGTCCCATTTGCCAGCACTTGGCGCATATCCCTCTAAATCCTTCCTATTCATAAATGCTGTAATTGTACCAGCCTCCACCACTTCCTCTGGTAGCTCATTCCATACAAGCACCATTCTTTGCATGAAAATGTTGCCCCTTAGGTCCCTTTTAAATCTTTGCCCTCTCACCCTAAACATGTGTCCTCTAGTTCTGGACTCCCCCCACCCCAGGGAAAAGATCTTATCTATTGACCCTATTCATGTTCTTCATGATTTTCCATGCTGATCAGCATGCTGCTTCTCCATCTTTTTTCAAATCCTTTCACCTGCTTTTAGGAGGTACAGGGTGACTGGTTAACATTTATAAAGATTTCTGACTTAATTAATTAATTAAAAATCACAACTTATAGTAACTGCTGTTTCTTCAGGCTTAAGTTGTTTTACTGCAGAGAATGGAGATAGCCAATCTGATGGCTTCTCACAATCTTGTACACAGCCCCAAGCCATTCAGTGACCTGGAAGCCAATCACATTTTTGTTAGCAGGCAAGAAGGCCTTTGTCATTGACAACTGGTCTCTAATCCACAGAACAATCAACTTTTTATTGCCAACTGAATCTCCATTTTGTCCATGACTGCTTCAGCCAGCAGCTGTGTACACAACACTCACAATGAGTGACAAGTTACTTGCTATTAGAAAGTGCTATAATCCTTCAACAATATTTGATTTTTAATCAGTTGTTTTCCTATTTTCAGTCCACAAATAAAAATACAGAAAAAAGACATGATCTGTAAAACTTCAAACTTGGACTCCAACTCAGGGCAAATTAATATCAATGATATTCAAGAATTACCTTACAATAATATGTCTTGTGTGTTCTTGCTGCTTCTTAATTAATTAGTCCTGGGTAGATTACATAACAGAGAGAACTGTTAAATAATACAAAAACTGTGGGTTATCACTTAGAAAAAACATCAAACCCGCCTGGTTCACTAACAACGTTGAGGGAAAGAAATCTGTCATCTTTACCTCATCTGGGGTACACATGAATCTATACCCACAGCAGTGTGATCATCTCTTAACTGTCTTCTGAAATGGCTGAACAATCTCAAGGGGAATGAGGGATGGGCAAAAAAAGTGCTGGCCTTGTCAGTGACACTCACATCCTGTGAAAGAATTTTTAACATTGTATTTAAATAGTACATTCCATGACCAAACGCCAACAACATATTTTTGAAGTGCACTCACAATTGTGATATGGGCAAAAGTGATCAGTTTTCTGCACAGCAAGCTCCAATAAGAAGCAGATACAAAACCATCTTCAAAATACTGCCATTTGAGCTTTTCTATCCAGCAGAAAGTACAGACAGCATCTTACAGCTCATCATAACACTACCACCTTCATAAATATTGGGACCCTTGCCTCTCCTGATTTACGTTTGTTATGGACCAGGCCAGACCCCCTCAAACCTTTTCAAGGAAGTGGCCCCAACCCTACCTTTTTGTTTTAAGCAGGTGTAATGCAGATATTCCAGGAGAGACGCAGTTGGTCAAACCAATTAGTTTTAAACAAACCAGAATTTATGTGCAAGGTAACCAAATGAAACACAAACAAAAGAGAACAGAATACCGAATGACTTAACCGACCGAAAACCCAACAGACTGTACCAACTCAATGATGCTGTACCCAATACCTGCAACAGTCCCCAGAAACACCCCTTGGCACAAAACGTAACATCAAACCCAGGGTCTTATAGGAGAGAAGTCCAAGAGAGAGGAAGATCAACCTAGACCTGCTCCTTTGGGTCCAGCAAGACTACTGCTTGCTAACCAAACCCAATCAGAGAAAAACTAAGCTGGGAGAACTGGCCACTCCCCTTTTACTGTATAAGAAACGGTAAAAGGTGGATAAATCCCCAGGACCTGATCAGGTGTACCCGAGAACTCTGTGGGAAGCTAGAGAAGTGATTGCTGGGCCTCTTCCTGAGATATTTGTATCATCGATAGTCACAGGTGAGGTGCCGGAAGACTGGATATTGGCAAACATGGTGCCAGTGTTTAAGAAGGGCAGTAAAGACAAGCCAGGGAACTATAGACCGGTGAGCCTGACCTCGGTGGTGGGCAAGTTGTTGGAAGGAATCCTGAGGGACAGGATGTACATGTATTTGGAAAGGCAAGGACTGATTCGGGATAGTCAACATGGCATTGTGCATGGGAAATCATGTCTCACAAACTTGATTGAGTTTTTTGAAGAAGTAACAAAGAAGATTGATGAGGGCAGAGCAATAGATGTGATCTATATGGACTTCAGTAAGGCGTTTGACAAGGTTCCCCATGGGAGACTGATTAGCAAGGTTAGATCTCATGGAATAAAGGGAGAACTAGCCATTTGGATACAGAACTGGCTCAAAGGTGGAAGACAGAGGATGGTGGTGGTGGAGGATTGTTTTTCAGACTGGCGGCCTATGACCAGGGGAGCGTCACAAGGATCGGTGCTGGGTCCTCTACTTTTTGTCATTCACATAAATGATTTGGATGCGAGCATAAGAGGTACAGTTAGTAAGTTTGCAGATGGCACCAAAATTGGAGGTGTAGTGGACAGCTAAGAAGGTTACCTCAGATTACAACAGGATCTGGACCAGATGGGCCAATGGGCTGAGAAGTGGCAGATGGAGTTTAATTCAGATAAATGCGAGGTGCTGCATTTTGGGAAAGCAAA
>NC_057740.1:34114107-34160588 GCF_004010195.1 Chiloscyllium plagiosum
ATGTTGCGGCTGTACAGGACATTGGTTAGGCCACTGTTGGAATATTGCATGCAATTCTGGTCTCCTTCCTATCAGAAAGATGTTGTGAAACTTGAAATGGTTCAGAAAAGGTTTACAAGGATGTTGCCAGGGTTGGAGGATTTGACCTATAAAGAGAGGCTGAACAGGCTTGGACTGTTTTCCCTGGAGCGTCGGTGGCTGAGCGGTGACCTTTATGGAGGTTTACAAAATTATGAGGGGCATGGATAGGATAAATAGGCAAAGACTTTTCCCTGGGATTGGGGAGTCCAGAACTGGAGGGCATAGGTTTAGGGTAAGAGGGGAAAGATACAAAAGAGACATAAGGGGCAACATTTTCACGCAGAGGGTGATAAGTATATGAAATGAGCTACCAGAGGATGTGGTGGAGGCTGGTACAATTGCAACATTTAAGGGGCATTTGGATGAGTATATGAATAGGAAGGGTTTGGAGGGATATGGGCCAGGTGCTGGCAGGTGGGACAAGATTGTGTTGGGATATCTGGTCAGCGTGGGCAGGTTGGACCGAAGAGTCTGTTTCCATGCTGTACATCTCTATGACTCTATGATTCTAAGTGTTTTTCTTAAAACTTGAAAGCCTTTTACTTGAGGCAGTATCTGTTAACTATAACCAAACTGGCCCTAAAACCCTTCAACTTAGATTTTTCGGAGTCTGTGTCTTTTACAACATCTCTGAAAAAAAGCCAAGGACAATATAATCATGTTAAAGGAGCAGCTTCATCACACATTAGCAAAGACCCCTCCTATCCCCATAAAAATCTCTTCTAACCTCTTCCATCAGGCAGAAGATGAAAAGCTTAAACACACATACCAAAAGATTCAAGAACAACACTTTCACTGCTGTTATTAGACTTCTGAATGGACCTCTCAAATTTTAATTTTAATGTTGATCTCGCTCTTTGTTCATCTCTGCAGCTGTAACATTGTATTCCTTGCTCTGTTCTATTACCCATATGCACTTTGTATGGTTTGATCTACCTGTACTGCATGCAAAACAAAACTTTTCACTGTGTGTAGGTATATATGACAATAATAAATCCAAAGAAAAGATAAAACAACTGGATCTTGGTGTTCAGGGAACAATTTTAAAGTTTGCAGATACACAAAACTTGCAATAATTATAATCTGTGAGCAAGACAGTGTGAAATTTGAAAATGACATTGACATATTGGTGGAGTGTGTTGAGAGATGGCAGATGAATTTGAATACAATGAAGTGTGAGATCATGCACTTTTGTAGGAATAACATTAAGAGACAATATGAAATAACAGGTACAATTATAAAGGGAATGCAAGAGCAAAGGGACCTGGGTGTATGTATGCTCGGATTGTTGAAGTTAGTAGGATAGTTGGAGAGAGCAGTTAAGAAAACTCCATGTTCTTGGTTTTATTAATAAGGACATAGAGTAGAAGAGCAAAGAGGTGATGTTGAACTTGCATAAGACAATTGGTAGACTTCAGCTGGAGTATTGTGTGCAGTTGTGGGTGCCTCATTATGGGAAAGATGTGAATGCATTGGAGCAGATGCAGAAGTGATTGACAAGAATGGTTGCAAGGATGAGAAACTTCAGTTATGATAGATGGTTGGACTGTTCTTCTTGGAGAGAGGGAGGCTGGAAGGAGATCTGATGGAGGTTTTCAAAATCATGAACATGTTAGAGTAAATATGGAGCAAAAGGAACAAGAACGAGAGGGCATAGGTTTAAAATGATGGGCAAAAAAAGCAAGAATAAATTTTTTTTACACAGTGAATATTTAGGGTTTGAAATGCACTACTGGAAATATGGTGGAAGCAAGTTCAATTGAAGCATTCAAGAGGGCATCTCGATAGAATTAGTGTGCACGGGTATGGAGAAAATGCAGGAAGTTGACAACAGGTAATGATGCTCATTTGACGAGCTGATGGTCTGAATGGTCTTCTTCTGCACTTTATCCACTCCATGATTCTGTGATAATGTAGGTCAGGTGATAAATATTTGTCAGGTTGCTAAGAAAACTTCAAAGTTTTCTTATACTAAATGCCTAAGAGGGCAGTTAGAACCTTGATTTGAATACTCAGTCGAAAGACAGTGGAATAGACTAGTCATTTAGACAGTGTGTGAAGGGGGTAGGGACAGAGAGAAACGGAAAGGGAGGGGTGAAGGAGTAAGAGTGGTGGGAGTGGAGGTGGTGTAGCAAGGATGTGGAAGTGGATGGGAGTTGGTGACCATGATATGGAAGAGCTGGTTTTGGAGCTGGTTAAAAATCACACAACAGCAGGTTATAGTCCAACAGGTTTATTTGGAAACACTAGCTTTCGGAGCGTTGCTCCTTTGTCACAACCACCTGATGAAAGAGCAGCGCTCCAAAAGCTAATGCTTCCAAATAAACCTGTTGGACTACAACCTGACATTGTGGGAGTTGATGAGGAAGTGGAGGGGATGAATGAAAGGGAGCCACAGGGAGGGAACTATGGTGGCAGACAAAGTGGTTTGGGGGAAGGAGAGTGTATGGAGGGGGAGGGGAGTTATGAGAGAGTGGGAGGGAGAATAAAGCAGGAAAAAGGATACAGAAGGTAAGACCAACAGTGGAGAAAAAGAGGCAGGGACTGCAATGAGTGAGAAAGTGAAGTGAGCAGTGAGTAAGACAGATATGTTGTCTTGCACAGTGAGAGGGAAAGCAAGGGAAAACAGTAGGGAGAGAAGTGAGGGGACAGAGTGGGAGGGAGACAAGGGCACAGAAAGGGTGAGGTAACAAGGGATTTAGAGACTGATTGATTGTGCAACAACAAGATATATATGGAGAGGTTGGTGCTATAGAAATGGAGGGAGAGGTGACAACAGTGTGAGAGTCAGGCAGAAAGTGATGTGATA
The DNA here is from genome assembly GCF_004010195.1 of Chiloscyllium plagiosum. Lineage (NCBI taxonomy): Eukaryota > Metazoa > Chordata > Chondrichthyes > Orectolobiformes > Hemiscylliidae > Chiloscyllium > Chiloscyllium plagiosum. The sequence continues at coordinate 34,116,998 of NC_057740.1, forward strand.
AACAGATAAACTGTGAATGACTGACAGAGAAAGGAATCATTGAGCAAAATATGAAGGAAAGAGAGGAGACAGAGATTGATAGTGACAGATCGATAAGGAACGAGATGGATGCAGAACAATGCCGCATATCTTTTCTTATTGTATCTGGATTATTCTGTGATTTAATATTGACTGGACATGAAGTGTGACTGACTTCACTACCAAGTGTCAGAGTTGCAACTTCAGAAGAATTGTTACTCCTGCAGAATATGATTGAATAGGACTTGCAAGCAGAAATCTGACTAGTTTCTTACTGACTACTTCAACCAGCATCAGCTAAAGTTTTTTTGTTAATTTGAACAAAGGAACAGCCTTGAATGGGCTGGATACACTAAAGAACAAACCATAACTCAATCGTTTTGTGGTAAAAAAGTCTAAATCAGAATTTGGCTGGGAAAAACTACATCATATAAATCATTTTGAAAATTTTGAGCAAAAATGATTGTAGTTAAGATGTGAAATACTGTGATGGTGTAGGAATAACAATGGAATGTTTGGAATAACTGAAAGATAACTGAGGTTATTTAAAAGATTTCTTCAGCGACCATACAATTTCACCTTTTAATTATTGCCAAAATTCAGGGACCTTTGAAACTTTACATTCATATTTAGTCCTTAATGATAACTGTTTTGACAAGTATTGTGAGATATACATGATGCCTTGAGTTTGGAAATTAAGATTACTTTTCTTCACCCAGTTCTTGGTTTACTGCCTTGTGCCAATGTTTTTTGAATGCGTTAACTTGTTGTGCTGGCATTTTGTAGTCACTAGATCCCTCTGATACCTTAGGTGAAAGTGAAGACTGCAGATGCTGGAGATCAGAGTCAAGATTAGAGTGGTGCTGGAAAAGCACAGCAGGTCAGGCAGGATCCGAGGAGTAGGAAAGTCAACATTTTGGGCAAAAGCCCTTCATCGGGAATCATTCCTGAAGGGCTTTTGCCCGAAATGTCGATTTTCCTGCTCCTCGGATGCTGCCTGACCTGCTGTGCTTTTCCAGCACCACTTTAATCTCCCTCTGATACCTTGCTCAATATGTAATGGAGATTTACAGCAATGTAAAAGGCCCTTTTGTTCCGTCATGTCCACACCAGTCAAAGTGGTGATGTAACTATTCTAATCCCATTTTCCAAAGACTTTGACCAATAGTTTTTATATTTTTTTTCTTTCTTTTAGATCTGGATGTTTTTCTTTCCTTTTGGCTCTGCTTTGTTTTTTATTTCTACTGTTTTTGCACTGGAGAATGGTGACATTTTACACTTTTCACTGTACTCCTGTACTTGAGTACATGTGACGATAACATCTAATTCTATTGTTACTTTTATTTTTACGAAAGAAAAATACAGTGAAAAGTGTTTAAGTCACCATACCACCTACATTAATAACAAAAGGCATAACCAAGAAAAAAAATTTAAAGATCAAGACAAAGTCTATCTTAGTTCAATTCACGGCTTTTGGGTTTGGGATAAGGCAGTACTGCTGCAAGACTGCCACACCGGTCCACTGGCATAGCGCGCTGCAAAACTCCACAGAGGCCACGCCAAGGACCAATCTCATCGTCAATCCCGGGAAAGAAGTCATTACAAAAGACGACCAAAGGAATCGTGGGTCTGCTGGATACCAAGCTGAAAACATCTCTTCACTGAAGCCACCGCTGGCCTCCACTGACATAGCAGCCAATACTGGGTCTCTGTGCTTGCTCCTCCACCTGCCACCTTCTTGACACCACTTCCAGAGACCCGTCCCTGACTGACCAGCTGCTGCACAGTATTTCACACAGTGTAGCACTCCCTCAGGAATAAGCTGAAGAGTCAGTCAAGCTCATGTGTCCAAGATTCTGGAGTGGAACTGGAACCGAGTGTGACCACGGAGTAAAGTGTTGTCTCAATTGGGAAGAGTGCACTGATAATCAAGCCCTACTATTCCATAAACTGTCACAAATGTGTAATTAACCAATTAAACGACCAAGATTATCAATTCACCTGACTGACACTACTATTCAGGGCAAAAGCAGTTCACATTAGGTTTCATCATAACAGGAAATAACTCAATTCCTTTGTGAACTAACATATTTTTAACAATGGTAAACGTGAATGGGTTACTCTACGACAAAGCAATTAGGTTTTTCTTTTTCAGTCACCGAGAAAGAGAGAGCAGGTGAGAGAGCAGCTTCTGAATGTCTCTGTCTCTGAGCCACAGAGAGAATGTGCATCCCATTTTTAATATCAAAATCCACTCACCAGATTAATGGCAATTTAAGTCTCAAAAATGAATCTATTTTATCAGTGAATATTTTGTTTTTTCTCACAATGAACCAGATAGTTCAGAAGAACTCCCAAGGTGGACAAAGAAAAATTAAACAAGAGAAATGAAATGGTGTCTACCCAGAAAAGATCTTTTTCCTCAGTTACACATAATTGATTTTAGTTTATCACTCTGAAACTGGACGTATATCCATAAGCTTGATTTGGAATTATATACAGCTACTATAATACCCAGGTATAATAATGCACAAGTCTGTAATGAACAGCAGTGGACCAGTCTGAAGGCTGTCATTAGGTAGTGTTTCCTTAACTCAAAGACTCCTGGTGCCATTCTGTCTCATAAGGTACCAACCTCACCGCTGTAAAACATGCAGTGAAAGTGTCGACTTCACAATCCTATTTCATCTGCAACTTGCAAAACTGTCCTGGTGCTCCTAGCCATATAGCAATCCAACTTCTGCTTTTCAGTTTATGGTTCAAAAGGAAATAAAGGTGTTATCCCTTACCGAAGTCTGTCACCAACATGTGGGCTCTGTATTGATCTCCGGTAGCTTATTCCATATTTAATCAGCCCTTAATGGGAATATTTACAGCGAAATTGAGAATTCTGTTTAGCAGAAATATTTGGTTGAAAACTCAGACACAAGAATGATTGTACCATGCAAATATGAAGCTTTCCAAATGGATTGATACTCTGAGGGTTAATATCACAGTATCTCTACCTATCAATAATATATTACAAGTCTTACATCTGCATGCATTTCCCGTCAACTTTTTCCATTATAAATTCCTATGCTCACTGTTATAATGGAGACTACTTATGTAAAGCTTGTCAGGCTGTAATCACACCCTCCGGCTAGTGGAAGGACTGAATTACATCTGCACACCCTGGTCCAATTATCCCCAAGCCTCTAACCTTGTTTCACTTGAAGGCTACACTTGGTCTTCAATTCCCAAACATGCAAGGCAATGGGAGATTGACTATTATGTGTATTTGTCGTTGTGCAACAGCCTGAATCTATCAAGCATTTGTGTCTTTCTTTTGCCTGAATAATATATAACAGGATGAATGAGTAATGTTTATGCTATGTAATGTTACACAAACTAAACTATTCACATTTGCCTCTGCCCTCGACTTTCAGTCCTGCACTCGTTAAAAGACACTGCTGCTGCTCAGCAGAGACTTAAATCTTCTCAACCTGTACTCCAGCCTTGGCTGTCAGTTTATACTGACATAGCCTGTCTTCCTTCTGCAACTATTTGTTGGGCCAGGAATGTGGTGAGGCTGGCTGCTCCTTTTCCTCTTATTCACATCAAGTAACCTAAATTCTCTTCAAAAATGAACCTTAAGGGAATTCAGAAACAAAATCAGAAATTGCTGGAAAAACTCAGCAGGTCTGGCATCGTCTGTGGAGGGAAAGCAGAATTAATGTTTCAGGTCCAGTGACCCTTCTTCAGAAACACTTCAGAAATTTAAGTCACAGTGATGGGGCACATCTTCAGATTAAACAAATGCAGTGACTTCAAATTGAATTCATTTGCTTGACAGGATGTGGATTCAGATTCCATAATAAGTGAAAAGGAATTAACAACATATGGACTTTCATGGTGGTTAGATGTCTCAATCCGCTTTACAACCAGTGGAGGACTTTTGAAAGATTATCCATGTTGTCATGTCAGAAATGCAACAGTTTGCACACAGTAAACTACCAGAAACTGCAATGTAATAGTGACCAGAAGACCTGTATTCTTTTGAGTTGATTAAATTATAGTTATTGGCTCGAACATGAGGGATATCTTCTTTGAGATAATGCCATGGGATCTTTTACATCCACACCATCCATAAGAATTAGAAATAGGAATATGACATTCAGCCTCTCAAGCCTGCTCTGACATTCAATAGGATCATGACTGTTCCAATATTCCACATGTCCACTTCCATCCCTTTTCCCATAAGCCTTGATTCTCCTAACAATCAAGAAATTATCTATCTCAGTCTTAAATGTATACAAAGGCTCTGCCCTTATAGCTCTCTTAGGCAAAGAGTTCCAAAGACTGAGTCTGAAATTGCTGTCCCTTTTTTCTGAGATTATGCCCTCTGGTTCTAGGCTCTCCCATGAGAGGAAACATCCTCTCAGCATTTACCCTGTCAAGTCCCTTAAGAATCCTATATGAGATCACCTCTCGCTCTTTTAAGCTCCAGTGAGTAGAGCCCCAGCCTTTTTAACCTTTGCGCATAAGATAATCCCTCCACACCAGGGATCATCCTCGCCCTAACACCTCATTCAAAAGACAGCACCTTCAGTGTTGCACTGGTATGTCACCTTTGATCCCATGGCACTATCTCAAAAAGAATTTACAGCCCAGGAACAGGCCCTTCAGCCCTCCAAGCCTGAGCTGATCCAAATCCACTATCTAAACCTATCATCCAATTCCTAAGGATCTGTATCCCTCTGCTCCCTATCTACTCATGCATCTGTCCAGACACACCTTAAATGAATCTACTGTGCCTGCCTCCACTACCTCTGCTGGCAATGCTTTCCAGGCACCTACCACCCTCTGTGTAAAGTACTTTCCGCATGTAGCGTTTAGAGCATGGGACCTGGGGACTTGCAGGATTATGGGGAAGGTGTAGGGGAAGGAGAATAAATCATTAATTCTATTGAAGAGCCAGTAGAGGTATGATGTATGAAATGATCTCCTCCTGTGCCATATACTGCTATCTATATTCTAAGCTGACCTCTGGAAGAAGGAGGGTTGAAAGGCCTTTGATTAGTTTATGTTTCATTTCCAAACCTTAATGGGCCACCTGAGATGCAAACATGTTAGCGAAAAGTAACAATAATAAATTTGTTGAGAATCTGAACTGGAAAAAAAGTAGGAAAGCAAGGTGGGATGTTTTAGATTTCACACAAAAGACACAGAATAGACCGGTGAGGGAAATAAAAGTGTCAGAGTTATAGATTAAAAAGAGTTTTGGAAAATGTGAAACCTGGCAGCAAAGAGAGAGGCATGAAAGAATGTAGATGGAAGGAGAAAAAAAAATTGCTGAACTTCAGATATGAGAGAAACTGAAGAGCAGAAGCCAAGGGCTTGATAAACAAGGTAGAAGGTAAACTATAATTCTGAAGTCAAAACAGATGATGCTGAGAATACATATTAGGGCTCGTGAAGATCTTGGACAGGTCAATGTTTCCACTGTTTTCAAGAATGGTCCCAAAGCATTAACCTTCCTTCTGTTTTAGATTCTAACCTAACCTGGTAACTACCTTCAGCTTGTACTGTTTAACTGTCAGACAGAGTGACTGTAAGCATGAGGGAGAGCAAAGAAGCAGTGACAGGAGAAACGTTTGGATATGACCATGTTAGGCTGCATCTGAGTCTGTGTCAAGCTGAATTGAAGGAGGAATGAGAGTCAGCATGGTAGAGCTCTGAGTTGAGAGCGTGGCTCTGGAAAAGCACAACAAGTCAGGCAGCATCCGAGAAGCAGGAAAATCAACGTTTCGGGCAAGAGCCCTTCATCAGGAATGTGCTCATGAATCTTAACATTGCTTAATACAATATTATCTATGTTGATGATACTGGGAGTAATTGTGAGTACATTGTGATGGTTATAATGGTGATAGGTTGATGACTGCCTTTGGAGCTATTAGTAATTATGCAAATTTGAAATTATGCAGTTAATAATGAATGCATTTAGGCAAATAACAGGGAAAGTGACAGGAAGAGTTCCACTTATATCTGCTTTCATAATAGCATCGGCTTGATTGAATTTTATTCTCTGTAAAATCCATCCAGTATTCACATCTGTAAACCCTTTATACCTCTGTTAGAACTACAATAGATTCTCCAAGTCAACGGTGTAGCCATGGATACCTGCATGGATTCCAGGTATGCCTGTCTCTTTGTGGGGTGTGTGGGACATGCCTTAAGCCCTACTCGGACTCGCCCATCTCTTCCTTCTCCCAAATATTGATGATGTACTCATTTGCTGCTCTCATCCGGAATTGGAAAAATTCATCAGTTTTGCTTCCAATTTCCATCTTTTCCTCACCTTCGCCTGGTCCATCTCTGACTTTGCCTTCCCTTCCTTGGGGGTGAGAAGTAATTTCTGAGGATAGGCTGCTCAGCAATATCCTTTACAAGCCCATTGGCTGCATTTCTTCATACCTTGCTTCCTGCAATGATTCCATTCATTCTCCTAGTTTGCCTGTCTTAGTCACATCTGCTTTGATGATGCCATCTGGCACCAAGCTGCCACCAACATGATTCCTTTATCCTCAACTGAGGTTCCATCACCACTCCACCCTATTGTAGTTGACAGTGCCTTCAGCCATGTCATACCCATCTCCTGCACTTCTGTCCTCATCCCTTCCCCTTCTTCCCAAAACAATTTGTCCTCATTTTCCAACCCACTAGAGTCCCCATTCAAAGATCATCCTCTGCCATTTCTGCCACCTCCAGCAGGATGCCACCATTAAACATATCTTACCCTTCCCTTCACTGCCAGCATTCTGCAGGGACTGTTCCCTCTGTGATATCCTGGTCCACGCCTCCATAACTCTGAACACTTCCTCATGCTAAACTCCAGTGAATAGAGTTCTGACCTGTTTATCCTTTGCTCATAAGACAATCCCTCCATATCAGGGATCACCCTAAGCCTAACTCTCTTCCAAAAGACAGAACCTCCTTCAGTACTGCATTGTTACCTCACCCTTGATCTTCATGTGCTCAAGACCTGATGTTTTGAGCACAGGCCTAGGGGACTTAAAAGGGAAACATTTTCAGGATAATGGGGAAAGTGTCGGGGAAAGAGGTGCAGACACACTTGCCCATTCACCTCCTCCCCCGTCACTGTCGAGGACCCCAAACACACCTTCCAGGTGAAGCAGCATTTCACTTGTATTTCTTTCAATCTAATCTACTGCATTCACTGCTCACAATGCAGTCATCTTTACAATAGTGAAATGAAATTGCAGACTGGGTGACTGCTTTGTGGAACACCTCCACTCTGTTCATAGGAATGACCCTGACCTCCCAGTTGCTTGCCATTTCTAGAAACTGCCTTGCTCTCGTGTTCACATTTCTGACCTGGGCCTATTGGAGTCTTCCAATGAAGCCTAACACAAGTTTGAAGAACACCACCTCATTTTCCGCTTAGGCACTTTAAAGCCTGAAGATCTCAACATTGAATGCAATAACTTTAAAACCGACTACATTATGTCTCTTGTCCACTTTTCTTACATTCTCTCCCAATGACCCCCACTCCTCCCCTACAGCTTGATTGTGTCTTATTTGCTTTACACTTTGTAGAAAGGACCAATTCTCTCCCTTTTACACCTTAATTTATACCATTTTCACATCCCTTTTTTACTTTCTCCACTATTAACAGGTGCCCTCTGGATCCCCCTCTGCCTCTGTCAAAAGTTTAAAGAACAACCTATTTTCCAACACCTTTCAGACTGAAGAAAAGTTATACCAGAGTCTCAGTGTTAATTCTGTTCCTCTCTTGCTAGACCTGCTTGGTTTCTCCAGCCTTGTATCCGCAGAGAAACACACTGCACACCATTTGAATCCAAGTAAGATCCGTTACACAACCCCTGCATGTAAAGTGCAATGAGTACAAAACCAGAAGTAATTTCATTACAATGAAAATGTATCCAGTTCTCAAGCCTTAAATGAGCCTCATAGAGTTAATTGAGGAGAAAGTGAGGTCTGCAGATGCTGGAGATCAGAGCTGGAAATGTGTTGCTGGAAAAGCGCAGCAGGTCAGGCAGCATCCAGGGAACAGGAGAATCGACATTTCGGGCATAAGCCCTTCTTCAGGAATGGGCATAAGCCCAAAACGTCGATTCTCCTGTTCCCTGGATGCTGCCTGACCTGCTGCGCTTTTCCAGCAACACATTTCCAGCTCATAGAGTTAATGCCTGATGTCCTATCTAAGCCACAGTTACTTGACCTTTGCTGAAATAAAGGAAAGTGTTTGCACTATCATGTCACTATTCACTGCCTCACAATGTCATAACACTATAAGAAATAGGAACAGGAGTAGGCCATTCAGCCTCTGGAGACTGCTCTGCCATTCAACAGGATCATGACAGATCCAAAATTCCTCACATTCCACTTTTCTGCCCTTTCTTTCTAACTGTTTGATTCCCCAACTGATTAAAATCGATCTATTTCAGTCTTTAATATACATTAGGACTCTGCATGTACAGCTGTCTGCGCCAAGGAGTTCCAAAGACTCTCAACCCTCTGAGAGAGGAAACTCCTCCTTTTCTGAGTCATAAATTGGTGCCTCTTTATTCTGAAACTATGCCCTCTGGTCCTAGACTTTCCCTTGAGGGGCAACATACTCTCAGCATTTACCCTGTCAAGCTCCTTAAAAATCTTACATGTCTCAATGAGATCACTTCTCATTCTTCTAAACTTCAGTGAGTAGAGTCTCATCTGTTTAGTCTTTGCACATAAGACCATTTTTCCATTCCAGGGATCATCACAGTGAATGTTCTCTGAACTTGTTGCAATGAAACAATTTCCTTCCTTAAATAAGGAGGTCAAAACAAATCACAATACTAGTCACTGTTTCCATGAAGCAATTGGAACAGCCAATTTGCACACAGCAAGCTCCACAATTAGCAATATGATTACAACATGGCAATGTATTTTCATAGTGTTGGGACTGAGAGATAAATATTGGCGAGGACGTTAAAGAGATCTCCCCTGCACTTCTTTGTTATGGACCTGAGAGATCAGTGAAGCAGAGTCTTCAGTTTATTGTCCATTCCAAAACAGTCAGCCCCAACAGTACTGCAATCCCTTAGTACTTGGTCTGTCAACTCCAGCAGTGCTGCACTCCTTCAGTACTGCGTCTGTCAACTCCAACAGTGTTGCGCTCCCTCGATACTGGATCTGAACTCCAACAGTGCTGCACTCCTTCAGTACTGGGTCTGTCAACTCCAACAGTGCTGCACCCCTTCAGTCCTGGCTCTGTCAGCTGAGTAGTTGTGCCAATTTCCTGAGTGAAATTTGAATTTTCTGATGCAAGAGGTGAGAATGCTGTCCACTGAGACACATCATGCTGAATGGACTCCTTAATTATTCTGTAATAATATGCTATAGTTTGTCTAAGTACATTTGGGCAAGAAGAGCACTAAAAAGTACTCGAGCTCCTACCCCAGTGGCCTCCTTTGGAAAATGTATTCCAGGATGTATGGGGGCGTCAGCTGCATCCTTTAGATTACTGCGAGGGTATTTTAACAGATGGCTTGTGGAAAAACAGGGAGGCACAGACGGAGACTTGGACAATCTCAAGAGACTGACTTCAATTTATTAATACTGGCAATCTGCCCAACCTATTGCAGCTGACCAGATTCAGTGTGGAGCAATGATCGTGGACTCCAGGTGAACCATGGGGCACGGGAAGGGTGAATGCAGTGAGCAGATTGTCTGGGTTATCAGTTGCCCAGATTAATTTGGTGGATAGTCAGATTCCTCCTGGCCTGACAGAAATAACATTTCAACTACCCTTCCTACCTTAGCCTGGAAGTGATGACTGGTTTTCGAACCCAATTTACATAAAAAGACTCCAGTTGAAAGTTTTCATGAGCCTTTCCCCTGTGTTAGGCAGGCAAATTATCTTCCTCTAAACTAATGATGGGAAGATGGCGAAAACCCTTGGCCAAGTCCACTGTTTTGGTACCTGCTGTGCACAGGAGGTTATGATAGCCCTTTCAGGCCCTTCCACGTATAAAAGTATAAAGGAGGCCATTCAACCCATTGTGACATATCTGATTCTCTGCACAAAGCTCTACAATTATCATTGAATCATAAAATAGTTATAGCATAGAAGAAGGCCTATGCTAGCTCTTCCCAAGAACCATTCACCTATTTCACTTTTCCTATTAGCATCATTTTTTTTAAATTTCCCGTCAGAAAAACATCCAGTTCTCCTTTGTAAGCCTCAATTGAATCTGTTTCCAACACACTTTTAGGCAGTGCATTCTAGATCCAAACCACATGGATGTCATGTTACCATTGCTTCTTTTTGCCTTAACTTAATCACCTTAATTTAATGTCTTCTCGTTTTTGACACTTCCACAACGGGAAGTTTCTCTCTTTCTGATCTGCCCAGCCTCTTGGCTTTTAAATCTTACATTCAAGTCTTCTCTTTTCACTCTTCACTCTTCACCCAGGAGAACAGCCCCAGTTTCTCCATTCCCCGTTCGCCCACCAAATTAGCCCCACGCTAAGCTTCTTTCCTATTGCTACACAATTTTATCTGTTCCGGGCAGAAATCTAAATTTTCTTTGCAAGTTGAAGCTTAATCAGTTTCCACTGCTCTGTCAGTCACTCTGAGCTTACCTCAATGTTCACAGCATCCCTACTTTGCCTTCTTGCCCTTTGCCCCTCAGCCAGAGATACCACAGTCATAGTATTGCTGTACTTTCATGACATTTGGCTTGGACACAAATCCAGGAAGCTTTCATCTTTGTCGGCAGTCTTTAATCAAGTCAAAGGAGATAGCCTTCACTTCAGAGGGATAATGGCATGGTTAGTCAAGGAGAGCCTGTGATACCAGTCTAAGAGATTGGACACAGTCAGTCAGCCACTCAGGGTTGTCAGAATCAGGATCCTCTCCCCAGAATTGTGAGGTGCTGAATGTCAGTGCCTCTTTATGCCCCATAATGGGCTGTTTCCCTCCTGGAATAAGAGAGAGGCAGGTATTAAGGGAGGTGAAAGTGAGTGGCATAGCTGTTACCTTTGGCGCTGTTGGAGAGACGTTCCAACTGAGTTAGAGGCAGCCCAGAGGGCATGCAAGGTTTATGGTGTCAGGGACTGAAAGTGAGTGCAGGCAACAGTGAGAGTGGTAGAGCATAAGCTTTTATGGGAGGTTGGTACAGTAGTAGAGGAAGAGTGAGTATGAGGCATCAGAGGGAAGATTGTGGTACTTGTACTAAGGGATTGGGCAAGATTACTGACCTTCTTCCTACAGTGCTCTGCATTCCTCCAGGTGGCTGAGACTGCACTAACGAGCAACCTCAGACCAAGCTAGTGTGGTCTGGAGCAGTGACCTCCTCTGCCAGTACTGGGGGAATGAGGATATTCTGCCTCTGCATCACACTGTGCACCAGGACTCCCAGGTCCCTACCTACAAAGCAGGATAACTAATTTCCTTTGACTGTCATGTCTGGGACAAATGTCAGGAATCGTGCAGGAGAGCTTTGGACTAACAGTGGTTGTCCTGGCTTTTAAAGACAGCACTGGCACCAGGGATATCAGTCTGTTCCAGGATACTCTGGAACTGAAACCTGTAATCCATTCTAAAGGATGAAAGACTTAACAGCAATCTAGGTTTGTTCAATATATCTGGATTAGTGGTGCTGGAAGAGCACAGCAGTTCAGGCAATATCCAAGGAGCTTCGAAATCGACGTTTCGGGCAAAAGCCCTTCATTTATTCCTGATGAAGGGCTTTTGCCCGAAACGTCGATTTCGAAGCTCCTTGGATGCTGCCTGAACTGCTGTGCTCTTCCAGCACCACTAAGCCAGAATCTGGTTTCCAGCATCTGCAGTCATTGTTTTTACCTTGTTCAACATATCGTTTTAATTGCATGACACTATGATCTTTTGCTATAAATCCTGCCCCACTAGCTACCAGAAGAAGAGGCAGTGCTCTGAAAGCTAGTGCTTCCAAATAAACCTGTTGGACTATAACCTGGTATTGTGTGATTTTTAACTTTGTCCAGGATATCTCAGCAGTGGCGAGTTGATGGGGCTAGAAGGGCACCAATCAGATGGTGGTGGGGATTTGGAGGCAGTTAATGAACTGAGTTTGCTGAGATGTGGTGAGAAACCTCTGTCAGTCTCTGGTGGGAAACTTCCAAAAAGCCTACTCCAAAACAGGTAAGATTCAGAAAAATTCTGGGTGGCTGATGAAGGAATAGTTTGAGAGGTCAGCAGTTTTTCGAACATGATCGTGAATGTTTGCACACACTAATAATTAAATTAGCTTAGATTTTTATTGGAAAACTTTGTTCCACCGCAAGATATTTATTACTTCCTTCAGTAAAATTATATTGGAGAGCATTTTCAAATTCAAGGATCAGTGCACTGACAATGAGAAGAATTTCAATCTGTGACTAGCTGGATTATTGACATATTGTTATTATTTATTGCTTCCATTACATAAATACCACTTTTCAGAACAATGTTAGTCGATTAAAAGTAACTTGATCAATTTTGCCTTTGGTTACAGGATGGGAGCAGCAGGTCTTTCAGATTTTTTCTCTCTCGCGGAATTGATCTAAAAGTCTGAATTGAACAATTTGTAATCTGCAAACTAGCCACTATAATTGTTTCCAAACTGATTGTCAGTGGAAAAAAAATTCAGTGTCAATGAGATGAATTTACCATGCACCCTCCATCAAAAAATGTATCTGAATATGTTGATTTGAATTTTACATGCATCTGATATTACTGTATTACAAATGTGAAATTGAGAATGTAAATTGTTTACTTCTCTTCCCATGCTTCCGCACTCATCAACAGCACATCCCCAGAATATATTATACCTCTGGAATGCGTTGTTGGCTCATGTGATGTGGGCTGACTTTCCACAGGAAGTCAAGAGGAAGCCGGACTGCCTCTTGGCTGGAACAGAGATTGCATCCTATGGTAAATAAATGATTTCACAGCCAATGATCATTGGATGGCCAATCTGATCTTGAGGATGGGTTCTGATCGTCTGAGGGTGCACAGAGATGCAATTTTAACAGATGCTTTTGCTCCCAAGGTGTTTGGCTGGGGAGTTGCTTGCAGAACACTTCCCTTGTCTGGGGTATCTTAAATGAGTGGGTCAAAGTCTCAGAAAATAGTGTCGACCATTTAGGATTGACATGAGGAGAAATTTCCTTGATCAAAGTATTGTGAATCTTTGGAAGTCTCTAGCTTGGAGAGCTGTGGGTGCTCCATGATTGTGCACATTCAAGTCAGAGATTAGATTAGATTACTTAGTGTGGAAGCAGGCCCTTCGGCCCAACAAGTCCATACCAACCCTCCGAAAAGCAACCCCCCCCCAACCCATTCCCCTACACTTACCCCTTCACCTAACACTACAGGCAATTTAGCATGACCAATTCACCTAGCCTGCACATTTTTGGACTGGGGGAGGAAACCGGAGCACCCAGAGGAAACCCACGCAGACACGGGGAGAATGTGCAAACTCCACACAGACAGTTGCCTGAAGCGGGAATTGAACCCGGGTCTCTGGAGCCGTGAGGCAGCAGGGCTAACTACTGTGCCACTGTGCCGTTCACGATTGAAAAATACAATGGGAATCAAAGAATACAAGGATAGCTCCTCAAAGTGTAGATGAGATAGAAGGTCAGGCAGGATCTTATTGAACAGTAAAGCAGGCTCGAAGGGCAGAGTGGCCTATGCTTGATTCTATTTCTCATGTCTTTGAGTTTCTGTTTCAGGCTCTTTGTCTCTAGCAGGAGATGACTGGCACACTGTTAACTGTAGGTAAGTGAATGTGTTTTGAATGTACCAAAATGGGCGGCACGGTGGCCCAGTGGTTAGCACTGCTGCCTCGCAGCGCCAGAGACCCGGGTTCAATTCCCAACTCAGGTGACTGACTGTGTGGAGTTTGCACATTCTCCCCGTGTCTGCGTGGGTTTCCTCCGGGTGCTCCGGTTTCCTCCCACAGTCCAAAGATGTGCAGGTCAGGTGAATTGGCCATACTAAATTGCCCGTAGTGTTAGGTAAGGGGTAAATGTAGGGGTATGGGTGGGTTGCGCTTCGGCGGGTCGGTGTGGACTTGTTGGGCTGAAGGGCCTGTTTCCACACTGTAATGTAATGTAATGTAATGTAATGTAATCTAATCTAATCCCATACTAGATGTGTTTGGATGGGTGATGTGCAGTTATGATGCTTAAGGACTCATGAGGGGAGGTCAGGCATGAAGTCCCAGCCAATCTTTTGCTGTCAGTAACGCCTTTTTAACGGTGAGTTGCCTTGTTGAACACTGCATCCATGTGTTGTAAATAGATCCACAATGCCATTAGAGAGGGAATTCCTGAATTTTGACCTCGTGACAGTGAAGGAACGGTGATATATTTCAAAGTCAGGATGCTGCCTGGCTTGGAGGGGACCTTGGAAGCTGGTGGTGTTCCCATGTACCTGCTGGAGCAGATATTTTCAGAAGTTAGTATCAGTAAGCTGGAAATACCATGTATGTTTATTTGTTCATGGAATGTCAGCATTGCTGGGTGAGCCAGCATTTATTTCCCGTCGCTAATTGCTCTGGAGATGGTGATGGTGAGCCACCTTTTTGAGTTGTGGTGTAGGAACACACTGCTATTGTGTAGAGATTTCCAGCATTTTGATCCAGTGCAAGTTAGAAAGGTGGGACATATCTGACACGATGAGTAAAGGGAGAAAGTGAGGACTGCAGACGCTGGAGGTCAGAGTCGAGAGTGTGGTGCTGGAAAAGCACAGCAGGTCAGGCAGCATTGAAGAACAGGAGACTCGATGTTTTGGGCATAAACCCTTCATCAGGAATAGATGATGAAGGGCTTATGCCCGAAACATTGATTCTCCTGCTCCTCAGATGCTGCCTGACCTGCTATGCTTTTTCCAGCACCACACTCTCGATGATGAGGAAAGGCACCATTACTTTCAACAAAGTTCCATTGTTAAAACACAGATTTTGAACATTTTGTATATGTTGAAAGACAGGTTTGCACTTACGTAGTTCAATTCACAGTATCAGAACATGCCTAAACACTTTACTCCTTTAACAAACATGGATATAATGTATTAGATAAAGAGTCACTGGGCTCGAAATGTTAACATTGCTTTCTCCACAGATGTTGCCAGACCTGCTGTGTTTCACCAGCAATTTTTGTTTTTGTTTCAGATCTCCAGCATCTGTAGCTCTTTGTTTTATTTGGTGGCTATGAAGTATCATTGAAGTGTGAATGGATGAAATGGAGCAGCCATATTGTGTACAGCTCCAGATAGCAATGGTTGGATATAAAGAATAGCAAAGTACTACTGATGCTGGAAATCCAAAATAAAAATGGAAAATGCTTGAGAAACCCATCAGGCATGGTATAATTGAATTGAACTGAATGAGCTTTATTATCCCATGGATAGTTAAGATAGAGTGCAACATGGAAGGCTGAAGGGACTGTACTGCGGTGTAATGTTCTATGTTTTATGTTCTATGTATTCAAACGTGTACAGTGAAAAGTTGATAAGTTGCCACTTACAGTGCCACCTTAGGTTCAAAGATACTCAGGTACAGCTCCTTCACTGACAAGACTCGTCTTCCTTAGTGGAGAAAGTGAGGTCTGCAGACGCTGGAGATCAAAGCTGAAACTTTATTGCTGGAACAGCACAGCAGGTCAGGCAGCATCTAGGGAACAGAAGATTCGACGTTTCTGAAGAAGGGCATGTGCCCGAAACGTCGAATCTTCTGTTCCCTAGATGCTGCCTGACCTGCTGTGCTGTTCCAGCAATAAAGTTTCAGCTCGTCTTCCTTAGTGCCTCAAATGCATGTTAATATAGTCTAGATTAGAGTGGTGCTGGAAAAGCACAGCAGGTCAGGCAGCATCTGCGGAGAAGGAAAATCGACGTTTCAGGCAAAAGCCCTTCATCAGGAATGGAGGCCAATATAGTCTTGTATGTTCGAGGGATTGCCTTTAGTTTGTTTGGATAGATTCAAAGTCTAATTTTGTTTTCCTTGATATGCTAATGTACAGAACCAAATTGCATTTGAGACTATACAAAGATATTTGTTAAGAATAAAATATATTTGTGAGATAAAAAAAGTTAGTCATAGTGTAACAATGTCACCAATGCACGGTGCCAGCTTAGGTACACAGTACCTTGGTAAAATCTTTAGTTACAGAACAGAGTATTGAAGAAAAAAAAATTACATTACAGCTATACACAGTGTAACCATAGGTCAGAAAAACACCAAGTTAAAAAACAAGTATCATAGTCACTCCAAGGGCTCTGAGCAGCAGACTAGAGCAGGGGGCCTCCACATGGTCTAATCGCTGGCTGTCGTCATGTTCGACACTGGGTCACTGGTCGCTGGCGTCTCCACTGCGGGCTGACAGTCACTGCTTTGGAGGCAGGGAGATAGAGGCCAGGGTCAGGTATCCAAGGCCAAAAGAAGGGAGGAAAAGAAAGAAAAGAAGAAAAAGAAATGGCAGAGTGAACGAGCTCGAGCTGGAGTGTCCTACTTCGCCGCCATCTTACCAGAACCTGTGGAGCAGCAACTGTGGATGGAGAAACGAGAGTTAACATTTTGAGTCCAATATGACTTTGGAACAAAAGACCGGTAGAACCATGACTTTTCAGTTCCAAAAAAGAGTCATATTGGGCTTGCTCCACAGCTGCTGCCAGACCTGCTGAGTTTCTCCAGTAATTTCTGTTTTCTAATTTATATTCAGATCAGATCTTTGTTTTTGCACTGACTGAGTGGTTGGCCAAGACACCAGTCTGAAATAACGTCATGGAATCTTTCATAGCAGCCTCAGAGGACATGCAGAGCTCACTTTTAACACCTCAGTTGGAAGACTGTACCTCAGACAGTGTAGCACTACCTCTGAACTGCATTGCAGCATCGGCCTGCAATTGTGGGAAATGAACACACCATCTTCTCAATCTATCAATGAGCCGCATCTGACCCAACCATTTGTTGAAAGCGTTTTGATAGTTCACTTTATTAAGTGTGTTATTGGGACTACTCCCTTCCTTCTGCAAGGTTACAAACCTAAAATCTGACACATGTCAATCACTTTATCGCCATCAAGTTCAGAATGATGAGCTGAATTTACCAGAAATCGGCTAAGTGATCTTTTAGTTGTGTTTCGTGGAGGGTTTCTCTCTTTGAGGCCTCGTGAGTTTTCTCATACTCTCAGCCCAAACTCACCTCGCTGACCAGATATCAAACCCCTCTGGTATCCTGTTAGTGTGATGTCTACCTGATACTCCCACTTGCTGTGGGTGGAAGTACACCCCCACTGCTGGGGCATCTCTGTTTACCTGGTGACAGCTGTTAAAAGCTGTTGCACACACAGTCAAGCATCAGCACTTTAGTGCTGCCCTGTACATTCTGCCATGTTTGCCCTGGACTTGGCAGATAAAGGAAAACTGGAGCACCAGTTTGCAGACAGAGACCTGGAGGTCAGGATGGCACATAGAAAGGCTGTCCTCTTTCCCCCAGCACTGCCAGAGGAGACCACAATACCAGACACTGCCAGCCTGGACTGAGGTTGCCCTGTGGGTCATTGAGGTATCATCTGTCCTGAGGAATACCCAGTAAGGTAGCAATAAGGTTGCCAATCTTCTTTACTCCACCAGAGTAAGTACCAGCATCTTCTCTCTGCAACCTCACACTCGCTCTCTCTCCTACTGCACACACCTCTCGCCAAAGCGCATCTTCAACATTTGTCTCTGTTGCTTGCACCGTTTTGCTTCCTTTGCTGTTACCGAGCCAATCCCCTTAGACAATTAACCCGACCAAGCCTCTGCTCCTCCTACTTACTCACTCAGGGCAAGACGCCACCTTTTCTTCACTGCACCAACTTTAATAGCTGTGCCAGCCACTTTCACCTCACTCAGTTCCTTCCTCTGTCTCATTTTAGGAGAAAATAGCCCATCATAGACAGGAAAAGCCAAGACGGTTGTGGGGTGTCTGATATTCAGATCTGCATCCCTGCCAAGAGAGGATCCTGATCGTAACCTCCTTAAGTGACTCACTGATGTTGCCCAAGTCCTGAACTGATATTGGAAACTTTTTTTGACTTACTGCTCAGAGACCTCCAGAATGAAAGGTGTTTTCCTTGACCTGACTGAGGGCTACTGCTTAGACTTTGAGATATGGCCATTTGGTTGAAATACATGCAGTGCATCTAGCACATAAGCTGTTGGTACATGGTACGGTATGGTACTGATGTGGCATGATGCCAGACTACAACATGTTCACCCTCTTTACTAATACTGCTGGCAACCATGACAAGCTGCTTGGCTTTGTGTCTGTGCTAAAAGACATGTCAAGACAGAAGTAAAATAAAATAATGAACTGTGGAGATGCTGGAAATCTGAAACAAAAACAGAAGTTGATGGAGGAACTCAGCAAGCCTGGCAGCATCAGTGTAGAGAGAGCAGAGTTAACGTTCAAGTGCAGGGACTCTATTCAGAACTAATAGTAGCTGGGAAAATGAGACATATCTGCTGAAGTGGGGAGGGGAGGAAGACAAGGAGTGAGTGGAGAGGTGGAGATGGAGCCCAGGGAGAGAAAATGGCCTTTAGGGAGCCAAAGCAATGGATGGTAGTAAGCCAGGAAGAAAGAAACGCAAAAAATGGGGACCATAAGTAGGTGAAAATGGGTTGGTTGTGCTGAAAGCAGCTCAAGTCTTGACAGGGCCTGTGTTGTGAGGGTTGGGTAAAGGACAAAGAAGAAGGTGTTGATGTTTTAACATTATTGAGCCTGTTCTTCCAATTTATGCTGAGCTTCGGTGGAGCACAGCAGCAGTCCCAAAACCCAAATGTTGGCTGGGGAACAGGGTGGTTGTTGAAATGGCAGGCAACTGGAAGCTCAGGGGCATTTTTGTGGAAACTGTGGGTGTTCTGCAAAGCGGTTACCCAGTCTCCAGTGTAGAGGAGACCACACTCTGAACAGTGAATACAGTAGACTAGATTGAGTGAAGTACAGGTAGATCACACCTGGATTGTATGTCTGGGGCCTTGAGTAGTGAGGAAGGAGATGTTAAACAGCAAATGTTACACTTTCTACGATTGCATGGCAAGGTGATGTGGGCATGTGAGGAGGTGTTGGGGATGGAGGAGGACTGGGGCAGGCTCTCTCCAAGGGAACAGTTCCTGCAAAATGCTGACAAAGGAGGGGATGGGAATATATGTCCGGTGGTGGTATCCTGCTGGAGATGGTGGAAATGGCAGCTTATTATCCTTAGGATGTGGATGATGATGGTGTGATAAGTGAGGGTGGGGGGACCCCTATCGTATTTGTGAGGACAAAGAAAAGGAGTGAGGACAGAAGTGCAAGAAATGGGTCGGACATGACTGAGGGCCCTGTCAACCACAGTGGCAGGGAATTCTTGGTTGAGGGAGAAGATGGACATCTCTGAGAGCAAACCCTACCGCCTCCCCCTCCCCCCCGCCACCCATCCCGGCAAAGTCAGCATCATCAGAACAGCCGAATGAAGACGGAGGAACTGGATGAATGACAGAGCCTTTCCAGGAAGCAGGATGCGAGGATGTATAGTTCATGTAACTTTGGGAATCATTGGGTTTGTTGGGGATATTAGTGGCCAGCCTATCCCTAGAAATGGACACAGAGATGTCAAGGAAGGGAAGGGAGGAGTCAGAGATGGACCAGGAGAAGGTGAGGGAAAGATGGAAATTGGAAGCAAATTTGAGAAATTGTTTTCAATTCTGAATGACAGAGGGAAGCAGCATCATGATGTCATCAATGTACTACAGAAAGAGTTGTGGGGATGGACCCGAGTAGGACTGGAATATGAATGTTTCACATGTCCCACAAAGAGACAGGCATAACTGGGGCCATGTGGATATTCATGACCACACCTTTTGACCTGAAGAAAGTGAGAGGAGTTACAGGAGAAGTTGTTCAAAGTGAGCTTGGCCTGCTGGCGGAGGGCAATGGTGGATGGGGATGGCGCAGGCCTTCTTCCCAGGAAGAAGACAGAAGCACTGTGAACCTTTAAGTTCTGGTTGAGGCAGAAGAGTGCGAAAATCCAGGTCAAGAGAAATCTGGGATGCTGTGACCATCCAGATAGCACTCTCTCAGTTTGTGCCTAAGAGAGCAGGTCAGTAGTCCTGTGAAGCAGCCTGGTCCAATCTGTGAGCTGTGTGCCCATCCTTGAGGGCAAAATGTCCCTGCAACAATATTCCAGTTATGGATACCAGGATGTTCCAAAGTACATCATCGAAGTGCAGAACTGTACTCTTCGTGGATCAGAGATGCACCGTGATGATACAATGAAGCTGGCATGTGTTAGATGCCAATGTTCATGGATGTTGGGTGTGTGCTATCATTGCACATGGAGAGTGCCCTGAGATGTTGGTGCTAAGTGCCCAAGGTAGAGGTTCAGAGGAGCAAGTAGAGAGCTGGAGCAGCCAGATGGCCGCTCTGACTTTCACGTCAGGAATTCTTGGCACCTAGTTTCCATCTGATGGGTTGGAAACTGGGAAACTGCAGATGAATGAGGTGATATGAAGTAATAATCTGACTGTTAATGAGTGATAATCCATACTAAGATGGCACTCACTAATGAGAATCACAGCTCAATATTCAATTAGAGGGCATAATTTTAAGGTGAGAAAAGAAAGATTGAAAAGCGACCCAAGGGGCAAATCTTTCACACGAAGGGTTGTTTGTATGTGCCATGAGCTGTCAGAGGAAAGGGTAAATGCAGGCACAGTTACAACATTTAAAAGACATTTGGCCAGATACATGAATAGTAAAGGTTTATAGGGATATGGACCAAACACAGGCAAATGGCACTCATTTAGTTTGGCAAACCTGGTCGTCGTGGACAGGTTGAAACAAAGGGTCTGTTTCCATGCTTATAACACTTTGACTCAATGGGTTGGTTGGAAAATGGGACATTTGGTTTTTACATCAAGAAGGTCCTCACTGCACTCAAATGGGTCCTATTTTCTCAAATTTCTCACCATCGCCCACACCATTAAAAGGCTGGGAAGATATGTTCTGATATCAAATGGAGGCATACAAAGTACTTACATGTCATTTTAAAACATCTCTTTGCTGTTTTATTGCTGTTAAAACATCAACTTGAGCCAAAGCTTGGTTAGAACACCACAATGAAGAGCAAATGCTCCCTTTATTAAAATTAGAAAGGATGAATTGACAGCTGAGTAAATGTTCTCTTTAAATAATTCCATTTCTTCTAATTGAGGAACCCAGTTGATGGGCTAACCTTGAAAGCAGAAGAGAAAACAAAGATCTTGAAATCATACTGATATGTGACAATGCAATCATCCAGGAAGAGAAGTCTTCCATCCTGACAGATGTGTAAACCCATTTAAAATAAATAACATAACACGTCAATTAAATTAGCAGAGAGAAATATTTCAGACAAATGTGCTACAACAATGCTGGCAACAAAACCCTTCCATTACAAAGGCTGTTAAGTAATTGAGAGTATACATAATGGCAGTACGACAGCTGAGGTTTTGAAGTTTCACTGCAATTTCCTGTCAGTTTTTATGTCAGTTCAATTTCAGTCAAATTAAACTTTCCCTGAACAGGGTAAGGTCTGTGACATCCATATTCTCTGTTTAAAAACAATGGCATATCCAATCCAGTGAGGTGGAGGTGCCAGTGTTGGACTAGGGTGGACAAAGTCAGAAGTCACACAACACCAAGTTAGAGTCCAACAAGTTTACTTGAAATCACAAGTTTCCGGAGCACTGCCCCTTTATCAGGTGAAGTCTACTTCAACTGACAAAGCAGCAGCACTCTGAAAGCTTGTGATTTCAAATAAACGTATTGGACTAGAACCTGGTGTTGTGTGACTTCTGACATTGTCAATTCATTGAGGACATCAATGTAATTTTTGATAAAATTATGTAGTCATGTATGTATATTGCAGGGCAAGAATAGGCTTGGCAGTAATGCTATTTGCTAAGGACTTAGCTATAAGACCATAAGGCCATTAAAAATAGGGACAGGAACAGGCTGAACAGTTGTTCAGCTCCTTGAGCCTGCTTTGTCATTTAGCAGGATCACAGCTGATCCAATGCTCCTCATGTTGATTTTCCTGCCTTTTCCCCATAACCCTTGAGATGGGGAGGACTAACAACTTGGAGTATGGCTTGTAAAACATGTACAGGAATAAACATACAATATTGTGAAAAGACTGTCTATTTTTCAATTCTTTCCAAATGCAGTTACACATGTTCAAAAAGTAATGATGGATACACAGCAAGATTGGATAAGTGAACAACCTGATTTCCCAAAGCGCAAGTAGAATCACATACAATAATATCATGCCAAACCAGCTGACTCTTAATTAAGTTAGTTGGCAATCCAGTAAATGCAACACCAGGATCTTTAAGTTGTGCTTTGGGAGTTGTTCCATATTAAAGTGTCGGTTAATGTCGTGGGAGATGGAGGGGGGGTGGACATGGGAATTTATGGCTACCATTCTCCACAAACTGAATTTCCGACCTTGACCAGCCAGCCACAGGGAGGTCTACTCCAGAAAAAGTTCTTGTAAAAAAGGAGCATTGTCTCCAGGCTGTTCTTGTATACTGCAGGACCATGTTTCATCGATACATTAGTGACACTGCGAACAGTGCATGCAGGAAATATTCTTCTGTTTGGACAAAGCTATAAATCATTTTGGGAAATCTTCCAGTTATGTTCGAGTTTCTGGCATACCTGAAAATAGTTTTACTCCTTCAAACTGACTGGTTTTGGAGCAGAATTGACCCCCGATCCACACATATGTGGTGTATTGCATAAAATGGGGGGAAGACAATAATGCAGGAAAATAGCACAATGTCTGCATTATAAACTTTAGTTTGTTAGTCTATAACTAATTGGTTGGATATGTTCTGCATCGCTGTATCATGAAAAATGGTTATGCTGTGACATTCTTTATCTGTGGAAGACAATACTCATTCTGGTACATTATTTTCTGAAGTAAATCTGACTTTTTTTTAAGAAGATAAATGTTAGTTGCTTGTATGCTCTCTCAAAACATGCTATGATTTTCTACAGACCATTTTTGAGCTAGCAAACCACAAACTAGCAATAAAGCCATCAGGTTAAACTGCTCCCTAGGGGATAACAAAACTGGACTCTGCTTTCTAGAGTTCCGTTCCATATTCACCCAAGAAAAATAATGTGCACTGACAAACTATCCCCTGGGAATAGATTCCAAGTCAATTGAAATTGGTTCAAATCGGATTTATATGGAAAAATACAAATTTATGTACCATGAAGGATGTAGATAGAAGATGGCACTGTACACTCATGGGATAAGAGTTCTGACATTTGATTTGTTTGCTCTGAACTTCAGGTGATGCAAATGTGAATCAAAAGTTTGCAAACTCTTCTCCACTGTCACTTTCATAAGTGAGTGAAGAGTGCAAGAAATGAAGAAGAGAATAAGTAATGGGGCAGATACATCAATGTCCAAAACTCAAAATCAGAAAAGCAGTTTATTTATGCTTATTTTCTGCAAGGGGGCCTTCATTTGTTGATGTCAGAGAATTAAGCCGCGCTGTTCTCAAGAGGTTAATGGACTGTACCTTTCATGAAGATTCATTGCCAAGAAGAATTTGATTTTACTGACAATGATGCACATCATTCAGAGCAGACTTTGTCAGTTCTGCCACATCTTGTGCAGTACAGGAACTGGGCGAAGCGAGCTAATTCAATGTTTTAATAATATATTGTCTCTCATTCTCTTGAGCTGGGCTAATGTGCACCATGTAACATGGAAATAAGAAACAAATTCAATTGGCCAGCTTTGAGCAGCAAGCTGGGTATCTTCCATAAAAGAAATTAACTCCTGAGCGGCTGAATACTGTGTTGAAACCATAATATGTAAGTGCTTACAATCTGGACACACACTGAAGTCAAGGCCCACTCTGTCTAAGGCAGTCATAAATTCACAGTCAAAATGAATTAAATATGAACAGCCAATGGGAAAAAAAAACATCTGCAGCTGCTAGGAAGCTAAAGCAAAATTGGAAAACCATACAAACTCAGTGGGTTTTTATTTGTAAGATATCTGTGTGAACTGAAATTTGGTGAGTTTGAACTAAAGTCTGACCATGGGCCTGTTAGTTTTAATTGTTCTGAGTTCAGCATACTCTGAATATGTCAAATTGAAAGGTTGAGAAGCTGTAGAGGAAAGACTGGAGTGAGAAAGTGACGTTTCCATTCTATCTTGGCTTTCAGATGCAAAGCGCCAAGGGAAGAATGTTCATAGGTGTGGTAGGTTTGAGCACCCTTGAACTCAGGCAAATGCAATGTGACTACCACTTCTCTCTGCCTGGTAACAGAATTGAGTCTGAACAGTTTCTGCCCTTTCACCTCAGGGATATGGGCATGGATCCAGTCTAGACAACTGCAGTGTAAGTCTCCTCTCTCCGACAGCTATTAAGGAAGGGTCATAAGTGGAATGAGTTTGGGCAGTTTCAATTTAGTTCCCAGTGGGCATAAGTCCACAGCCCAGGGCTGCCCATAATTCAGCAATAATTGACACTAATTAGACAGACTCATTCAAAGAGGGCATCAGGTTGGCAGATGTGGGAAATGAAATAAAGCACTAGTGCAGCAAGGGTTGCTCTTGAGGTTAAAGTGGCGACACACGTTTGAGGTGAAAGAGATGTACCTTTAACTAGTTCATAAGAAATACCTTGGAACTGATTTATCTTGACAGTTTGGCAACATGTTTCGATCTCAACCAAGTTTTTCTCTCCCTCTTCAGGAAGGCAAATTATCCAAATAAACAAAGTGTGTTGCTCCATTAATAGAGAGGTGCATCTATGTACTTTGCCTTAAGCCTGATAGCACTATATTAAAACAACAAACATACAAGTGCTGGTCCTTCTGTGTCATTTTAACAAATGCATCAACTTATATAATTAATCATAAAATTTTTCAGCTATAAAAATCTTCAATATACTCTTTAACTTCAATGCAAGGCAATTATTTTTCAAATCATCTCTTTCACCCTACTATTTCCTCTCCTCCTGATCTTTCTTTTTTTCTTTGGCATCTTTTGATGTTGTCATGTTTCTTTTTAGCATTTTCTTTTCCAATTTCCATTTCTCTTTTGTTTCGTTGAGGTTTAGAGATATTCCTTTAAGTGTCAATGTTTCAGTATAAGCACTTACGTTTCATTTAGATGAGAGAATGGAGTCAGTTTATTCCATGGACTCTCTAAGTCACAGTCAGATGCTGTATTGTTTATGTAGATGAGCATTAAATCTCATTGATTTGTCATTCTCATTTATTGTTCGGTAATCAGGAACTTAAATACCAACATATAGGGCAGGATTTTTGATTCTGAGAGGGATAACTTGAGTTGGGAAATTTCACAACTCAAACCCAACTCAGTTTAAAGAGCTCTATTAGGTCTAATTTTCACTGCACATAGTCCAGAGTGGAATCAAGTTGAGCCCAACTATCCCAGAAAGATTTTCAAGGGTGCCAGAGGATTGGGCGAGGGTTGAGGTAGGCTGGTTTGAACTTGGTCTGAGGCTTCATTCCAATTGTTACAGAAGCTGTTAGATCCTCTTGCCAGTTCTATGGCCCATCCAGACCAAGTATGCATCCCTCAGCAACCCCCAAGTCCCTTCATATCCTCCATTGCCTCTCTAAGCAACTTAAACCTCCCACATCATTGAATCATAGAAGCCCAACTGGCCATTTGGCCCAACAAGTCCACACTGACCCTCTGAAGAGTAACCCACCCAGACCCATTCGCAGACTCTACATTTATCCCTTACTAATGCACCTAACCTACACATCCCTGAACACTATGGGCAATTTAGCATGGCCAAATCACCTAAACCCCACATCTTTCGACTGTGGGAGGAAACCAGTGCACCCGGAGGAAACCCATGCAGATACAGGGAGAATGTGGAAACTCCACACAGACAGTTGCCTGAGGCTGGAATCGAACCCAGGTCTCTGGCGCTGTGCGGCAGCAGTGCTAACCCCCGAGCCACCATTCTCTCCACTTTGTTTCATAGCTCTTTTGGATCCTGCATCTCCACTCACATACTATGTGTAGACCCAGGAACTGTGCAGAGATGAAAAAGTAATCTTCTAACAATCTACAACAGCCCTGAATCATAGACTTGATAATTTAAAAAACTCCCATCCATTAAACTCATTCAAAGCTTTAAACTCTCAAATGATAGAGTCCCTACAGTGTGGAAACAGGCCATTTGGCCCAACAAGTCCACACCTTCCAAAGAATATCCTACCCAGACCCATTCCCCTACCCTATTATTCCACATTTACCCCTGATTAATGTACCTAACCTATACATCCGTGAACACTATTGGTAATTTAACTCCGTCAAATCACCTAACCTGTACATCTTTCGACTGTGGGAGGAAACCAGAGCACCCTGAGGAAACTCATCCAGACACAGGGAGAATGTGCAAACTCCACGTAGACAATTGCCTGAGGCTGGAATCGAACCCCGGTACCTGGCACTGTGGGGCAGCAGGGCTAACCACTGAGGCACCATGCTGCCCTTCTTAAAAACAAATAAACTTCTATATGGATTCCACCTCAGAGGTAACTATTCCTTTAACAGTCTTTTTTAAACTTCAATTAAATCGTGAATTTAGAATCCCCTACTGATGGCTGTAGCTTTTGAAGCTCAGGCAAGCATTTACATTCATTAATAGTAGCCCTTTGGGAAATGTCAAAGATCACTGCACAACCCCATGATAATATTTTGTTTTAATCTATAATAGATCATCTGTCAATCAACAAAATTCAACAAAGATATCTCTTTACTTCTTTCTGACAGCTTCAACCTTTTTTTCATGTTTAATGAGTGGGGGATTTAAAATCCTCAGTTTATGACACTTTAGCAGACCTTACCTCCTTACATGTGTTTGTGATTCTCACACTGCTGATCAAGGCCCTTGTGACAATCAAAATAGGTTCCTGTGAACTCACCATTAAGTCCAAGAGACTCTGCTGAGTTTGGACTTATCTCTGATGTGGGTAATGTCCTTCCACAATGCCAATAAAAAATAAATCTGTCATGGAGCAAAATGAGTTGAATTGAAAACCATGTAATAAGCCAGAATTACAACACCGTAGAGATACGTGGAGAGTGTGTCGAAGGCAATTTAGCTTTAATGTTGTTTTACCTAAAGCATTTCCCACTAAAGATTATGTATGCAGTTATTGAACTATAAAGAAATTTCATAGTAATTCTGGAGGATTTCCTTTTTCTCAATGGTATTGATGAATTCATGACCACAGCCTGAATTTAGCAGATGTAACTCAAAGGAAATAACTAATCTGGTTAATTAACTTGTGGGCATTTTTCAGACCAGTTTCTACTATACATCTTCAATTCATCTGTTTTCTGTGCCTAGGTAAATCGGGACAATCCCTGATAGTTGCCAAAGCTTTCGATCACAGATTGCCCTTATATCATGTCTGGGTCTATTGCAGATTAATTGAAAGATTGTGTGGTTAGTCCAAACACCGTTATCATTCTATCATACAATGACTAGGATGGTATAGGGTGAGCTAGATGAATCTTGGTGTCTTTTCCTTTTGCAATTCCTACATTCCTATCCGATTAATTTTATCAGCGTGCAAACAGTTACTTCCCTTCTTCTTTTTACTCACGGAGGCCAATCACTTGGTTACAACCAGCAACTATTACTATTTCCAACTCATTATTCATTCGTTCAACTAAAGGTCATCCCACTGTTTACATGAATGAAATTGGTGGATTTATTGGACGATGTTATCAAAATGAAATGAGGTCTCCCAACGTCAACAGCAATTTGCATTTATATAGCTCCTTTAACATAGAAAAATATCCCAAGGTACTTCACAAAGTAATAATCTGAAAAAAACATGATGCTAAGCCAAAGATGGAGAGATCAGAAAAGCAGACCAAAAGCTTGATTTTAAGGAGGACAGTTTGGGAGAATTCCTGAGGAAATTCTTAATGAAAATGTTTAAAAAATGAGTTCTGCAGAGTTGCAATAGGTCTCCTGAAGGATTTAATGCCAATGTGGGATGGGAGAAGGGTATTGGGGAGTTCAGTAGCCCAAGGGTTTGGAGCTTTGAGTAGGGCAGACAAAGCTGGAGCAGTTGCAAAGATAAAGAAAGGCAAGGTCATACTTAGAAAAATTATGGCAAGGATTTGTTGGTCCTAAAACTGGGCATTTAAACAACAAGCCAATGCCTCACAGATTCTATCCAGTGGATAGAAATCATGTAAACTGAAAGGTTACTGTTTCAAACTCAGTCTATCCTGAGTTGACACCGTCTCAGCCAGAGTGATGTCAGAGGTATCTCAAATGGGTTCAGATCCTCTAATTAGGGAGGAAGAAAATTGTTGTCGGGTGACTTTGTTGGAAAGGGTATGTACAAAAGCACAACTAGACTGGACTACAATCCAACTGGACTACAATACTTTCATTCCTGATGAAGGGTTTTTGCCCGAAACGTCGATTTTCCTGCTCCTCGGATGCTGCCTGACCTGCAGTGCTTTTCCAGCACCACTTTAATCAGGACTACAATCCACCCTGCAGTCCAATAACCTGTGGATATTTGTTCTCTTTCCCTCCTGAACCCAGGAGATTACGGCCCATTCAAACAGTCAATTACTCAAAAGGCTGAGATAAGCTATTTGTGTGAAGGCAAGATCAGAGCTCCAATCTCCTTGGTCAACATAACTAATTGGCAGCCTGGGCAGCTTACCTATAACTTAAACATTGGGATAAATGATTGTAAAACTAAGCAGGTGCCCACTTATAGACTCAAGACTTCTGCACTCTCCAATTCTGGCCGCTTGCATCTCCTCAGTTTTTTTCTACTCCACCATCGGTTGCCATGCATTCAGCTATCTGGCCTTCAACATCTGGAATTTCCTTCCTACACCACTTTTGTCATTAACATAATCCTTAGCAACAGTCAATATGGTTACTTAACCTAATCTTTATTCATGTGGCTCAGTGTCAACTGCCGTTCAATAATCACTTATGTGACTGATACTTTGATACATTCAAAACACCACATAAATACAAGTTGTTGTTGCTCAATTAGACAGAAATTAACAAAAACCCTGTTGGACTTTTATTCTAAAATATTAGGAAATATCCATTGAACATGTAATCAATAATTCCCAGTTAAAGGGGGAATAACCCCTGGATTGATTACATTTTTGTGTGACAATTTGGCAAGGAACGTAACACACTTCAGAACACCATGTGAATGGCAATGAGCAAGCAGGAGGCTACCTTTCCTTGACAAACCATCAACAGAATATCTTTTTGTTGCTTGGCTCCATCGATTGGCAGCACTTCTAATGCATTTGAACCCGTTTTGTAAAATCCTACTTCAAACTGTTTTTTGAAAAGGAGAAGCACTGTGCTGCAGTGCACCATTAACTCCTTTGAGGCAAAATGTTAGCCTGCCGAATAAACAGATGATGCAGTCAAAATGCTGTGACCTGTGTATCATGGCTTGTGAGTTTTTAATGAGCCCTGTTTCAAGCAGTAGCTCAACCTGGTATGTAACAGGACTGTGACCCTGCCATAAATGAGGAGTATATAACTCGATTGATTGTCCCATTAAACTGCTTAAAGAGTATATAACAAGACTGTGACCATCCTTTAACTGACTGCGTAAGAAATGTATTACAGAGCTGACTTGTCATATTGGTGATTATGTGAAGAGTGTATCACAGAATTGTGACTATCCCATTAAACTGTGTGAGGAGTCTATAACAAGGCTGTAGCTACTCCATTACTGACTACCTGGGAAACAAATCACAGGATCTACTCTTCCATTACAGGCTGTGCACTGAGCATAAAACCAAACTGACACTCCCATTACTTAATGTGTAAAGAACATATCACAGGACTGACTGTCCACTAATGACCCAGCAAGACATGAACATTTTGAGAGCTTTTTTTTTCAAAACGCATTAAGATTATTGACTTGGCTAGAAAATCACAGAGGACCAAGCCTTTAGGCACTTTACAGATGCCTACAATCCCAGGTTCAGGCAGCCAGGCTTTCATGTCGGGAGATGCCCTCCAGCACTGACACACAGAGAATAACACAGCAGCTTCGAGGTGACACTTGTGCCAGTAGTTCGCTGTGCCCAAGACTAATGCAGGCTCAATAAAGTTCATCGTGAATATTATATCCTCTGAGTCCGCCACCTCAACACTGAATTTTTGTAGCACCTTTGGCAGTCTTGGGATGCTGCAGTGTGCTTTACAACAAATAAAATACTTTTGTTTAATCCAGCCACTGTTACAATATTGGACATGGTCCCACAAACAGGAATGAGATAAATGACCACCTGCTCTCGGAGATATATGTGCTGGTCGAGGATGTATATTGTCCCGGTTCCACCTTCTCTTTTGAAACCGTGTGATAGATCATTTGTACCTTTTGTGTCTAACAATGAGCAGGGCATGGAGTTTTGAAGAAAATCGTACTGAAAATGTTCTCTGTTTCTCTCTCCACAGACTTGCAGAATTTCTCCAAACTTTTCTGTTTTATTTTCCATCTCCAGCACCATCAGCATTTTGCTTTTATGAAGTCAGATATTATGTGATTGAAGAGGTGGGACTCCATCAGTGCAATAGTCCCTCAGTGTTAAAGTGACTGGATTGTACCCTTAAGTTGAGAAATGGATATTGAATCAACAACATTTTGACTCTGAGGCTAGCAGTTTCGATTGGACACACAGGTTAGGAACACAATACTGTTCACATGCAGAAGGAGAAAATAAAGAGTTGAAATGTTAAACATTCACACCACAAACACTTAATAAATTTAATTTTATTTATTTTTATTCACTCAAGGGGTGTGAACATTACTACCTGGGCCAGCATTTATTTTCCATTCCGAGCTGGCTTTGTCAAAGTGTCGGTGAGCTACCTTCTTGAACTGCTGCAATTCATGTGCTGTTGGTTGACCCACAGTGCTGTTAGGGAGGGAACATCGGGGTTTTGACCCAGTGACAGTGAAGGAATGCTGATATATTTCCAAGTCAGGATGGTGAGTGGCTTGGAGGGGAGTTTGCAGGTGGTGGTGTTCCCAGGTATCTGCTGTGTTTCTCCTTCCAGATGGAAATGGTCATGGGTTTGGAAGATGAGGTCTAAGGAGCTTTGGTGAATGTTTGCAGTGCATGTTGAAGAGAGGACACAATTGCTACTGAGCGTCGGTAGTGGAAGGATTTGATGATTTGTTTATGAGTAGTACAGGCAGATCATAGTAAGCAAGGACATACAGAACATAGGCTGAAAAAAGGCATATGGGTTAAGTCACACAGGACGTTTGCTAGGCAAGATCAACATTAGGAAGATCAGCATTATTTGAAGTTGGAGAGGCCATTCATCAGTCTAATAATGGCCAGAGAGAAGCTGTTCCTGAACCTGCTGGTGCATGTGTTCAGGCTTCTGCATCTTCTGTCTGACGGAGAAAGTTATCGAGGAACATTACCGGGGTGCGATGGTCTTTGATGATGTTGACGGCCTTTCTGCGGCAGTGAGCCATGTAAATAGAGTCCATGGATGGAAGGTTGGCATTTGTGATGGGTGTGCACACCACCTTCTGTAGTTTCTTATGGCCCTGGGCAGAGCAGTTGCCACACCAGGCTGTTATGCACCTTTATTCCTGATGAAGGGCTTTTGCCCAATTTTCCTGCTCCTCGGATGCTGCCTGACCTGCTGTGCTTTTCCAGCACCATTCTAATCTTGGCTCTCATCTCCAGCACTGCAGTCCTCACTTTCGCCTGTTATGCACCCTGACAGTATGCTTTCAATGGTGCATCTGTAAAAGAAGTGGATATTTGTGGATGTGATGCCAATCAAGTGGGCTCCTTCTCCTGGATGGTGTTAAGTTTCTTGAGTTTTTTCAAGTTACACTCATCTAGACAAGTGGGGAATATGCTACCATATTCCTGACTTGTGCTTTGTAGATGGTGGACTGGCTTTGGGGGTCAGGAGGTGAGTTACATGCTTTCTCATCCTTGAACCGCTCTTGTAGCTGCTGTATTTATATGACGAGTCCAGTTCATTTTCTGGTCAATGGTAACCCCAGTATGTCATTAATGTGGGATTCACTGATGGTAATGTCATTGAATGTCATGACTGATTAATTTTCTCTTGTAGGAGCTGCTCATTTCCTGGTATTTGTGTGGCGTGAAGGTTATCCGCCAACTGTCAGCCCAAATCTGGATATTGACCAGGTAATGCTCCATTTGGATCGCTTCTTTGTGTGAGGAGTCACAAATGGTGCTGCATATTGTACAATCATTGGCAAACATCTCCACTTCTGATCATATCATGTGGGGAAGGTTGCTGATGAAGAAGCTGAAAATGGTTGGGCCCAGGACACTCCCCTGATGTAATCATGTAGAGACATCCTGGGGCTGAGATGGCTGACCTCCAACAACCACAACCATCTTCCTCTTTGCCAGGAATGATTCAAGCCAGTAGAGAGCTTCCCCCAATTCCCCTTAACTCCCATTTTGGTAGGGCTGCTTAGTGTCACATTTGACAAATATGATCTTGATGTCAAGGGTAGTAACTCTCATCTCACCTCTAGAATTTAGCTTTTTTATCCGTGTTTGAACCAAGGCTCTAACACGGTCAGGAGCAGAGTGGTCCTGGCAGAAATCAAACTGGGCATCTCTGAGCAGGTGATTGCTGAGCACTGTTGAATACATCTTCCATCACTTTAGTGATGATTGAGAGTAGACAGATGGGTTGGTAATTGGATAAAAGCTTTGACAAAGGGTCAGTTAGACTCAAAACGTCAGCTCTTTTCTCTCCTTACAGATGCTGCCAGACCTGCTGAGCTTTTCCAGTATTTTTCTCTTTGGTTTGATAATTGACCGGGTTGGATTTTTCCTGCTTTTTGTGTACAGGACATACCTGTGTAAGGTTTTACGTTATGAAGTAAATGCCCATGTTGGTGCTGTACTGGAACAGATTGTCTATCAGCAGGTTCTGGAAAATGCTCTTCAGAGTTTTTGATTGATGTTGTCAGAGCACATCAACTTTGCTGTATCCAGTGTCTCTAACTGTTCCTTGGTATCACATGGAGTGAATTGAATTGGCTGAAATTCGGTACCTCTGATGCTGGGGACCTCTGAAGGGGTCAAGATGAATCATCCCTTTGGCCATTGTGGCTGAGACCTCTTCAAAATATCTGGTTGGCATGAATGAGCTGGACTAAAGGGTCTGTTTTGCGTGCTTTACTTCACTATAACTCTATGTTTGAAGTCTATTCCACTTAACACAGTGATAGTTCAAATGCTTCAGCCTTATCTCTTATGTCGATGTGCTAGGTTTGCACATCATTGAGGATGGGATATTTGTGGAATCCCCTCCTCTAATGAGTTGTCTAACAGCCAACCACCATTTATGACTGGATGTGGCGATTCTGTGGAGTTTAGATGTGATCCATTGGTTGTGGGTATGCTTAACTGTCTAATAGTTGCTGCTTTCACTGTTTGGCACAAAAATAGTCTTGTTTTATAGCTTCACCAAGTTGACACCTATATTTTGGGTATGCCTGATACTGCTCCTGACATGCTGTCCTGCACTCTCCATTGAACCAGAGCAGATCTTTTGCTTTGATGGGCATGGCAAAGTGGGGACATGCCATGCAAAAACAAAACAAATAGTATTTGAATACCATTCTGTTGCTGCTAATAGCGCGCAGTAGCTCATGGTTCATAGTTGCTTGAAGGTGGAGTCGCAAGTAGACAGGATAAGGAAAAAGGCAGTTGGTATGTTTGCCTTTATTGGTTGGTGCATTGAATATAGGAGCTGGGAGGACATGTTGCGGCTGTACATGACATTGGTTAGGCCACTTCTGGAATACTACATTCATTTCTGGTCTCCCTGCAATAGGAAAGATGTTGTGAAATTTGAAAGGGTTCAGAAAAGATTCACATTGCCAGAGTTGGAGGGTTTGAATTATAGAGAGAGAGGCTGAATAGGCTGGGGCTATTTTCTCTGGAGCTTCAGAGGCTGAGGAGTGATCTTATAGAGATTTATAAAATCATGAGGGGCATGGATAGGCTGAGTAGTCAAGACTTTTTTTCCCAGGGTAGGGAATCCATTTTAAAGGGCATAGATTTAAGATAAAGGAAAGATTTAAAAGAAACCTGAGGGGCAACGTTTTCACACAGAGGATGGTGCATGTGCTGAATGAGCTGCCAGAAGACGTGGTGGAGGATGATGCAATCACAATATTTAAAAGGCGTCTGGACGGATATATGAACCGGAAGGATTTAGAGGGTTCTGGGCTAAATGCTGGCAAATAGAACTAAATTAACCGAGAATATCTGGTTGGCATGGATGAGCTAGACTGAAGGGTCTGTTTCATGTGCTTTACTTAACTAGGACTCTATAACTCTATGTTTGAAGTCTATTCCACTTAACACAGTGATAGTTCAACATAACAATGTGGAGGGCATCCTCAATGTCTTCAATGGCTGTGCAGTGGTCACTCTTACCAATACTTCCACGGATAGATGCATCTGCTGTTGGCAGATTAATAAGGATGAGATCAAGTATGTTTTTTTTACCTTTTCTTTGGTTCCCTCACCATCTGCTATAGACCCAGTTCAGCATTTATGTTCTTTATGACTCCTAAGAGCCACAGAAATGTCCACTACCCAGAGTACATTCTCTGCCCTGACCACTGTCAGTGCTTCTTCCAAATGGTGTACAACATGAAGGAATACTAATTAATCAGCCAAGATAAGGTGAGGCAGTAGATTTTATTCAACGGAGATTTCCTGGCCCATGTTTGATCTGATGCCATAAAATCTCTCGGGGTCCAGAATCACTATTGAAAACACCCACTGCAGCTCCTTTCCAACTGTAAATGACTATTTCAACACTCCTTTGCTATAGGGCATATCCAGGGATGGTGATGATGGTGTACAGGGTTTTGACTGTAAGGTCTGGTTCCATGAGTGTGACTATGGCAGGCTGTTGCTTAACTAGTTTGTGGGTCATCTCTCCCAATTTTGGCACAAACCCCATATGTTGCAGTGTGAACAGAGTTATGTTTGCTCTTTTCATTTCCAGTGCAAAGATTGATGTGGGGTGGCTCCTCCAGTTTCTCTCCATTGTGCTATGAGTCTAGCTTTCAATTCCAATTTTTATTTGAATTCCATTACATTATATGCCATGGTGTAATTTGAAGCCAATGCCTCAGCACATGTTTTGGATTACTAGCCCAGTGCCTTTACCACTACGCTACCACTTCCCCATGTGCTTTAACTAACTGGAGCAGAACTTCCTCTTTATAGCTGCTGGGCTTAGAGGATCATCAGGGAGTCATCATAAAAATCTGCAGAGGAGATTGAGCATGGATGATGACTTTCCTCTGATTTTCTATTCACTGTGCAATGCGGTGGTTTTATTACTAGACTAGTATTCCAGAAGATATGAGTTCAAATGTGACCAGGGCATTTGTGTTCAGTTCAAATGAAGGTCTGTTATCAGTAAAATTGGCATTCAAACCTAACTAGGAAACACACCATTATTACATACAAGTGCCTAAATGTGACTTTAGACCTGCACCATCGTAACTGCCCTTTAAAGTGCCAAGCAGACACTGAATAATATCAAACACTGTCGGTGGCTCAAGAAATAATAGCCCACTAACATCTGAGGAATTCAGGTGATGAACTATAAATGTTAGTGACACTCATATGCTGAGAATTAATTTTAAAAATGGAAAGCAGGCACACGCCCTCGCGCACAGGTCATCATCTCCCTTATCTGGTGCTCTATTAAAAACATCTGCCCCCAGTGTCACCAGAGTAAAGCATACACATTTCAGCTTGGTTGGACTGCTGTGGAAAGCTGCAAGAGTTCCTCATAAATGTTGTGAATGTGACACTAATGAGCAAAGACTGGGTTCTTTTGCCCTCTGGCTGCTAATCAGGTTTTACGGAGGAATAGAGATGATAGGCAGCACTGGATCGGTTGATTAGAGCTTTCTGATGACAGTCCAGCACCTCTTAATCTATTCATTAAAGTAAATGAAGGTGGAGATTTTGGTCCTGTAAACCAAATACCAAGCATTGGAAGACATTTTGTATTCAGAAAACACTGCTAATACTTAGCAGGTGTTGTGAAGCTGT
Organism: Chiloscyllium plagiosum; assembly: GCF_004010195.1. Lineage (NCBI taxonomy): Eukaryota > Metazoa > Chordata > Chondrichthyes > Orectolobiformes > Hemiscylliidae > Chiloscyllium > Chiloscyllium plagiosum. The sequence continues at coordinate 34,153,250 of NC_057740.1, forward strand.
GCACAGTATTTGTGAATTGGAAGGCAGGAAGTTCAAATTTGTTGTAAAAATGATAGAGGGGAAGACTGTGCCATCCCTTTAAGAGGTGATATGCTTATAAAAGTTTAGAGATTTAAACAAAAAAAACTGCAAGCAGCTGTAGATTCACAGAAAGTTCTGAAATTGAAACATATATTGGTTGCGTAGTTCGCAACCTAGGCTTGTTTTGATCAACTAGGATAAAGTGAGGACTGCAGATGCTGAAGAGTCAGAGTTGAAAAGTGCGGCGCTGGAAAACCACAGTAGGTCAGGCAGCATTCGAGGACCAGGAGAGTTGACATACAGCCATAGAGTCATAGAGATGTACACCCTTCAGTCCAACATGTCCATGCCGACCAGTTATCCCAACCTAATCTAGTCCCACCTGCCAACACTTGGCCAAGATCCCTCCAAACCCTTCTTATTCACATACCCATCTAGATGCTTTTTAAATGTTGCAATTGTACCAGCTCCACCACTTCCTCTGGCAGCTAATTCCATTGACGTACCACCCTCTGTGTGAAAATGTTGCCCCTTAGGTCCCTTTTATATCTTTCCCCCTCACACCCTAAACCTATGCACTCTAGCTCTAGACTCTCCCAGCCCAGGGAAAAGACCTTGTCTATTTATCCTATCCATGACACTCATGATTTTATAAACCTCTATGAGGTCACCCCTCAGCCTCCAACCCTCCAGGGAAAACAGCCCTGTTCAACCTCTCCCTATACCTCAAAACCTCCAACACTGGCAACATCCTTGTAAATCTTTACGGAATCCTTTCAAGTTTCACAACATCCTTCCGATAGGAAGGAAATCAGAACTGCACACAATATTCCAAAAGTGGCCTAACCAACGTCTTGTACATGACCTCCCAACTCCTATACTCAATGCTCTGACCAATGAAGGAATGCATACCAAATGTCTGATCAAGATCCCATTGTAATCTAGGGTAACCTTCTTCGCTGTCTACTACACCTCCAATTTTGGTGTCATCTGCAAACTTCCTTACCATACCTCCTATGTTCATATCCAAATATAAATGACGAAAACTAGTGGACCCAGCACCGATCCTTGTGGCAAACCACTGGTGTGATCCATCAGGAATGTGATGAAGGGCTTATGCTTGAAACATCAGCTCTCCTGCTCCTTGGATGCTGCCTGACCTGCCGTGCTTTTCCAGCAGTACACCTTTTGACCTGAGGCTTGTTTTGATGTTAGGGCAACCAGCTTGAACATGAGCCAATTAATTTCAATCAGGCCCTAGATACCAAAACCCAACTAAATTTAAATCTGATGGTTTTGACTACCTAAAACCAATCCGATTGTAAATAAATTAATGGGTCATCAAGGATATAAAAGATGAGGGCATTTTGAAAATCAAGGTGAGAGTGAACTGCCATCTGAAGAGTAATATCCAGTTCTCACAGAAATCTTTAAGCTCTCTGATTAAGTATCATTAAAAGATACCATGGTACTCTTAACTAATACTCCTGACACAAGAATTGGACAGAGAGGTGTTTCAGACACCAGACACCTTTCGATGAAGAAAAGTGTTCATGGTGGAGGTTCAGTGGAGAGAGCAAAGAGCATTCTGGAAGACGTATTTTAGCTGTAATTTTGAGAGACTAAATTCAATTGTTTTGTTATATAAGTGGGACTTGTATTTAATTGGACCAGCATACCATTAGGACTTTGTTTTGTTAGAGAATAGTTAGTAGTTAGAGGGGAATTATTCAGTTTGTAAATGGTTCTGTTAATTTGTTCACTGTTGGAGTTAAATAAATAAGTTGTTACTTGTTGGATTGTAGAGTGAGTGAAAAGATTTCATTTCATTTAACCACCTTTGTTTTAAAACAGATTACGAGGTGAGGCTCCTTTTGGTTGTTTGGGTTTATCGCTCTCAGAGTGGGGGGTCAACTCCAGTTCCATAATACAGGTCAGGCAGCATCTGGAGAGAGATAATCAGAGATAACCTTGGAACCTTCTGGAATCTGGATATTTGAAGGAATTGGAACCATTTCTGAAGATGCTGTAAGGTGGAGGTGCCCTCAGATATTGAATGAAGGTTTAATCATTAAACCAACACTTAGCAGCATTAATCTTGCTGATCATTAATCTGCCTTTTGTGGAATGTGTACAGTAATGGGATTATCATCAAAAGTATGCATAATTAAAATACATTATGATGTTATGATATCAGAGTTGACTGATTAAGCCAAGAGAAAGGGAAGGGAGCTGAGAGAATGTGTGTATAGACCAAACTGTAAATAAAATGTTCTTGCAGAAACTTTCATCAAATTCAGCAGCATTACTTTGGGTGACTCAATAGAGTTAGATCCCATACGTGCAACAAAACATGGTGGCCGGGAAAATGGTGAAGTGAGGCATCAAAGCCAGCACAAAATGAACTCTGCAATCAAGTCATGGACAAGTTGGATCGAAGGGTCTGTTTCTGCGCTGTACAACTCTATGACTCTAAGAGAAAGAGTCAAAACTGTAGAAGACTGACAGACATTTGGGGACATTGCGAGCACAGCAGTAGGTTGGAGAACAGACCTAGAAACTAGACTGGTGAATGTCCAACCAGAACAACATACAGTAGGTCAAACACAGACAAAGTTTGAAAGAACAGCTCCAAAGCCATGGAGGCTAACGTTACACCCCAGGAACCATTTCAGACAATCCAGGGACCATAATAGGCACAGAAATGGGAGGGTTGGGAAGATACTTTAAGAGATATAAAATTGCTTTAGGATTACATAAGAAATGTCAGAAGGACCAGATGAGTAATTTTTCCGTGATAGCAAAGCAGAACATCAGAATATAGCATCGTATGAAGATGCTTGAAGTTTATTTAAGAGAAATTTTAATCATGAAGTGGATGAAATTGAACAGAAGAAAGCAGAGACTTGGCAAAAGCATAGATTTGTTCATGAAAATCTGGATTGCAGGTATAGCATTGTGGATTGTAGTCGGAATATCAGATAAGGCCTTGTCAGACTTTCACAAGCCAAATGGACTTAATGCCAGAAGAAGTGGTGACTCAGCAAACAGAACTTCAAAAACAGGACGCAGTGCTCTTTCATGGATAAAATGATGCATTGTAGAAGGAATTGAGCAAAGTGATCCAGTTCATAGGCTACAAAGGACAAAGTGCATGAAAATTGCAGCCAAAATTGGCAAACGAGATCTTCTCGTTGTGGCAGGAACAAACCACACAAATGGGTGGCAGGGAGAGCACAGTGTTACAACTGTAGGGAAAGTGGGTCATTTTAAAATAACCTGTCAGTCAACATGCAAGACAGCAGTGAAGCAAAAGGAAATCCTTTAGAAAATGGTACATTCATGAGAAAAAAAATAGTTTTGGGAGAAATCAACAAATCTGACAATAAACACTGGAATGTCAAACTGGAAGCAAATGGAAATCCCATGAAATTGAATCTTGTTACTAGGTTGGCATTCAGGTGTTGAAACCAATAAATGCTGGAAACCACAACAGGTCAGGCAGCATCTGTGGAGCGAGAACAAGCTAATGTTCCAAGTGTCGATGACTCTTCATCAGAGTTGACTTTTAGGCGTTATTCGGTCTGTTTGTGTGGCTTAAACAGATCAAATTGCAGACATTCTGAATCAAGTTGCAAGATCCTAGAGGAACACCATTGAAAGTAAAAGGCCAACTCACGGCAAATCTCACATTTCAGGGAAGAGAATCATGGAATCCTCCATGTCCTTCAGAACAGGAATGCATTCATAAGACTGAAATTAATCTATAAAACTGATGGAATTAAAGATGCAGACAAAGGAACTGTGTTTCAAACTGAGTTCCCAAATCTTTTCTCAGGTTAGGGGTAATTAAAGACAGAGCACCACATTACCCAAGAACAGTGCCATACAAAATCTGCTTATAGACCAGAGAAGTGCCACACCCATTCTTGGATAAACCTAACAAAGAAATACTGTGTATGCCTAGAAAACCATTTACTATGCCAATGAGATGGGGTTACAGTACCAAAACAAAACAGTAAAATAAGAATTTATGTTGATTTAACTTGATCAAATACAGCAGTGGAACATGAATTTTGTGCAATGACTTCAGTGGATGCAAGACTCTGAAAACTAATGGAAGATTCACCTCACTGGATGATAACAGTGGATTTTAGTGATTACCTCTGGATGGATCCAGAAAGTTAATTGTATTTATGAAACCTTTGGCTGCTGTTATTTTAACAGATTATCCTTTGGTATGGAATCTGCTTCGGAAAGTTTTAAAGATGAATGTCAAACACATTGAAAGGCAATGCCAAATGTAACATGCCACGTCAATGATATATTGATACATGGAGCTACTAAAGAAGAACATGATTACAGTGTTTGAACAATGATGAAAATCCTACAGAATGCAGATTCTTATCACTGGGAACATCTCGGAATTTCAAAGATAACTTGGGGTAGTGAGTCAATTGGGCAGGTTTTATTCCAAACTGAACAGAGGTTAATGAGCCTCAAAGACAGCACTACGCCAAGGTCAATAGCAGTGCTGGAATGCCAACCAGGAAAAGCTTTTGACAAAATCAAGCAACTCTGAACTCTTCACAAATTGTAACATCTTATGTTCTGCATCTAACAACCATAGCAGCATCTTATGGATTTTCAACAAGATTGATGGCAGTACTGTCAGATGCAGAAAGAAGAAAAATGTAAATCAATCTACTGTATGTCTAGACCTCTCACTGAGATAGAATAATGTTACACCACAGTTGAAAAGGAAGCTTTAAGAGTAACACTGGAGAATGAGAAAATTTCCGATTATGTGATGGGTTATAGTTTAAGGTAAAAAGACCTGTAAACCATTGGCTTAATTGCTGTGATGCTATCTCCCAGTTATTGATGGTTTCTGAACTCACTGACGGAGCTAGGCTGAAGTCCAAAAAATCATGGTGATGTACTTATCGCGGGGAAGATGGCAGCAGAGTGCTAAGGTCATTAGTCTGGTGCTCCTGATATGGATATAAGTATATCTGCGGGTTCAAATCCCAGCACAGCACCTGGTCAAATCTGGATTCAGCTGGAATTGAAAATTGGTTCCAGTAATAGAGGTAAATGAAACTATCATCAATTGACACAAAAGCCCATCTGTTCACTCATGTCCTGGAGGGAAAGAAATCTGTTGCCCTTACCTGGTTTGGCCAACATCGCACATTTGCATAAATGATAAAGCCCAATAAAACTTCTGAAAATGCTTTAAAAATGGAATATTCAGCATTAAGGGCACTCACAGGGACGGTTGCTAATTCTTATTTCTTTATTTTTCTACTTATTCTATGAAGGTAATGCTTAACTTCTTAAAATTTGTTTCTCTTACTACTTGCACCGGCATTGTTTTGTACCTAGATGGTGCCGTGTGTGGAGACATTATGCATTTTTCACTGTCCTTCTGTATTTGAGTACATGTGAAAATAAAATCTAAATCTAAATCTATTAAAGAAAATGTGCAGATTGTTGCATTCCATGATTGCATACTGTGTAAGCAGTATTTGCTCAGCTCCTTTGTTAGGAATCCAGACAGTAATGTGGTTGACTCTTAGCTGCCTCTGAAATGGCTTAAGTAGTCCAGAGACAGTTAAGGACAGACAATAAATCTAGCAATGCTCACATCACATGAAAGAATAAATTAGCATGAAAACATTAGCCCAAACTGGGTCCTTAATTGATCCTCATTGCTGCTGCCAGGTGCTGCCACTTCATGCCCACCTTGAGCAAGATCTCCTGGAGGTGGGAATTCATTGAGAGCTGATCTAATGCCTGACTTTCAAAATTTATTCCAAGCCTCATTTCTAGACTGACCTCTGTGAGGTAGGGATGACTTCCCTCTCCTCCCTCCTCACTGTTTCTGATTGATGACCTTGCATCAGAGGCTGTGTTTATTGCGAACACCAACTCTAGTTGGCACAGTAACAGCTGCACTGAATTGGGAGCCTTTGGAGCGGACGGGGGAGGGGGAGGTAGGGGAATGCAGTGAGGCGTGTAACCATGAGGGGGTAAGGATGCGACTACCACATCTCCCCCACTAGCAAGAGGGGGATGGGGCGGGGGGGAACTGTGGTTAGTGGGACAGCGATAGTGCGAGGTGAGGGGGTAAGCAGAAAGCTCTGTGATGGCAGTGTGAAGTCATCACAATCATCTACACATGCACAGATGACTGGTGGCTATCTAGGTGTTGGCAGCACACACTGCATTGTCAGAATTTGAATAAGTAGGGACTATTTCATAAAACAAATACAGAAAAGCTCCGAAATTCAAAGTTTTTTTTCTCATTCACAAGGTTGTTTGGCATGCATGCAGTTATCTCAACTCCATGTGACTCAGATGTGACATAGTGGTGTGGCCCAACATTGGCAGGCGTCAAATCTGTCTCAGTGCTCATAATAATCAAAGGTGGATCTGCTGTTGGGTAATTCTTTTAAAATTTTACGATGAAAATGTCATTTTATTCTTTATCTGAAAAATTCCACAATCCGAAAGACAGCTGGTCCGAAGGGTTTCGGATAAAGGATTGTATACCTGTATATTTTTTTTAAAACTGCAGATTTAAAAAAAACTGCGGATACTGGAAATCAGAATCAAAAACAGAAACTATCAGAAAAACTCAGCAGGTCTGGTGGTATCTGTGGTGAGACAGCAGAGTTAATGTTTTGGGTTCAGAGATCCTTTTTAGAACCCAACAATTATTTTGTTGTTTGAACAGCAGCTGTAATGATTCTGCTTTTCCAAACTCCAAAGAAAGCCTATAGTGGCTTAGTGGTAGTGTCCCCATCTCTGAACTAAGAAGCCATAGGTTCAGGTCCTGTCCTTCTCCGGAGGTGGGCTATAACATCTCTGAACAGACTGATTAGAAAATACTGACACTCCTCCAGACCCAGCATTGAATCTTCTATTTGTGCCTTCATCTTGGCTTGTCACTTAATCATTCCCACTCTATCACAGACATTTTCTTTTTATAGTTCTTGTTTTTTCAGTCATAGAGTCATAGAGATGTACAGAATGGAAACAGACCCTTCAGTCCAACTCGTCCATGTCGACCAGATATCCCAACCCAATCTAGCCCCACCTGCCAGCACCAGCCCATATCCCTCCAAATCCTTCTTAATCATATACCCATCCAGATGCCTTTTAAATGTTGCAATTATACCAGCCTCCACCACTTCCTCTGGAAGCCCATTCCACACACGCACCACCTTCTGCATGAAAAAGTTGCTCCTTAGGTCTCTTTTAAATCTTTTCCCTCTCACCCTAAACCTATGCCCTCTAGTTCTGGACTCCC
>NC_057740.1:34160698-34256580 GCF_004010195.1 Chiloscyllium plagiosum
TGTACTCAATACTCTGACCAATAAAGGAAAGCATACCAAATACCTTCTTCACTATCCTATCTGCATGTGACTCCACTTTCAAGGAGCGATGAACCTGCACTCCAAGGTCTATTTGTTCAGCAACACTCCCCAGGACCTTACCATTAAGTGTATAAATCCAGCTTTCCCAAAATGCTGCACCTTGCATTTATCTAAATCAAACTCCATCTGCCAATTCTCAGCCCATTGGCCCATCTGGTCAAGATCCTGTTGTAATCTGAGGTAACCTTCTTCACTGTCCACTATACTTCCAATTTTAATGTCATCTGCAAACTTATCAACTATACCTCTTATGCTCCCATTCAAATCATTTATATAAATGACGAAAAGTAGTGGACCCAGCACCAATCTTTGTGGCACTCCACTGGTCACAGGCCTCAAGTGGGCGGCACGGTGGCACAGTGGTTAGCACTGCTGCCTCACAGTGCCAGAGACCCGGGTTCAATTCCCGCATCAGGCGACTGACTGTGTGGAGTTTGCACATTCTCCGTGGGTTTCCTCCGGGTGCTCCGGTTTCCTCCCACAATCCAAAAATGTGCAGGTTCGGTGAATTGGCCATGCTAAATTGCCCGTAGTGTTAGGTGAAGGGGTAAATGTAGAGGAATGGTTCTGAGTGGGTTGCGCTTCGATGGGTCAGTGTAGACTTGTTGGGCCGAAGGGCCTGTTTCCACACTGTAAGTAATCTAATCTAATAAAAAAGTCTGAAAAATAACCCTCCACCACCACCTTCTGTCTTCTACCTTTGAGCCAGTTCTGTATCCAAATGGCTAGTTCTCCCTGTATTGCATGAAATCTAACCTTGCTAACCAGTCTCCTATGGGGAACCTTGTCAAATGCCTTACTGAGGTCCATATAGATCATGTCCACCACTCTGCCCTCATCAATCCTCTATTACTTCTTCAAAAAACTCAAATCAAGTTTGTGAGACATGATTTCCCAAGAACAAATATTGTTCACCCAAAAACATTTATTCTTGTTTCCCTCTCCACAGATGCTGCCTGACATGTTGAGACTTCCAATATTCTCATTTTTTAAAATTTCGGATTTCCAGTGTGTACAGTATTCATGGGGGAATTTATCTAGGCAATTATTTGCAGCAAAATTCTAAAACACCTAACTTACATTTGCAATCTTTGCGCAGAGAGAGCTTTGCACATTAATACAACAGATTCCACTTTAATTTCCCATTACAAGGCCTTGCAAACTATTATGAATTATATTACAGCAACGCAAATGGAAAGACGCATTTTGGAATAGAGCATTTGCATAAATGATAAACCCTGACAGAAATGAAAGTTTGGAAAGTGTTTGCAAAATGGAATATTTTTGACATCCAAGAACACTTCTAGAGACATCTGCTGATTTTAAGAGGAAGTTTGTGGATTCTTATATTCCATAATTATATATTAGTCACAAGTTGTACTTGTTCGGTTTCTTTTGATGTTGGTTTTCTGTGCTGTATATTTAATGGCTTTATTACAAACGAAATTTTTAATTTTAGATTTGGAAGCGATTGCCCACAGCAGTCGGACTTCAAAAGAAAGGCAGTAAGCTTTAAACAGGGGCAGCTGCAAAGTCATGGTCTGACACTGCTTGCACTCCACTCTGCTGCCACTAGGTGAAGTCTTGTTTTGAAATTGGAGGAGACAGATGCAATTGAAGCAGCAAGTGAACTTCAGGCGGGCTGGAAAAGTAGCAATAGGTCTGTTCAGGCCGAATGAAAAATGGGTACGAAATAACAGAAAATACAGAAAACAAATTTTAAAATTGAAAACAGGGACTGCAAAACTATTTTTAAAAAATTATCGAGCAGTTTAATGCAACTGACCAGTGTACCAAGCCGTTAAAGGTGCTGCTTTGGAAGCAGGTAGAAAGACAATTCCCTGTATGGATTCATGCACAAATTATCCTACTGTCAGGTTGTAACTTTGCTCACTGAGCTGGATGGTTTGTTTTCAGATGTTTCGTCACCATGTTAGGTAAATTCATCAGTGAGCCTCAGGTGAAGCACTGGCGTTCTGTCCCACTTTCTATTTATGTGTCTTGGTCTCTTAAGGTGGGTGATATCATTTCCAGTTCTTTTTCTGAGAGGTTGGTAAAATGGGTCCAAATCAATGTGTTTATTGATGGAGTTCTGGTTTGAATGCCAGGCTTCTAGGAATTTCTCTGCGTCTCTGTTTAGCCTGTCCTAGGTTGGATGCGTTGTCCCAGTTGAAGTTGTGTCCTTTTTTGTCCACTTGTAAGGATAATGGGGATAGTGGGTCATGTCTTTTGGTGGCTAGTTGGTGTTTGTGTATCCTAATGGCTAGTTTTCTGCCTGTCTGTCCGATGTAGTGTTTGTTACAGTCTTTGATATACAGTATGCACAGTGGCTCAGTGGTTAGTACTGCTGCCTCACAGTGCCAGCGACCTGGGTTTGATCCCGTCTCAGAGAGAAAGTGAGGGCTGCAGATGCTGGAGATCAGAGTTGAAAATGTGTTGCTGGAAAAGCGCAGCAGGTCAGGCAGCATCCAAGGAACATGAGAATCGACGTTTCGGGCATAAGCTCCTGAAGAAGGGCTTATGCCCGAAACGTCGATTCTCATGTTCCTTGGATGCTACCTGACCTGCTGCGCTTTTCCAGCAACACATTTTCAGCCTTGATTCCCGTCTCAAGCGACTATCTTGTGGAGTTTGCATATTCTCCCGTGTCTGTGTCAGTTTCTTCTGGGCACTCTGGTTTCCTCCCACAGACTAAAGATGTGCAGGTTAGGTGAATTGGCCATGCTAAATTGCCCATAGTGTTAGGTGCATTAGTCAGGGGTAAATATAGGGTAGGGGAATGTGTCTGAGTGGGTTACTCTTTGGAGGGATGGTGTGGACTTGTTGGGCCAAATGGCAGTTTCCATGCTGTAGGGAATCTAATCTAATCTAATTCCATTAATATCACCGTGAAATTTCAGAAGGATCATGCAAAGAACCAGTATCAAGTTAGCATAAACTCTGGCATATTTCAACACGAAATGCTAATTTGTTAATGTTCTGAAGAAGGATCACTGGACCTGAAACATTAATTTTGCTTTCTTTTCACAGATGCTGCCAGTGGGTGGCACAGTGGTTAGCACTGCTGCCTCACAACGCCAGAGACCCGGGTTCAATTCCCGCCTCTGGCGACTCTCTGTGTGGAGTTTGCACATTCTCCCCGTGTCTGCGTGGGTTTCCTCCGGGTGCTCCGGTTTCCTCCCGCAATCCAAAAATGTGCAGGTTAGGTGAATTGGCCATGCTAAATTGCCGTAGTGTTAGTTGAAGAGGTAAATGTAGGGGAATGGGTCTGGGTGGGTTGCGCTTCGGCGGGTCGGTGTGGACTTGTTGGGCCGAAGGGCCTGTTTCCACACTGTAAGTAATCTAATCTAATCAGACCTGCTGGGTTTCTTCAGCAATTTCTGCTTTTGTTTCAGATCTTCAGCATCCACATTTGTTTGTTTTATTTTAACACATTAGCCAGTTCAGGAGTCAGTTAAGAACAAGTCAATTATAGTGAATACTAACTCTGTTTCTGTATCCACAGACACTGCTCAGACAGCTGAGTTTGTGAGTTTGTCCAGTACTTTCTATTTCCAGCATTTTGCTTTGATTTAAGAGCCAAGCTTGTTGGTGTGCGACTGGTGTTAGCCAAGCAGATTTACTTTCCTAATGGACATTATAGAACCAGTGGGGTTTAACAGGATAATCCATTAGCTTCAATGTCATTTTAACTGTGTCAGTTTATTTTCATTTTGTTGTTTTACAAAAGGAAATAACAATGCACCAGTTTCACAGGACTGGCCACCTAAAAGTGCTTTAGCAGATGAAGTGGAGTAGTGCCTGTCACTAGACTTGTAAGTCAGTAATCCAGGGTATTGTGGGTTAATGATTTCCATTCCTATGATGGCAGATGGTGACATTTGAATTCAATGAAAATCTGGAATTAAAAACTTGATTTAATGATGGCCATGTAACAACCGTTGATTATCGCAAAAGCCCATGTCATTTCCCTTTAGGGTATGAAATCCACCATCCTTACCTTGGCCTGACCCACTCTAGACAACAACGATGTGGTTGCCTCTCGCAGTTTTCTAGACAAGTAGGTATTGGCAATTAAGGCGGATCTAGCCAGAGATGCCTATGGAAGAAAAACACAAGTTTTAAAACATACTTTAAACGTGCAGTTGCAATTGGCTGACAATTTGTGCACAGCAAGATCCCACTAACAACATTGTGGTCATGACCAGATCATCTCTTTCTGTTATGTTGGTTCAGCGATCTACATTTATCTCCATAGCAGCAATAACTCCCCTGGTGTTATAGAGTCATAGAGTCATACAGCAAGGAAACAGACACTTCGGGTCCAACCAGTCCATGCTGAACATTATCCCAAACTAAACTGACCCCAACTGTCTGTGCCTTGCTCATATCCCTCCAAATCTTTCCTATTAATGTGCTTATCTAACTTTCTTTTAACCGTTATAACTGTACCTGCAGCCACCACTTCCTTGGAAAGATCATTCCACTTGCAAACCACCCTCTGTGTAAAAATATTTGCCCCTGTCTTTTTAAAATCTCTTTCCTCTCACTTTAAAAATATGTCCCAAGTCTTGAAATACCTCATTCTTCTTTGAAGTAATGCCATCGAATCTCTTACATCCACCTGAGAGGATAGACAGCCCTCAGTTTGATATCTGATTCAAAAAGTGGCACTACTGACACTGCTGCAGTACCTCAGTACTGCGCTGGAGTGGTAGCCTCCAATATCGTCCTCAAGAAATTGAATTCAAATTCTCAAGTTGTCATGGTGGGAACTGGACTCATATTCTCTGGATTATTTACTCAAATCACACAGACTGCATTTGAAATTACTCCCATCAATAACATTACTGACAAACTCAGTAACCTGTCATTTCCAGCTCTTACACATTTTAACTTTGAGGAATTCTGCCCCTTCCCCATATCGTATTTTTACTTTCAAGTCAGTTTGATTCTCTCTAAATTAGCCTATTTTCCAAGAGATTTTCTTTCTGCTTCTGATAAAGACAAAATACTGCAAGTGCTTGAAATCTGAAAGAAACACAGAGAATGTGTAGGCCTGGCAGCATTTGTGGCGAGAGAAACAGAGATAACAGTTCAAGTCCGGTATGAAGAGGGTTACCTCAGATTACAACAGGATCTTGACCAGATGGGCCAATGGGCTGAGAAGTTGTAGGTGGAGTTTAAGTCAGATAAATGCGAGGTGTTGCATTTTGGGAAAGCAAATCTCAGTAGGACTTATACACTTAATAGTAAGTCCTCGGGAGTGTTGCTGAACAAAGAGACCTTGGAGTGCAGGTTCATAGCTCCTTGAAAGTGGAGTCGCAGGTAAATAGGGTAGTGAAGAAGGTGCTTGGTATTCTTTCTTTTATTGATCAGAGTATTGATACAGGAGTTGGGAGGTCATGTTGTGGCTGTACAGGACATTGCTTCGGTATTTGGTAGGAGAATTGAACACTTTCCAATTTGGGATCCCTGCTCCAGCAATGAACCTCAAGTGCACCTCCAAATATACCATTATAATTCATTTTCTGCAGCAAATGGGACTAGATTAGAATACTTGAGATTTGTAGCTCAGGTTGTGGATGAGGTTGTCTGTTTGCTGAGCTGGTAAGTTTGTTTGTAGATGTTTCATCACCATACTAGGTAACATCATCAGTGAGCCTCTGGTGAAGCATTGGTGTTCTATCAAACTTGTTATCTATGTGTCTGGTTCTGCTGAGGTTGGTGATGTCATTTCTGGTTTTGTTGTTGGTTTTGTTTCTTAATGATTGGTATATAGGGTCCAAATGTATATGTTTGTTAATGGAGTTCCGTGAATTAATTTAGGCTATCTGGTCAGCATGGATGAGTTGGATCGAAGACTATAACTGACAGGAGCTTCTGTGATTGAATCTCGTTGGCTTTTATGATCCAGACCTATAGTGATTTATAGAACATTGTTGCTATGACCACTTTGTTCTCCCATTGGAAATTTGCTCTGAGTCTGTGCTCACCAGGAACTGCACTGGCGTTATTTAAACTCATTTCACACGGTGCCTTTTGTCACCAGCAGACAAGGAAAACCTTCATGAAATGTCCAAGTTATACCTACTTCAATACTTGATCCCCCCGTGTGCTTGTAATTATCTTATGAATTCATGGTTACAATTATAGTTAAATGCATTCAGGATAAAATAGCCAGGATTAAATTAATGATACACAGTTAATGTAAGCCATACACTTCTTGTTGATTAATTTTACATTTCTATGTGGCCTAAAAGCATGAACTTTTAAAACTTGTGGATTGTATGCGCAGAAAGATTGAGGGAAGGAAAAAGTTTTGAGTGTTGTTAAAAATATCAGTTGAAATCCAACTTGTAGCTGTTATTGCATTGAACTTGTATTAAAACTACATATCTGTGTCCATTCCTGTGGCAACACAGAAACTGTCAAAGCATAAAGAAGAAACTGAAGATGTTGGAAATCTAACATATGAATAGAAAATGCTGGAATTATTTGTGGAGATAAGGTTTAATAAGTATGCAGGTAAGTATCTGAGAGGCAGTGTAATGTAAAAGTTGAGCTATCATGTGGTAGGAGGTTGGAACCTGTACAGCACAGAGCATGCTGCTCTGTAGTCTTTTCATCATTTACAATCGAGAGTGTGTTGCTGGGAAAGCACAGCAGGTCAGGCAGCATTGGAGAAGCAGGAGAATCGATGTTTCGGGCATATGAAGGGCTTATGCCCGAAACGTCAATTCTCCTGCTCCTCAGATGCTGCCTGACCTGCTGTGCTTTTCCAGCAACACACTCTTGACCCTGATCTCCAGCATCTGCAGTCCTCACTTTCTCCTTATAATCATTTATAGTCTATTAATAAATAATGTTTAAAGTATAGTTGTGCAGGTAAGGTGAATTGGCCATGCTAAATTGGTAAGGGGTAAATGTAGGGGTATGGGTGGGTTGCGCTTCGGCGGGGCGGTGTGGACTTGTTGGGCCGAAGGGCCTGTTTCTACACTGTAAGTAATCTAATCTAATCTAATCTAATCTATAGCCTGAGCCAGTCCTCACTTCTCCTTATAATCATTTATAGTCTATTAATAAATAATGTTTAAAGTATAGCTGTGCAGGTAAGGTGAATTGGCCATGCTAAATTGGTAAGGGGTAAATGTAGGGGTATGGGTGGATTGCGCTTCGGCGGGGCGGTGTGGACTTGTTGGGCCGAAGGGCCTGTTTCTACACTGTAAGTAATCTAATCTAATCTAATCTAATAATCTAATCTAATCTAATCTAATCTATAGCCTGAGCTTCCATCAAGATTCAAAGAGAGTGAGAGTCACCATAGTCCCAGAGGTCCATGGCTGCTGTCCCAGTATAGAGAGATGACTGACAGTGAGCTTAACCTGAGGGTTACAGTATCTTGGGCAAGGGGTGAGATTAAAGAAGGCATTGCCTTCATGGTCATTGTTCCTTCTGTATCACTGCATCAAAATCCTGGAACTCTCTTTTTATCAGAACTGTGAGTGTATCTGCATCATATGGACTTCAGCAGTTCAAGAAAGCAGCTCAGCACCACCATCTTCTCAGGGTGGTCAGGGATGGACAACATATTTCCAGCAGTCCTCTCCAAAATGCTAGCACTTTCTTAGAATCAGTATTAGATTTCAGAAAATCCATAACTTGTTTTTTTACATTTCTGCTGTATTACTATTAAAAGTATAACTTTAAGGCGACTGACACATGAATAATGGCCAATTCATTATGCTCTCAGCACTAAAGGATCTGAACTCCAGATCCTCATGGGTGACATGGTGGCTCGCAGCGCTAGGGACCCACATTCGATTCCAGCCTCGGGCGACTGCCTGTGTGGAGTTTGCACATTCTCCCCATGTCTGCATGGGTTTCCTCCAGGTGCTCCGGATTCTTCCCACAATCCAAAAATGTGGAGGTCAGGTGAATTGGCTATGCTAAATTGTCCATGGTGTTCAGGAATGCGTGGGTTAGTCAGGGGGAAATGCAGAGTAATAGGGGAACGAGTCTGGGTGGGTTACTCTCCAGAGGGTCAGTGTGGACTTGTTGGGCTGAAGGGCCTGTTTTCACACTGTAGGGATTCTATCTGTTCAATGAGCCAACAGATACAGTATAGTGGAACAAAAGGAGAGAAGAAAATAAATTTAAAAATTAAGAGTAAACATGTACATCAGATATATGGCAGTATTGTTATGTCAAACTCTTTTGTATCACTATGCTTTTTGATTTTCTAATTTTGCTTTACACATAAATCCTGAGATTATTGCAACCTAGGATAAAGCAAACCTTTTGTTTGATTACAACAGAGGTCTTGTTCTGTGCATATAACTGATTAATCAATGTTAATTAACATGTTTTTTAATAGAACTAAAAGATTGCTGAACAGAAAGACATTTTGTGTACAAAAAATGCCAATGCAAAGGGGAAATAACAGTTATATAGTGTGAGAGGAGATTGATGATTAGTTGGCAAGTGTACTCTGATTGGTAGAGGTGTTAGGTAAAAACAAGGACTGCAGATGCTGGAAATCAGCGTTCAGATCAGAGTGGTGCTGGAAAAGCACAGCATGTCAGGCAGCATCCGAGGAGGTGTTGCCATCGGAAATGTGCCAGTTAGTGATGATTGACAACTAATCAAATCCATCCAGCCTGTGCTTGCAAACCTACAACTTTAGATGGAAAGCATTTTCTAAATAATCTTAGTGTACAAAGAATTTCACTAACAACCAATTGGGGATTGTCAGTTGGACATACATTGTAGTGCACAGTGTAAAGTAGGTGACAGACATTTTCTTGTTTATTACTTAGGTTAGTCCTTTGATTAATCAGAATCAACATACCTAGTTTAAAGTTTAAACAGTTTTGCAGTTAGCTGTCAGTCATCTTCCAATGGCGCAATTTCCTTGATACACCTCCACCTATTTGAGCCCATCTATCAACCAAATAACAATTTCCTCTCTTATTATATGAATATTGTTTTCCTTTCACATTAGGATTTCTTGTGAATTGTCCTGATGAATTTAAGATGAAAAGCTTCAACATGATATGTCCTTCTTCTAGCATTTCTCAAGTTTATTACGATCAAATTACTACTTTTAAGATCCTTGGGATGCGGCTGTGGCCATGATTAATAATTGGTTTGACTTGTCTTTTATAGAGAAGGGAAAGCATCTAGTTTCACCAAGTTCAATTAACTAAACATCAGAGCACTGAAGGTATTCTACAAATTGGGTTTAGGTGATATGGTCTATTCCAGGTAAAGACAAAGTGAAATATACTGGTAAATTAGTTTTTGTTCAAAGCTGCTCCAAATGTTGAGATTGAAAACAAAGTACTATAATTGAAAATAGGCATTCCTTCCTGCTTATCAATAGCAAATTTTCCATCTGACATGTTTAGTCTATTTCTTTCCAGATCGCTCTGTCAGTGTCTCAGGATTTCTATCTTTAGACTGACCCAACAGCTGCCAATCCTGTGTTTCCTTCCCTGTAAATGATATCAACAGAACTTAAAGAGGAGGGAAACACCATTGGGGATGTTAATACAGGATGGAATAGGTGTCTCAGGGTATAAAAAGTTAGGTCAAAAAGCCCCCAGGCTTGATTTGTCAGGAGTTAGTTTGGTTGCATATCCAGCTGGATTATGAAGTGCTATCTGGGAAGATGAAATGAAAATAGATCCAGGTCTAGCATTCTCCAGTCATAATCACTGTCTAGGCTGAGAAATAAGTGCTTGAGTGGAATACTGGAATGAGATTAAGGACTATTGAGCATCCATAGGTGTTTTCCAATAAACATGTATACAGCTGCTGGAGCAGGTGGGATTTGAACACGGGTCTCCTAACTCAGGAAGCATAGACACTGCTATTGCACCA
Organism: Chiloscyllium plagiosum; assembly: GCF_004010195.1. NCBI lineage: Eukaryota > Metazoa > Chordata > Chondrichthyes > Orectolobiformes > Hemiscylliidae > Chiloscyllium > Chiloscyllium plagiosum. The sequence continues at coordinate 34,170,665 of NC_057740.1, forward strand.
CGAGAGCCCTCAAACTAATGTTCTTGTTCCAGATGCTCAAACAAAACATACTTTAGATGTTTTTGAATCAATCTGTTCAGAAAAATTATGACCCATTTCTGGAGCAGATTGAATCCAGGCCTTTTAGTCCAGAAGAGGCTGAGAGGTGAACTCATGGAGGTTTATAAAATCATGAGGGGCATGGATAGGAATAATAGTCAAGGTCTTTTCCCTGGGGTGGCTGAGTCCAGAACTAGAAGGCATAAGTTTAAGCTGAGAGGGGAAAAATTTAAAAGGGACCTAAGGGGCACATTTTCATGCAGAGGGTGGTGCGTGTATGGAATGAGCTGCTAGAGGAAGTAGCAGAGGCTGATACAATTACAACATTTAAAAGGCATCTGGCTATATAAATAGGAAGGGTTTAAAGGGATATGAGATAAGTGCTGGCAAATGGGACTAGATTGGGTTGGGATATCTGGTCGGCATGGGCGAGTTGGACCGAAGAGTCTGTTTCTGTGCTGTAGATCTCCATGACTCTAGTAGGGATGTTACTAGGGTAGCACAAAAGCCCTTGTGTGGAGCACTCATACACTGAGAATTTTATTAGTTGAATAATTCATTCTTTGGACATAGATGTCAGTGAGCAATTATTGTCCTGGTTTCATATAGCCCAGTAATTTGCTAGGTCACTTCACAAGAAAATTAAGAGTCATAGAATCATAGAGTCATGGCGATCTACAGCATAGAAAAAGGCTCTTCAACTCATCAGGTCTCCACCAGTCAAAACAACCACCCAATAATTGCAATCCCATTGACAACATTTGGCCTATTGTCTTGCATGCTTTGGCTCTGCAAGTGCACATCTAAATATTTAATTGTTCTGACGGTTTCTGTCTCGATTATACTCAGTGGAAGTGAGTTCCAGATTCCCACAATCTTCTAAGTGAAAAATGTTTTCCTCACATCCCCTCTAAACCTCCTGACCCTTAGCTTAAAGCTACAGTCCCCCGGCCATTGAACCCTCTACCAAGAGGAAAAGTTGCTTCCTGTCTATCCTGTCTGTGTTCCTCAATTTTATATATCTCAACCATATCCCCCTCTCAGTCTCCTCTGCTCCAAGGGAAACAACCCCAGTCTATCTAATCTGTTGCCATAACTAAAACTGACCAGCCCAGGCAATCATCTTAGTGTGGGACTGGAGTCACTTTTAAGCTCAGACTGGTAAGGGCGGTAGTTTGTTTTCTCCGAAAAGACAAGAGTGAACTAGTTTGGTTTTTGCAATGTTCTGACATTTCCTCATCAACTTTACTGGTACCACATTTTTGTTTCCAGTTTTAAAACAAAAGAATTCAAATTGTTCAATTACCAAGGTGGAATTTGAATCCACAGCTCTTGCAACTAATAGTTCTGGCCACTTTCGGAGAAGGGGAAATGGGAGAATTTCTTTTTAAATGGTAGGGAATACATTTCTAAATTAAGATTTTTTTTTACATAAACATTGAGGCAGTGATTTGGACCAAAAGTGCTCCCTTGGCTCTCTTTTCCCTTCCTTTGTCTAATGAAAGCCAGAATTTTCTCTTACTGATCCCTACGGACTCCTGCTCTCATAACTGTTCAATAATAAAGAATTATTTTCTTTTAAATACCATAATTCAGGTGTGTAAATATATTTTCTGCTTTTAAGCACTCAGAATATAAAGGCATGTCTTGTACTCCTGTTGATTTATATAATATGGTGAAGACGAACAAGTCAGCCAGGCTGTTAAGTAGATCCATTTGGACAGAACCTAAACAGCTCCTTCTCTGGTACTTACTTCAGTTTATTTAGCACAAGTAGCAGAACCTCATTATAACATTCAGTGTAATTACATATCCTCTTTTTTCAATGACTATTTCTCTGGTCCCAGTTGAAGATCCTCGTTTGTGGGATGTGGATATTGCTGGCTGGCCAGCATTTATTAGAGGAAATTGGGTACTGCAAATGCTGGAGATTAGAGTCAAGATTAGAGTGGTCACGGAAAAGCACAGCAGGTCAGGCAGCATCCGAGGAGCAGGAAAATCGACATTTCGGGCAAAAGCCCTTCATCAGCAAGGGCTTTTGCCCGAAACGTTGATTTTTCCTGCTCCTCAGATGGTGCCTGCCCTGCTGTGCTTTTCCAGCACCACTCTAATCTTGGCCAGCATTTATTGCCCATTCTTAGTTGCTCTTGAGAAAGTGGAGATGAGTTGTCTTCTTGAACCGCTGCAGTCCAAGTGCTGTAGGTTGATCTATAATGTCCTTAGGGAGGGAATTCCAGGATTTTGACTCAGTGACAGTGAAAGAACTGCGATATATTTCCAAGGAAGGATGATGAGCCATTTGGAGAGGAACTTGAAAGTAGTGGTGTTCCTATGTAGCTGCTGCTCTTGTCCTTCTCAATGGAAGTGGTTGTGGGTTTGGAAGGTGCTGTCTAATGATCTTTGGTGAACTTCTGCAGCCCAACTTGTAGATGTTACATGCTACTGTTGCTGAGTGTTGGTGGTGGAGGGAATGGATGTTTGCAGATGTGGTGCCAGTCCAGCTGAAGGTGTCAAGCTCCTTGATTGTTGTTAAAGCTGTGCCCATCCAGGCAAGGGGGAAGTATTCCATCACACACCTGACTTATGTCTTGTCGATGGTGGACAGGCTTTGTGGAGTCAGGAGGTGAGTTGTTCGCTGCAGTATTCCTAGCCTGTACATTTGAAAAGCTAGCCATTTACTTTGATTTATCAAAATGAAAATGTCTTTTTATATAAATATGAACAATTTTTCTTCATTGATAGTCAGCTGGTGACATTCTTGCCACCAAGTTAGAAAGTTGTGACAGTAACCCTTGACTTTCACTCATATTACAGTACTAAGGGATTGGCTGGCTCATTTAGCTGGATAGTTGGCTTTTGCTGCACAGTTAATATCAACAAAGCGTGTTCAATTCCTGCTCTTGGCTGAGGTTACCATGAGATTCCACCTTCTCAACCTCACCAGAGGCACAGTGACGCTCATCAGTTGCCTCTCTCCCTAATGAGGGAGCGGGGCTATGGTGACTTTGTGTGTGCACATATTGCAGTACTAGAGAGAAACTTTCAAAATAAGTGGCTGGAGGAGGTATATTTACACAGTTGTTATGATCAGGTTTGTGCTGCGTAACACGACTGGTCAAGGTTGATTCAATAATAAAACTCAAAAAAGGAACTGGATAAATACTTGAAAAGAGAATTCAGGGACAATTTGAGCAAGACTAATTGGATAACACTTTCAAAGAACTGGCAAATGTAGGCACAATGTAGCAAATTGCCCCTTTCTCTGCTCTGAGAGTCCAACTGTAAGTTACACTACTGGGAAAGCTATTGAATTAAAGAATAAATCCAGTCCCATCTGATTCACTGACGGTATTTGAATAAGAACAGGCAGTTCTGTGGGAGTCCCGGCTAACATTCATCCCTCAGCCAAAAAGAGAATAACTAGCCTTTTGTCTCTCTTGCTGTTTGTGGATGTTTGCTGTATGTAATAATTGGCTGTTGTGTTTGCCTCCAAAAACAACAATGCTTGCACACCAAACATTAATTTAGTGACTCTGAGGTCATGAAAGATAAATAAGGTCACATTCCCATTTTTCTCATGGCTCAGTGTACAAATGTATCACGAGTCATAAAGGTCACCCCAGGCAAGGGGCCAATGTCTGTGGTACGAGAAGGTCCCTCCTCCATGTTATGACCAAATATGGCCACAAGAAGGCACAATCCACTTGATATCTAACATTGTCAAATAAATCATTAAATAAGGGAAGTAAATATCAATTTAATCCTTCACAAGATCACATCAAGATTTAATTACTATTTCTGATTTAAGATGTTGTGAATTTCAGTGCCTCTATATATTGTGTGGAAATATCAGAGAGCTGGAGTGATTACAAAACAATAATCTTGTCAAGGAATTCATTTCATCTCTTAAACACAGAAACAGAAAACCTCTCATTGTTTAAAAGATTAAATTACTCCTAGAATCACTCAGACTAGCTTTTGGTAAATGGAATATCAAATTTATGGGACTTTTTTTTCACTTGATTTTAGTCCTGGTTTCTTATTGGTAAATTAAAATCGCAAAGGACTGAGATACAGAATTCATTCCATTACCCGATGACTGATTGTCAAACTGTGTTGAAGATTTGCAGTGTCACTACTCAAATACATTATATGGTGTTTAACAATTCATTCCAAATGTATCTACCCGAAAAGCTCTTCCTCTTCTCCCTAGCTTCCCAGTGTGACCTCCTCTAACATGGCCTTGCTGAATGTCTCAAAACTGTAGGGTTTCTTTGCTCCTTCGATATCTCCAGCCCACACCCTTTCAAACTCCAAGCTTGCAATCCACTTAATGGAGATGTGTCTTCTTATTTCTTCTCTCCTGTTTGAACTGAGGTGTTAACCAAAAGTAGAGGGGTTAATAGTAGCACAGACAAATTGGGCCAAATGGCCTCCTTTCAACTTTAGTGTATTGCTGGGTAAAGGCAAGTCTGCCCTTCATATGACATTCTGGGTTTAAATGAAATGCTCATTTCCATGAAAGATGCATAAAGGAAATGTAAAACTTGAATTTCCTGATAATACAATTGTAAAATATTTGTTCCCAAGTAAGTCTGTTTGTATTATAAATAGCATGGTTATTAATACATTATAAATGTCATCAGAATCTATCACCAGTGTGCTTTCTGCAATACCTTGCATTTTCTCCATTGTGCTGAAGGATGTCCTTGCTGAATTCTGAACTCTACGAGAGTTCTTTTCATTTCAGTACCACTTATTGAAGGGGCCACACTCTGCAGCTGAATCCTTTCACCACTATGTCATGCAAAATTTTAATTTCACTCCCTGAAAGTATGCCTGTCATGCCTTAGCCATTCTCATTGGATTTCACATTTTTGCTGTCATATATTTAAAAATAAACCATTGTTTTAAATTCCTTTTTCTAACCTTTGGCTGCTAAGAGATCTTGCACACCAAGCCTTGTGATTACAAACAAATTATGAAGTAATCCTTAACTGTTTAATATTAATGATGTCATATACTTTGGCATTTAAGCCATTAGTTATCCAATGAGTTTATTTATTATTAATATTTAAATCTATTTTCCAAGTTGGGTAATTGCTGCATACTGCAGCGTTATTAAATTTAAGCATAATCGCTGGAGTGGTAAGGGACAGTAGGAAGAGCAGAAGACTTGCTCTCCATTACTGCTGCAGGAGACCTTTTGCACTATGAAGCATATGCCAGGCTAAACATGGAAAAATGTTCTAGTGGGTATAATGTAATGGAGCATTACTTTGGGTTCACCATTAGTTGACAAGGAAAAGATTTTTGGGGCTATGGAGAAGTGGGACGAATTGAACAGCTCATACAGAGAGTTAACAATGTTGAACTTGCACGAATAATTCCACCTTTATATCCATTGTTGTGCTATTACACTTAGGTGATGTATCTTGGGAACATTTTACTGTGCTGCATAACTATATAACATACATAGTAACTACATGAATGCGAGTTATTGTGGTACACAGAAGGATACAAATACACCAAATTGGACTAGACTGCAGTTATACGGTTGTTTGACCAATCTTGCAGGAGCTTAGACTTGCAATTGTAGCTCCTTGTTAACACTGTGAATGTGTGACTGTGAATCTGAGTCTTGAGGCTGTGAGGTAATTCTACGCATGACTACTTAAAGCACAAGTAAGTACTCAGTTCCCAGCTGATAAACTGTAAATATATTAGGAGCACTCATGGGATTATCAGTTTCTCAAAGACTTTATACAGTGAGCAAGAGATTCAAAAGACATCTTTGAAACTCCACATTAAAATAAGGGCTAACTTTGACACCAGCTGTCTATGACTGCATAGGGAAGTCATATGTGATGGTAAGCCCAGGTGGGACACAGTGACCAATGGAATTCAAACTATTCCCATTTGCATTCAGACATGACCTCTCTGATTTCAGAGTTATACTGTCGGCCTCTGCCGTGCTCGAAGCAGAAATGGTTTTACGGTGACTGGGAAATGTGTTTTTGAATAAATGATGAAATGCCAAATGTCATGTGAAATAACAGAAAGCCACATTTAGAAACTTTGACACCATGTGCTGTGAGAAAACCCTTGGTGGTTCAACTCATTCCAAAAACTCCAAGCAAATGCCAAGTCAATTCACCTTGCTGCCACATGTTATCATTGAGGTGAAGCATTTACGGCAGTCAACCCATGTTACTTGAGGTGTTGGCCAGCATAGCCTCTTCAGTGAAATATGTGATACCACCTCTAGCAGGTGGTCTTACAGGAGCCCTTAGTTTTGCGCTAAGCGCAAAGCCAACTTTCAAAGTTTAATTTAAATAACATGTTCTGGATACTTTTTAAGCTTAACAGAGAGAGACAACTGGAGAGGCAGCTTTCTACTGTGGTCTAGGTATAACCCCCATTAGGAAGTCAGCAAACAGACTGTGTACACAACATTACTTTCTGTCTGACTTCAAAGCACAACCCGGATCTCAGAGTTTGACCAAGGTCATCTGATCTCAAGCTGCGTGAACTGTAGGATACTGTATTGCGGCATAGAGGAAAATTCCCTTGACACAAAGTGTACCAAAATCATCAATCTATTTTTCTCTGAACTGTGCAATAACTTAGTCTGGAGGCGGTTCTCTCCCTCCACATTTAAGCCCTCCTCATACATGCATGGTGAATATATATATTTCATGCATAAAAGTTACATATTTATTTTAGAATTCTATTTTCAATATATGGTATCACATTATGGGCGCCAGTAAGATGTGATAAATATCTTCACTTGTGAGGCTGACCATTACTCACTTGCAGTTTCTCTGCCTGTGAGTTATCTGATCTTCACTCGGCAGCTATTTATCTGGCTGGCCTTGACATATCCTCTATAAAATTTGCACTGGTGAGAGACTTTCTTGGTAATCCGCTGCAAGTTACCCCGATAAATTAACTGTAATGCTTTAGCCCAGTGATGTTTTTGTTAATGATAGAGATATTTTAAGAGGACAGGAAATAGGGAAGGGGAAATTCTGCAAGGGTCCCTCCTCAAATTATTCTTGAGCGATTGTGCTGGAAGAATGTGTATTCAGCCAGAGGCCACGATCAGGGACTGATAATGATGCTTTTTGCAATCATACAAGCTGCCCCTATTCATGGTCCCTTGCATCATAGAGTCATACAGCACGGAAGTAGACCCTTCGGCCCATCTCGTCCATTCTGACCAGATATCCTAAACTGAACTAGTCCCATTTGCTTGCATTTGGCGCATAGCATTCTAAACTTTTCCTGTCCATATATCTGTCCAAATGTCTTAAATATTGAAATTGTATCCACCTCTATCACTTCCCCTGTTATACACACACCCTCTGTGTGAAAAAGCTGACTCTCAGATCTCTTTTAAATCTTTTCCCTCTCACCTTAAATCTATGCCTTTTATTTTGGACTCCCCTATCCTGGGGAAAAGACTTTGGTTATTCACCTTATCTATGCCCCTCTTGATCTTATAAACCGTTATAAAGTCACCCCTCAGTCTCCTACACTCCAGGGGAAAAGTCCCAGTCTATGCAGCCGTTCCCTATAGCTCAAACCTTCCAGTCTTGGTAACACTCTTATTTGCAAATCAAGAATTAATGCTGAAGTGAAATGTTGAAGGATTAATGGCTACACAGTTCTGCACACCAGTGAAATATTGTGATCCATTATAACACTATCACTTTTGAATTAGAAATTTGTAGGTCTCCGCTCCAGAGACCTGGTGAGAAAATCTAGGCTGACTCACCAGTGTGTGACTGAGGATGTGCTGCACTGTTGAAGGTGCTGCTTTTTTCGATTTTACTGAGGCCTCCTCTATACCCTCAGTGGTTGTAAAAGATTCCTTAACAAAGATTTAAAAAAGAGTCCTCCATAGCGTCCTGATCAATATTTACTCTTCAGCTATCATGACTAAAATGGATTATTTGGTGCTTGTTTGTGTGAGCTCGCTGTGTGCAAATTGACTGTTGCATTTCTTACATTACAACAGTGACTATACTCAAAAATTACTAGCATTAGCTGGAAAATAGTTTGGGATCCTGTAAAGTAGTGAAAAACACTATACAAATGAAATTTTGTTCTTGTTTGAAAAGAGGGTTAATGGTAGTTGATTTTTCCATTGGATGAGGGACTTCAAGACTAGGGGGCCACATTTTTAAGTGAGAGGAGAGAGTTTGAAAAAAAGATACAAGGGCAAATTTTTTACACAGTGGGTAGTTTGTATGTGGAATCAACTTACTAAGAAACTGGTGGATGTGTACGATTACAATGTTTAAAAGCTATTTGGGTAAGTACATAAATTGGAACTGTTCAGCAGGATATGAGCCAGGAGCAGGCAGGTGGGACTAGTTTAGTTTGGGATTACATTTGGCATGGACTGTTTCTGTGCTGTATGACTCTATGGCTCTAAGAATGTAAAATTGCAAAATAAATTTCTTTTTGCAACATTGGCCTTCTGTCTATACTACGAACATCATCTTGTAGCAAGACAGTGAGTCACCTGCATTCAAGTCTAAACCTATCGCCATTTATAATGAACAATATGTACTTAAGATGTAACATAGAATGATTTGTAGGCTGTGTATTAATTTCAGGGTTTGGATGACAAGTAATAAATCACTTGTGCTTTGCTCATGTAATTTATGACATAACACAAACCTCTCAATGAGATTACAACTTACTTTCCTCTCCTCTTTATATTGTGGTTAGTGATTACTAATTTATTTTACCACCCTAGCATGATCAAAGGTGATAGTCCACATATGTGTAATGTCACTTAGCCAGGACTGCCACTGCTATCTAAACATCTATAAAAGACCACTGAAGATTGTGCTGGCAGCCAACTTCCTGATGATTAGGCAGACTTTTGTGCCAGTGATCCTGAGCCCTTCCATGGGATTCACATCAGTTATAAATCTTTCTCAGAGTTTGCCGTCACTGGTATGTTATTATTGAGCTGAGTGTTTTTCATTGAAAACAATGAAACTCCAAACTCAGCCCATCAATCACCAAACTAGCCTTTGGCATTCTATTGTGGAATTTTCAACTCTGATTCTGGGATCTTCTGAGTATGGGGAAGCTAATTGATCATTGGAACCGAGCCAGACACTACTCCCACCCTGTATCAATATGCAATACCATTTCCAGAGAACCATTGAGGTTCAAGCACAGTGTTTTTTTTTCTCTCTATCACTTCCAAAACATGTAGAGCCTTAAGCCAGATGTTGTATATTAACCTCCATTCTGGCTGAGATCAACAGCATTGGCACTTATCAGGAATGCAACCTGGAACCCTATCTGTTCTGCTGAGTCATTGGGATAACTGCATGCAGTGCCTAATCCGCCATGTGGGATGCAACTGGTCAGGGTTGAACAATAGAGACTGATACCCTGGGAGACTCAGGAAATTGTTGGTAGGGAATCAAATTGTTGGGAATCACAGGAAATTTTTCCTGTGATTATTCATCATCCTTAGATGAAGGGTCAAAACTGTACTGAGGAATTGGAAACAAGGTAGATGAAGAAATAATGATTAGTTGATGTCAAGTTTGAGTTTGCAGATTGTTGCCAAATGGAAAAGGAAAATGAGTCATGAGATTAATAATCCAAAAATTATTCTGGGGATGTGGATTCATGTCTCAACATGGCAGATGGTGAAATTTGAATACAATAAAAATTTGAAATTAGAAGCTGGTCTAATAGTGACCATGTTGTAAAAACCCATGAAGTTCACTGATGTCTTTTAGGGAATGAGATCTGCTATCATGATCTGGTCTGTCCCTCAGCAGTGAAGTTTACTGCTAATGACCCTCTGTAATGTCCTGGAAAGCCAGGTGATTCATGAAGAGCAAATGCTTCCTTTGCCAATAATGCCCATATTCCACACAAGGTGAGGGCTCCAAAAGATGTCAAGTTCAACCTTGAGTTCAACAAATTCAGACAGGAAAAAAATGATTTTGATGGTACATGTGGGGAAAATTCATGTTGGATATAATGATGTGGTGGCTGGTGTATTTCGTGGAAATGCTTGCACTTTTGTTTCCCTCTTGGCGCACTTTACGATTCCAAGTTGTAGTCAAACATCTGCAGTTTTTTAAGCTGCATTTCCTCAATAAATCAGTGAATGTAAAAATATTTAAGACAGTGCAATTGCTGTAATAATATTTAACTAAATAATAACAGATTACGTTCCAATATTATATCAACCCATAAAATCATTCTTAACTTGTGACTCATCGCAGATAGTTTGAATTTTCGCAGAAAACAAAATCTATCTCTAACAATCCTAATTCTGGACTTTAGTTTTTTCCAGGCCATCTAATCAGCGATGAATCCTTTTAGACTCTGTTCTTGTCTGCTTTGCATTTTAGTTTATTTTTTTCATTTCTAGTCCTCTCTTTCTATTTTTTATTTAAAATTTGCTTCATTTTTTAAAGCAACTCAGTGTGGAGCAGAGCCCTACAAATTAAATACCCCCTATCTTTTGACCATTAAGAGATAATTTTTCAATATGTCATAATTACATTGGGTTTGACCTTTCAGTCCTTATGTTGCCCATTTCTTTTATTTATAAATAGTTATTGGTTTATGTGATATGAGCATGAGTAGAAGAGAAACAAGAGACAATCTAATTATAGACGGATACTTTTATTTTGACTGCAATGGTGGCTTAATAACTAAACTTCATCTCCTTTTCCTTTCCTGACTCCAACAAGCTAATCATTTTAAAATACATCATCACATTTCCTAATGTTCATAAGCAGTTCCTAAGCAAAGGAGACGCCTGCAAAAAAAAATGTTTCTTGTAACCTCAGAGTGCTGCAAGACATACTAAAAGGGGAGGTAGTGCCATAATGGTCATGTTGGTGGACTAACACTCCAGAACCCAGGCTAATGTTCTGAGAATGTGGGCTTGAATCTTAATCATGGTGAAATTTGCGTTCAATAAAAATAAAAAAAGCAAGGTTCGTTTTCAGACGTTTCGTCACCATACTAGGTAACATCATCAGTGAGCCTCTGGATGAAGCACTGGTGGCATGGTCTGCTTTCTAATAGAAAGTGGGCCATGCCATCAGTGCTTCATTAGAAAGGTTCACTGATGATATTACCTAGTATGGTGACGAAACGTCTGAAAACAAACTTTCAGCTCAGCAAGCAAATGTACATCCAGAACCTGAGCTACAAATCTTCTTGAAACTCGCTGATGTGACCATGTAACCAGTATCGATTATTGTAAAAACCTTTATGGTTCACTTTAGGGAAGGAAATTTGCCCTCCTTACCTGGTCTGACTCATACATGACTCCAAACCCACAACAATGCAGTTGACTCTTAACTGCCTATCAGACGATTAAGAATGGTCAGTAAATGCAGGACTTACCAGGTGCACTCCACATTGCATGATCAAATAAAAAGATACAATGAATTATTTGTAAAACATAGTCACTGTTGTAATGTCAGAGAGACAGCAACCAGTTTACAGAAAGCAAACCTCACGGGCAGCCACAAGATGATAATTATCAGACAGTCTGTTGTATTGTGGTTTGAGGGACTAATTGGCTGGAACATGGGACAGACCATTCCGATAGGATTTTTTTAATGTTTACCGGAAAGTGCAGAGAAGACTTCAGTTTAACTTCTGATCTGAAAGGTGGCACTTGCAACAGTGTAGCACTCCTGCATTACTGCACTGGAGGAGCAGCTTAGATTTTTGTGGTCAAGACACTAAGTGGGACTCGATCCCATACAAAAATCTGATTCAGAGGTGACAGTGCTGCCAACTGAGTAATGCCTGCAATGCCTCTTCCTGTTTTAATGTAACAAAGGTATAATTATCTCCCCAAATGACAAAGAAAATTCACCTGATTTTCAGAGATGGGCATGTTAAACAAGGACAGACAAGGCAGGGGAAGTCCTGATGAATGATAAGACCCTGGAAAGCACCCAGGATGGGAGGGACATTGGTGTGCATGTACACCGGTCCTTTAAAGTGTCAGGTCAGGTGGATAACATGGTTAAGACGGCATATAATATATTTCCTTTACTACCTGAAACATGAGTTTATGAGCAGGGATTTTATGATGAAACTGTACAAACCGTTGGTTAGGACACAGAGTATTGTGTGCAGTTCCAGAATCCACATTACAGGTGGGATGTGATAGCATTGGAGAGGGCACAGAGGAGATTTACCAGGATGGCTGGAGAGTTTCAATTATGAAGAGAAATTGGACAGACTAGGGTTGTTTTTCTTACAGTAGAGGAAGTTGGCAGAGTACACGATTGAGATGTATAAAATGATGATGGGTTGACATAGATAGGTTGGGCAGGAGGAACTTTTCCCCTTGAAGATGGGATCAATGACAAGGGGGCATAGATTTAAGGTAAGGGGCAGAAGGTTTAGAGGTGATATGAGGAAAAGCCACTTTCCAGGAACTGTGCACCTGCACCCTTACGTCTCTTAGTTCGGCAACAGTCCCCGGGGCCTGACTATTAACTGTGTAAGTCCTCCTCTTCAAAGAATTCTAACAGGTTTGTCAAGCTCCCCTTGATAAAGCCATGCTGCCTCTGTCTTATTTACCATGCACTTCCAAGTACTTGCAATCTCATCTTTCATAATGGACTCTAAAATCTTACAAATGACCATGGTCAGGCTCACAGGCCTACTGTTTCCAATCCTCTGCCTCCCCTTCTTCTTAAACAGTGATGTTACTTTAGCCATTTTCCAATCCTCTAAGACCCACCATGACTCCAGTGATTCTTGAAAGATCACCCATCAATGCCTCTACAATCTCCTCAGCTATCTCCTTCAGAATCCTGGGATGTTGCCATCTGGTCTGTGTGACATATCCACCTTCAGACTGGATGTAAATTTGTTCGCTGAGCTGGAAGGTTCATTTTCAGATGTTTCATCACCATACTAGGTAACATATTCAATGAGCCTCCGGACAAAGCACTGCTGATGATTCCTGCTTTCATTTCCTGTTCTTTTTCTCAGGGGATGGTAAATGATGTCCAACTCAATGTGTTTGTTCATAGAGTTCCAGTTGGAATGCCATGCTTCTAGGAATTCTTGTGCATGTCTCTGTTTGGCTTGTCCTGGGATGGATGTGTTGTCCCAGTCGAAATGGTGTCCTTCCTTATGTGTATGTAAGGATACTCGTGAGAGAGGGTCATGTCATTTTGTGGCAGTTGGTGTTCATGTATCCTGGTGGCTAGTTTTCTGCCCGTTTGTCCAATGTAGTGTTTGTTACAGTTCTTGCATGGTATTTTGTAAATGACATTAGTTTTGATTGTTGTCTGTACAGTGTATTTCAAGTTCATTAGCTGCTGTTTTAGTGTGTTGGTGGATTTGTGATCATGTTGCTGGTGTCTTCCACTGTGAAGACTGATGGAAAACTGATGTCTTGTGAATGAGAAGAGGAGACTCATCTGCAGCCTAAACTTTCCTTTTGGAATCTGAATGAACATTACACCTTTTTCCTGTCTTCAGCGATAAAGTGAGAAGTATATTCTGTATTTTTTGAAACATAGCCTTTTTGTTTGATCCCACTTCACCTGTGCACTCAGGCTGCTGGAGTTAAAATTGCAGGTGGGTGCTCACAACATCTGCGCAGTCACCTGCAATAGGACAGGCTTCCTGCTTATTTCATCAATGAGGCCACGCCTTGCCAATGACTCTCAAAGTTCACCACAGCTTCTAAAGTTTGCACTGCTGGATCTTTTTGGTTTGCTACAGGGGGCAACAACCAAAGATCTCAATCTGCAGTGGATCACTACATTTAGGGGATCACCAAACCTCTGTTAGAAAGGACAGAACAGGTGCCATCTTGTAGCTGGCTTCTCTAATACACAAGCGAAAGTGAGTACTGCAGATGCTAGAGATCAGAGTGAAGATTAGAGTAGTGCCGGAAAAGCACAGCAGGTCAGGCAGCATCCGAGGAGCAGGAAAATCGACATTTCAGGCAAAAGCCCTTCTCAAATACACAGGCCATCGTCGACTGCGTACGTGTTACGTTTAGAGCACAGAAGCAGCAATTAGCTTGCTCTGCTAGGATCATGACATTGCAAGTAATCAGGAGCACTAACTTGCACTTATAGAGTGATGGAGTCATACAGCATGAAAATAGACCCTTTGGTCCAACCCATCCATACCGACCAAGTTTCCCCAGTTAAACTAATCCCACTTGCCTGTATTTGGCCCATATCCCTCTAAACCTCCCCCAATCATGTATCTATCTAAATGTCTTCTAAATGTTGTAACTGTAGCTGCATGTATTGCTTTCTTTGGCAGTCCATTCTACATACAAACCACCCTCGGAGAGAAAAGGTTGCCCCTCAGGTCCCTTTTAAATCTTTCCCCTCTCACAGTAAAAATATGCCCTCTAGTTTTGAACTCACCCACGTTAGGGAAAAGTCCTTTGCAATTCATTTTTTCTATGTCCCTAATGATAGAAACCTCAATAAGGCCACCCCTCAACCTCTTACACTCCAGTCCCAGTCTATCCAGCCTATCTTTATACTCAAACCCTCCAGTCCTGGCAATATCCTGATATATCCTCTCCAATTTAGTAATAGCCTTCCTCTAGCAGGGCAACCAGAACTGTACACAGTCATCCAGAAATGGCCTCAACAACATCCTGTACAATCTGCACATGACACCCCAACTCTTACACTCAATGGTCTAAGCAATGAAGACAAGCGTGCTAAATATCTTCTTAACCACCCTGTCCACCTGTGACGCAACTTTCAAAGAACTATGTACCTGAACCCCTAGGTCTGTCTGTTTGACAACAGTATCCAGGGCCCTATCATTAACAGTATAAGTCATGCGCTTGTTGGTTTTACCAAAATGCATTATCTCGTATTTAACCAAATTAGTTCCATTTGCCACACCTCAGCCCATTGGCCCAATTGATCAAGATCCCTTTGTAACCTTCGATAAACTTTTTCACTGCCCACTGTACCAGCAATTTTGGTGTCAGCCACAAACTTACTAACCATGCCTCCTAATTCCTTATCCAAATCATTTATATAAATGAAAAACAAAAGTGGACCCTGCACTGATCCCGGTGAAACACCCCTGGTGTTATGAAGGTGTGGGTGTGTGCTGTACCTTTAAGAGTGAAAGGAAGCTAGCAAGGACTGACTGAAAGCACAGAGTGCGCTGAACAACTTAAAAATATAACACTTGGTTGATTCAAATAGCTGGAGTTGCATTGCCATGGAACAAAAACAAATTCAAATTCGGCTAATCAGTTTAAATTATGCCCCAGATATCAAAATCCAATTGAATTTGAATTTAGTGTTTTGATGACATCAAACCAATGAAATGATCTGATGTTTTGGGGTATAAAACAGGACATTTTAAACAGTTCGACGGAGAACTGCCAAAAACACCAACAAGCAAGACTGCTAACTGAATAGCTGTCTGAAAGGTACCTGTCCATAAGACAGTTGTGCAGCAGAAAACTGAAGATACACCGACCAACAAAAATCTACACAGGAATATCTACAAAGGCAAATTGGCAAAGCTGACTGGTTTTGAAACATGATTTTTAAAAAATCTTTATCGAAGTTTTTTTTATTACAGAGTATTGCAGAGTGGGAGGTAAAAGGTAGGTTTAAAAGAAAGGAGTTGTAAATAGTTGTTTAGTGTTCGCTTTAGAACTTAAAGAATAAAATTGTTCATTTTTACTTTAAATAGTAAGATCTGGGATGGTTCTTTGCCTCTCAAAATTTAACAGATTATGGCACAAGGTGAGTTTCTCTGTGTGTCGGCGTTATATTAGCAGAGGGGTTTACCCTGTGTCGTAAAACTGGTCACAGGTCTCCAGCCTGAAAGCAACCCTCCACCACCACCCTCTGTCTCCTACCATCTAACCAATCCTGTAGCTAGTCAGTAAGCTCTCCCTGAACCTAACTTCACTAATTAGTCTACCAAATGGAACCTTGTCAAAGGCTTTACTAAACTCCATGTAAACATCATCTACTGTTTTCTCTTATCTATCTTTTTGGTCACATCCTCAAAAATCTCAAGTTCGTGAAACATATTTTCCCATACACAAAGCCATGCTGACTATCCCTAATCAGTCCTTGCTTCTCCAAATGCTTGTAAATCCCGTGTCTCAAAATCCCCTCCAACAACTTACCCACCACTGATGTCAAACTCACAGGTCTACAGTTCCCAGGCTTATCCTGACAGTCTTTCTTCAAGAAAGGCACAACTTAGCCACCCTCGAGTCCCCCGACATCTCACCCATGTCTATAGATAATACAAATTTCTCTGTGAGGGGTCCTGCAATTTCTTCCCACAATGTCCTGGGATACACTTGATCACGTCCTGGTGATTTATCCACCTTTAAGCTTTTTTAAGACCTCCAGCACTCCCTCTTCTATAATGTGGCATTCAGGTCTGCATAAAGTACCTAATGAAATCTCAAAAAGGACAAAGTGTTGCACTCATACAGTACCTTTTATGATGTCCCAAAGAATTATCAATGAAGTTTACAACTACCTTTGCTATAACCCAGAATAAATAATAATTGCTGACATAGACCGAGGGATCCATATCCGATGAACAATTTTTTAAAAAGCTTGGAATCCATTAAAGGCAGTTTGATAATTTTTAAATAAAAACTGAACAAACAGTGGATACTGTAAATTAGAAGCCAAAACAGAAATTGCTGGAAAAGCTCAGTAGGTCTGGTAGCATCTGTGGAGAGAAATCAGTGTTAACATTTTGAGTCCAGAAACCACTCCTCAGAACTGATAATTTTTTCCTTTTTTGAAAATAGTCTATTTCCTTCAGTTACACTGAGAAATGATCTTGCGGTCACTAAAGTCCATTATTCTCTCCTGTCCTTCATTTTACACTTTGCCATCGGTGGGGGGGGGGGGGGCTTTGAACTCACGATCTCTTGGCTATTAGTTTATTGACACAATCACTGCTAAGGTAGTCATTGACTTCACTCTCGATTTTCTCTCCCACCTTTTAATTTTCAGAGATTAAGGAATTACAAAGTTAAATCTAATGGATTACGATGGGAGCTATTTTTTAAAAAGAGCCATTTTTGCAATGCTATTAGTGTCAGAGCAACACATAAAATACATTAGCAGTAATTAATTTATTGGTCAAGATGTATACTGTAATGGATAGAGAGGGTTAATGTGCACTCTCTGGGGATGTATAATCCGTCTCAGTCACGAGCAGCTCTTACTGTGGATAATGTGTCCATGCTTTACATCTGCTCACTATAAAATGCAACATAAAACTGCATCAGACAGATAAAAGCTTTTCATTTATTAAACTGATGCAAAGTTGACAAGTATTTTAATTCTACTTATTTTGTCTCCATTTATGATGGTCTTTTTATGCAGAAACGAAACTTGAAGTGGAGGTGGAGGTTTCAAAGCAGCACAGGGCTTTTCAAAATAACTATCTCATTAGTTATTCATATGAGTGTGTATTGATATTTCTTCTTGCTGTCTTTCCTGAACACTAACTGGGGTGTGACGTGGTTCAATCGGTGGTCAGCTCCTTCGTTACCAAGTTGTCATCGTTTAGCTGTGGGCAGAGGTTGCTAGCTGGTGGTCTTGCCACCTGCGCAAGATTCAATCCCTTCCTGTTCTTGCCAGTGAATTGTGAATGACAAGTTTGGTTTATTATTGACCCCCTCCTCACCCCTCTCCCAATATCTGTAACCCAATTCAGCTGCCAACTCTAGCATCTCTACCGAGTCCAGAAGATTGGGACTAGGGTCCATATGTCTGTGTTCTGCACTTGAGAAAACTGTGGAAGCTTGAGGAGAGGGTTCAGAGAAGACAAAAAAAGCAGCAGGAGTAGACCATTCAGCTCATCAAACCTGCTCAGTCATTCAATACGATCATGGCTGACCTTGGACCTCAACTCCACTTTGCCATCCAATTGGGAGAAAGTGAGGACTGCAGATGCTGGAGATCAGAGTCAAAACATGTGGCGCTGGAAAAGCACAGCTGGTCAGGCAGCATCCAAGGAGCAGGAGAGTCAATATTTTGAGCATAAGCTCTTCATCAGGAATGGTCGAATCCCCTATTTCCCTTGATTCCATGACCAACCAAAGATCTAACTATCTCAGCCTTAAATGTATTCAATGATGAAGCATCTGCATCTATTGGGGTGGAGAATTCCAAAAATTCTCAATCCTTTGAGTGAAGCAATTTCTCTTCACCTCAAGCCTAAATGCTCATCCTCTTGTTCTGAAATTGTGACCCCACAATTTAATTTTTCCGACCAGGAGAAAGACAACCTCTCTGTATCCATCCTCTTTAGCCTCTTCAGAATCTTGCATGTTCCAAGAAGATCACCTTTCTTTCCTCTATGCTCTGGAGAAAATCAGCCCACTTTACTCAGCAATCTTTATGAAGAAGGTTCCAGAGACAGCAGACTACAGTTCCATAATAGATTGGAGTCTCTCTCCTTAAAGAAGGTCATGAGTAGATTTGATGGAAGTATTCAAATTCATGAGGGTTCTGGACAGAGTACATAGACTGAAATGGTTACTATTGGCAGAAGAATTGATGATGGGAAGACAATGATTTAAGGTGATTGGCAAAAGAACTAAAGGTAACAGGAGGAGTAACATTTTTACACAGAGGGTGGTAAAGAATGAACTGCCTAAAAGTGTGCTGGAGCAATTTCAATTGAAAGGAAAATGATCTGAAATGGAAAAAGGTGCTTGGCTGCAGGGGCAGGATTCGGGGAGTGGGACTAGCTAAATTTCCCTTGCAGAGATCGAGACTCAATCAACGAATGGCCTCCTTCTATAGTTCCATAACAACTCTATCTTGCAAATGCACTGGGGAAATTTTTGTCTATTTTTAAGCCAAAAATGAAAACTGAAACAATTTTTTTTAACAACCCTCGTTAAAGCATGCACATTTAAATTGCATTATGAAGATGCTAATGGACAGTTGGCAGTGACTTACAAGGTTATAGTTTCATTGAACAGCCATTAAAATGTCATAAACTAGAAAAGTTTGGCCAATTTATGAATATCAGCAGAATCTGAGATTGAATAACAAGTAATGCTCTGACTAGATATTTGTCATTTGTACTGAACAAGTTTATCTTTTATCCTCATTGTTCTCTTCTGCACCCCTTGTGGCTCATGCTGGCACAGCAGCATACTACATGGCAAACTGGAACAGAGAAGGGCTATTCGACCCCTCAAGCCTATCCTGCCATTCAATTAAATCACAGTTGATTTATTTGATTTATCAGCCTTCCAGTCATATCCCTTGGTAAACAAGCCTAACGAAAAATTGTCCATCTCAGTCTGCAGAATATCACTTAGTTCCCATGGCAATTTGTAAGAGAGAATTCCAACTCTTGTCAGAGACAGTACGGCTTTAGTCCTTCCACAGGAACCTTGTACGTGGTCTTTATTGCCAGACGAGTCCAAGAAAAATATCAAGAACATCACCAAGATCATGTCATCACATTCCTGACCAAAACAGTACATCATGAGGCTCTGTGAATTGTACTCCAAATATCTGGCTCTCACAATGATATAACTGCAACTGTCTTAAGTGGGAGATCTGAAATAGATGCTTTCAAAGTCCAGATCAGGTCAAGCAAGATTGTGCAATAGTACTCACACCTTTTACAACACTCCTGCAAATACAGCCGGATTTCCTCAGGAAGTAGGCACTTAAGGGGAATGCCTGTTAGGAATGTCCCTGCTATGGGCAAGAGTGAAGTACCTCGCTGTGCCATCTGAAGATTACAGCAATTATCACATTCCTGAAAGGGCAGAGTGAGTTTTCTTCTCCCAAATCTGTAAGAAGATTGAATGGAGTCTTCAAATGAGCAAACGTTTCCTAGCTTTGAAGACCCCAGTTCAGGGACTAACAGGGCTAAGTCTTTGCTGTTTTTCAGCCATTGGATTGGTTGTTGCAGCTCCCCAACAATGGTGGTTCAGTTATATATCTGACTGGGAAATAACCTGGTTGTATCAGGGGTCATTTCAGATTCAGAAGTTGCTTTAAAATGTACTTTGCAGTGTTCATGAATGGCAGTTGAAAACCTTATGAAGAGAAATACCATCCTATGAGGGAAGATGATTTTTCCCCTTTTTTTCTGGTTCTCTGGATGGCCTTGATTGGCTTCTGAAATGCTTTGCATGTCGTGATGGTCAGCATATTCTTGGACATCTTGGGCTTTCTCCTCCCTACCACATGGGCTTTATCTTCTAAATTTGGCTTTGAGTGTCAGCCTGAAGCTGCTGCAATACTGCCTTCTTGAGTTGAGCCCATGGGTTGTTGGGCCAGGCAATGAAAGCTACCTGTTTTTGTTCTGGGAGTTCATATTTTTCAGTATTATTTCCATTGAAGCAACTCTGGTGTCAACAATGCTCAAACCCAATGGTTTAGGCATAGGAATTGGGGAGAAACTTTTGTAAATTTGTTGTAAAATTGAATTGAAAAATGGTCAAGATTTTCCGAAGTGTCACTAAAGTTACAATGTCAGTTTGGAGTCTTGATGGCTTACAAGATGCAATTGCAGCTCTTCTTTCTGAATAGCAATGGGAAGGTGATGGCTGAGTGGTAAAACGCTAGACTGTTAATCCAGAGACCCAGGTAATGTTCTGGAGACCTGGTTTGCATCCCCCTAATAGATTGTGGAATTTGAATTCAATAAAAATCTGAAATTAAATCAAAAATGATAGCCACTGGTGATTGTCAGGAACAACCCATCTGGTTCATGAATGGGGAAGGAAGCTGCCATCCTTATCTGGTCTGGTCTACATGTGACTCCAGATGTGACTCTAGGCAATTAGGGATAGGCAATAAATTCTGGCCTAGCCAGTGACGCCCTCATCCCATGGATTAATTTTTTTAAATTTCAGATTATTCTCTTATGACTAGGTGAGGTGGGAATGAATCACTTCCCCTCTTTCAACTCCTCACTTAGTCACAACAAATTATTTTTAGCACAAAGCTCTGAAACTAAAATGCAGTAAACTAATTTTTACTGTAACAGTGACAAGTCAATTATGGTTTTCTTGAGTGAAGTAAAGAATAATTTTCTTACCAGCTAACTCTGAGACAAGTAATGAAGAAGACACACACACACACACACACACACACATATCCCATGGGCATTGGTGAGTCAGTTGGGAAGGTAGGGCGAGATTGGCAGAAATTAGATTTTTAATGTTGAGAGAAAAAAAGTCCAATTCTGCAACAAAGTTTTGAACAATGAGACAAGAATCTCGGTAGTGAGAAGCAAGAGACCTATTTGCAAGCATTGGCAGACCATTATTACCAACAATCACCTCATTGATATGCAGTTTCCCATTCTCCCACCCACTGGATAGAAACTAGGTGGCAACAATTTCCCGACATGAAAGCTAGAGCAAGTACCTGGCGACTCCAACTCGCTGGTTGCTCTTCCGTGTCTCCTAGAACAGTAGTCACTAACATCGTGGGCATATTCATTGGCAGGGACTGCCCGCAAACATCATCCACGGATGTTGGCATTGGGCACTGCATCACATTTCTAAACCACTTACAATACATTTCTGCATTTCAATGTTGCATTTTGGAGCACATCGGCACCTATCATTGGAATATTGCTGCCAGGATACTTTGGACGCAGAAGCAGGTACCCAGCTCATGGATTGGATCTGGGTGCATCTCAAGGCTCCTCTCTGGCTCTTTTGGCTCCTTGGATGCTCACAGCACCTTTGCCTTTCCTTGCCTTTTTTTTGCCTCCTCAGCCAGACCTAACACACTTCTGTCTTGTCTCACTGTTTAGTTTGTCATGGTTTTCAGCAGTGGTCAGACAATGGGTGGACATGGTGAAGTTTGGCATGGTGTTACATCAATGTCACCATGTACCAACAGTGTCAATGCCAAACACTTTACATGCACTTTAAGCGAATGATCATGTCCAGCAGGACCTCCAGAGCGCTGCCTGTAAAACAGAGATACCGATTTTCTGCTGTCTGTCATGTCTGGGGCAAATGTTAGCAACCATACTGGGTAGCTCCAGATTGACTGCGCTTTAAAGATGGTACAGGTGCAAAGGGATGCTGATGAATTTTGGGATATCATTTGAATGGTGAATTGTTCTAGTCTGAAGTGAGAGATGCCATAGGGCAGGGTAGATCATTAATGAGGTGAAAGTGGGTACTGCAGATGCTGGAGATTAGAGTCAAGATTAGAGTGGTGCTGGGGAAACACAGTAGGTCAGGCAGCATCCAAGGAGCAGGAAAATCGACGTTTTGTGTAAAAGCCCTTCATCAGGATGATTAATGAAATGAGTTTGCTGAAATATGGTGAGAAAACACTCCAGGCCTAAAGATGACAAACCCTCCAAAACCTGGATGCAACTATGATTTGACCAAAAAAAAAAACAAGATTCAGCCCTCTGTACAGACACTGCCAGACCTGCTCCTCTTGCACTTTTTGTTTTTATTTCAGATTTCCAGCATCTGCCTTATCTTGCTTTTGATCAAATTTTGTTGCTTGTTTAACTTTCCAAAAATGCACGCAGGAACAATTTACGATAATTGAGGCGCTACATAATCAAAAGTTATTGTTGTATGCTACACATGTGCATGATATTCTCAGATATTACTTTCAAAACTGAAAAGTTAGCTCGATTAGAATTCAGATAGACCTACAGCAGACTGCATATATAATTCAATTCCCATCACTTTATATCTGAAATAGACAGATATAAAATACTAGCAGAGTTCAGGGCATCAGTACAATGTCAAAGATCATTCCACTTAAGGGCATCAGGATATCATGGCCCTAATTGACTCTTAAAACATATCAGTTAGCACAAGCTTTTACCAAAATACTGCATCTAAGGATGAGCATTTGTCAGTAAGAAGGACAGGTAGTTTTTGCCTGTCAATGGAATGAGTATGTCAACAAACAAGTGCTTGTCAATAATGCTTGCCTTTAGTTGTACGTAGGTAAGATTGACAAATAGCTGTCATATTTCAAACCACATGGCATTGCAGACTCAAACTATTCTAATTGGAGATGACAATACTATTTTTAACAAGGTATATTACTTTAATGCATTTTACTGTCAGTACACCAAGCCTGATTGGGCTCAAAAAAAAGCACGCTGAGACCTTATTGATTACTCTTTGACAAACTGCTTGAAAGCAAAACCTGTCAAATTGCAACTTTTAGAACAAAGCAGGTTACTCCTTTGCACCCAGGCTGGTAGTTGTGTTTCTCATTTCCTTTTTGGCAACGACAAACATTTTTGTAGCTTATGCTGCAGCCAGATATTCAGAGTGCAATGTCATTAAATAAAGTGTCTTGTCCTTTGCACAAATACCAAAATGAAATGTGCCCTAGTAAGGTCCCGTCACATTGACATTGGCCACATAGATTTCAAATAACAATGGATGGAGCATCTTATTCCCTCTTAATATAAAGTATTATCTTTTGAGATTTGATTGCTTCCCTTCCCACTCCCATCCTTCAAATTTTCTCCCTTCCTCTCCTGCATATGATGGGTTTGGCTGAGTAATCCACCCACAAATGTTGGCTATCCTAAATACAAATGTGTAGGCCATTCAGTCCTTCAAGGCTGTTTCTGTTCTGAATTGTACTTCTCACCTATCCCCAATCACCTTTGATTTCCTGCCCAACAAGAATCTATTTACCTCCACCTTAAAGGTATTCAATGACCCTGCCTCTACCGCTTTCTTTCTGAGGCAGAGTTTCAAAGTCACACAACCCCCTTAGAGAAAAACGTTACCCCTTATCCCTGTGCTAAAAAAAAAGTGACCCCTAATTTTAAAACAATGTCCCCTACTTTTGGACTCATCCACAGCGACAAACCTATTTTGCACATCCACCTTGTCAAGATCATTCAGGAACTTATAAACTTCAATCAAATGAGCCCTCATTCTTCTTACCCCGATGAAAACAAGTCCAGTCTGTCCATTTTTTTTCCCTGTAAAACAACTCACTTATTCTAGGTATCAAGCTGATAAACCTTCTCTGAAATGCCTTTGCAAATCTTTCCTTAAGTAAGGGAACCAAAACTGCAACAATGAAATAAATTAACTGGAGATGTTGGAGATCTGAAACAAAAAAAACAGAAATTGCTGGTGAAACTCAGCAGGTCTGGGAGCATCTGTGGGAAGAAAGCAGAGGTAACATTTCAAATCTGGTGACTCTTCATCAGACTGCAACCATGTTCTAAATGTGGTCTTACCAATGCCCTGAATAACTACAACATAACATCCTTATTTACATGTTCAATTTCTAATGTAATAAGTAATAGTGATTCATTGATCTTCTTAAATTAGCATTATTTATTGAATCATATATCATAGCAGGAGGCCCATCGCCACTGTGCAGGATCTTTGACAGAAGTATCCAATCACTCCACTACTCTCTCCCAATAACCCTGCCAATGTTTCCCTTCTGAATCTTCAACCAATTTCCTTTAGAAATTTGCCATTGAATTTGCTTCGACTAGCCTTTCAGACAGTTTTCCACAGCATAAGAACTCACTGCAGGAAAACATTATCCTCATTTCCCTTCTGTTTCAATTACCAATTATTTTAAATCTCTGTCTTCTGGTTCCCAACTCACCTGCCAGTAAAAACAGTTTCTCCCCATCTCTGATCATGGGTGAGCTTAGACTGTTGAGCATTAGTGAGTAATTTGATGGTCGTCAGGAGCTGTGGAAGGCAGGTGCTTATTAAGTCTGATTCATTTCATTCTGACTCTGACAAATGTACTTTTTCCATCAAGAGCCATAGGAAAGTTATCATGAACAGGACTAATGGCTGAATTTCTTACCTGCCTCCTTCCCTGAGATGGAAACCATTTACAGCTTCTCACCCCCTATCCTGCCAGAGAACAGCTAATTCAATATAATGGAGATCAACCCTGGGACTTTGAGTTGTTGACCTCTGCATCCACTGGAATAAGGCCATTGTGTGGGTCATATCTCTAAATGCTGGAGCCCCTCTTGAGAACAGGGAAGAAAATCTGGAAAGGTTTATGTATAAAGGTCTTCAGAAGATGACTGTTTAATATCTCCTGTGGAGAAGATTTCATCTGCTCTGTGCAATATTTTTAGTGAAGCCTGAATATTTTTCATAGAGAAAACATTTGTAATACAGCAGACAGAGCGAATCTTCCCCTGTGGCCCCTGTTTCACGTTTCTTAATCTTTGCTTCAATTCAGGGACCACTTAATTGAGCTATATTTATGGATGCAATACTGGGAGACAGTAAAATCACAAGCTGGCTATCCCAGTTGCTATTTAACGATATTGTGCAGCTGTATTTTAAGTGGGTTAAACCAGTATATCTTGAAGATTCGTTGTAAATTGAGTAGACATTATAAATATGTTTTGGGGGAGTCTGGGGTAAGGGAGCCTTTATTGCCACTATTTGAATGCTTCCTGACTACCCTGTACTCAGGCGTACCGGAGTGGATCCCACTTTTTACCCTGCTGCTAAAAGACCAGATAGTGACCTCAATTTTCTCTCAATCTCACCATCAGGACTAAATATTTAACCTCTCGTCAATTACTTCCTATTTGGCAACATGAGGTCATCTGTCAGTGTCAGACAAGTTGCAGCACTGTAGCCAGCTTTCCAAACAGAGTTCTTTTTAAAGTTAGATCCAGGAATTTAACTTATTCATTGTCAATGATTGGTATCTATTTATATAGTTTCTCTACCATGAGCAATGATGAGGAGATTCAAGATTTCCAGATTGTATTACCCTGTCAGTCTATAAAAGGCCAATGATGTGCTCTGTGGCATCTGACTCGTTCATTTCCCAGGACCCCAAAATTCTGAAGATAGTTATCTCCCTCACTCTTGCATTCCTCCTCATGCCTCCAGATGTCTAAAATCCAAATTTTAATAGCTGGCAACTTGCAAGAGGAAGGTGGATTAAGGGAGGAAAGGATTGCATTTTTTTTTAAATCTTGAGTGGGACAATCAAAATAGAGTTGGAGGAGATGGAGTTTGTTGTCACCTTAGCATGGCAGAGAGGCAGGAAGGAAGAATAACCAGGTAACAACCAGACAAATTGGAAAGTAGTCACCGGGGACAACTGGCATAAAGGAAAACCACCACAGAAAGGAACCAGTACATGCACGAGACAAGGGGCATTGGCAAAGATTTTAAGGATTGAAACATTGAATAAATTAAGTTAATGAAGAACATTTTCTTTCATGGACTCTGTGCCCCTGTTGTTTGAAACAATATGGGTTTCTGATTTTTAAAACATGTTTTAATATTTATTCCTTTGTACATTCATTATTTATTACAAATTGCAGCTCCCAGGATGGTGAGTGGAAACCCAAAAGAGGCTAATTCACTTATTTTGACAACTACTCATATTGCAACTTTATGAATGAAGATATGAAAGGGATCTATTACAAGTATATTAAATGTTGAAGAATTATAAAACTGCTTTCATACAAAATAAACCAGTAGCAATACATCAAGTAACTGCAATTTGATGGGTTATGTTAAATAGATTTCTAATTTTGCAGACTGAGCACTCATAGCAGATCACTCTTGATTCTTTCATTCACATTTAGATTATAATAACTGGTAACTGTCAGAATACTCAGCGATCTGGGAGCATGATAGGAAAAGTTGACATAATGTGACATTAGAAGGCATTGCACTCTCTTTAATTCACTGTGTGCACTGTGTATGCTACAAGATTCACATCAGAAGTACAATGCAATGGCATGTATTTTCGAACCCTGATTACAGACTTAAATGTCCAGTCATACAATGTATTGGAACAGAGGGTGGCAGCAAAAAAATCAATTACTGCCTGACCTTTCAGGAGATGCCAGTGGTGAAGTGATAATGTCAGTGTGCTAGTAATCCAGAAATCAGGCTAATGTGAGGACATGGTTTCAAATCCAACCATCGGCAGATCATTAAATTTAAATTCAATAAAAATCTGAAATTAAAAAGCTCTGCTGTCAATTGTCATTAAAATTCATCTGGAGCTTTTCAAGAAGGAAATCTTACCTGATCTGGCCTACATGTAACTCCAGTCTCATAGCGATGTAATTGACTCTTAAGTACCCAATGGGAAATAAACACTGGCACAGATAGAGACTCCACGAGCTGTGAAATTACGCATATTAAAAAGAATCCCATGGCTTTTCCCATTGTCTGTCAGTGAATCTTGTGGAAAAAGGTTCAATGGAGCTGTGATGCCATCTATTGACCACAGTCTGCAATTGCAGCATTACCAAGACCTGTTTACATTGGCAATCTCCATTATAAAGGGGAAAGTGAGCACTGCAAACGCTGGAGATCAGAGTCGAAGAGTGTGGTGCTGACTGACTGTGCTTTTCCAGCACCACACGCTTTGACTCAATATCCAATTTCACAAGACATATTCAATGTGAGATGTTGACATTAAGTTTTGAAACATAGACCATTCATCCCTCAATCCTATTCTGTAAGTCAATTAAAATTTGACTGATATGTACCTCCGATTCCTTTAGCTACTTCTGTATCCCCCTAATACATTTGTCTAATTGAATATTAGCAGTCTCACTTTGGACATTTTCAATTGACAATTTCAGGTTCAAAAGGTTTTTGGGGAAGAAAATTTCATATTTCGATTTCCCTTTGGGTAACTTGTATGTTCTTAAATCACTTCTAAAAGACCTATCTCTTATTTTAACATTTTACTCCTGTTTTCTACATAATACATATTTCTTGCAGTGTAACTTATTGCTGGTCTCAGTTCTGAGGCTGTTAATCTGGAGTTTTATTTAGCTTGTATTGCCCTTTTTTGGTGTTAGCAGTGATATCACTAAACCTAAATTGTACTGAGAGAGTGCTATTACGTTGGCAATACTGTATTTCAGGTGAGGCATTTAACACTGAACCTGTCTGCTCTCTCAGGGAGCATACAAATACCATGGCATCATTTCAACAAGACAAATTGTTTCTGATGTCCTAACCACTATTTATTCCTCAACTAATAACACGAAAACAGATTATCTGGTCATTATCATATTGTTAGCAGGATATTGCTGTCTAAAACTGGCTGTTGCATTGCTGGCACCACTGTCTGTCCTTCAAAAGTAAGATATTGGCTCTAAAGTGCTTCAGGCCCTCCTGAGATTGTAAAAGGTATAAATGTGTCTTCCTTTTTTCTTAAAATTGCAACTAAATTCCATTTGGGTGGTAAATCCTGGCCAGGTTATTTTTCAGAGGAAGTTCCTATAGATGGATAGCCACTTGCAAATTACCAATTCTTGGTCAAAGACTAAGTTATCATGGGTAAATAAAAATCACGTTTGACTTCCTTATTTGAATCAACTTTTGACATTTTGAAATGTGACGCCTGAAGTTAACAGTCATAACTATAGATAGTAAGCAATAATAAATGCTTGGTTGTTACAGTTTACATTGTAGGCTGAACCCTTTAATTAGTGTCTTGCCAATTTACCAAGATCCAGCCATTATCTTCCACATACACATAATTAAGGGATAAATTAAGTGCAGAAGGGGAGGTATTCTCAATGTAGAATACAGTTACGATGATCTCAGAGTTGCAATCGGTAACTGCAAACAAAATGTTGAAACTGATGCCTTCTATTGGGAAGCGAATGCACTTACTGGAGTGCAGGAGTAATCTAATGCTCACCTTTTCCTGACACTGCAAGTACTAACTAAATGTTGCTCCACTCTTATATTTAAGGTCTGAAATCAGAATGCTGTTCAGGCACTGCTTCTTCACACACTGTTCTTTGCTAATGTTCATCAAACACGTAACAAATCAGTGCCACTCATACAACGTCAGGCTGTAGCAATCGATCTTGAACTCGTCGTGCTGTTTTCTCCTTCACGCACACTCCAAAGATTTTAGCATCAATGGACTGAATTCTATATTCGCTAAATTCATTTAAAAAGCGCATCCTTAAGGCAATATCCTCTTAGATTCCAATAGGATGATAGGACACAACTTTTAAGGTTAGAGCTAGATATTTAGAAGACATTTTGTTTATGTGTTCATGGGATGTGGGCTGGCTAGACCAATTACTAATTACCCAGAGTGCAGCCAAGAGTCAACCACATTGCTGTGGGTCTGGAGAGACAATGTAGGCCAGATGAGGTAAGGATGGCAGATCTTCTTCCTTATTGGGCATCAGTGAATCAAATGAGTTTTTATGATAATTAACAATGGTTATATAGTCACCCTGAGGCTAATCTTTTATCCCATATTTTTATTGAATTCAAATTTCACCATTTCCATGAAGAGATTCAAACCCATGGTCTTAGATATTCGACTGGGGGTCTGGATTACTAGTCCAGTGACACGAAATAAATTTGCTGTCTCCCCTATTAAGTGTTAAGAAGCCCCTCTTTGCAATAAGAGTGTTGGGAGTGTGGAACTCTCTCCCGGAAAAAAGTGATAGATGCAAATCCAGTTACTAGTTTTAAACAAAATAGAGATTTATTGGCCAAGGCTACAAAGGGATATGGAAGCAAGACAGGTGGATGAAGGTAGGAAACAAATCAGCCATAATCTCATGAAATAGAGGTAAAAGCTATTTGTTCATACATGTGAGAATAATATAAAATTAAAATCTATTTCATGTTTACAAGTTCATTCCTAGTTAATTTCTGATTAACACACAAACAAACGCATTAATACAGAATTTTTTACTGAAAGCATTGGTAGCTATATATTTGCATAAACTGGACCCTCTTCCTTGGAGACAGAAAGAACATGTGAATGCACTTTGTCTGCTTCAACTCAACAAAATAGGTGACAGCCTTTCACTTGCTCATTTCTCAGGTCACTCAGAATCAAAATGCCTGGTTCAAAATTATATAAAGCCTGGCCATTAACTGTCAATCAACATAAATTAGGGCATTTGGCATGGCAATGCCCCTACAAATCTGAGCCAACTTGTCAACCTTCTGTTCTTGCAATATTAATGTTGGTTTTCCGATAAGATCATAAGACATAGCAGCAGAAGCAGGCCATTCAGTCCATCGAGTCTGGCCCACCATTGCGTGAGATCATGGCTGATCTGATAATCCTTAATTCAAAATATTTAATGGCCTAACTTCAAAATTCCTCTGCTGCAAAACATTCCACAAACTCACTCGCCTCTTAGTGAAAACAAATCCTCATTTTTGTCTTAAAAGGTCAACCCCTTACATCCCCTTGATTTAGTATTCTTATGAACTAACCTGATGAGTACAAGACATCATAAATTATGATTTCTTTTCCTTGGTACTCAAGTTCTGTACTACCAAATAGCTGTTTTAATACTGAGCTATTTGTTAACACAGATTAAACATATTTACTCCTTGGAGTATTCAGGAGTGTACAAAGTATATCATATATTATATGACATTATATGATATTACATTAAGGAGTGTACATGTACATTACTTTACATTAAAGCTAACACACCAAATTATATAATAACAAACAATAAATAGATATATTAGCTCTAATGCACAGAGCAAATTAAAGAACAAATAGTTGGTATGTTTACAAGCTTTTGACTTCTGATTCTGCAATGTGTACACCTTAAACTATGTGAGAAATCCAGATGAGGAACTGTCCTCCACATTTCAGGTCATCGCCAGGAGCAAGAAAAAAGATTAAAATAAATCAGAGTCACCATTTTGTTCAGAATCTGGGATACAGTACTGGCATCCCAAGTTCAATGATGCTGAACCCTACTCCCTTATTTGGTGGCAAGTTCATTAAAACTGGATCTGGACATCTGCTGCCAGGAACAGAGAGTAGTTTCTGTGCTGTAGCTTGACTCAGTTAAGAAACTCTTGCCTCTGAGTTAGAAGGTTTTGACTTCAAGCCCTTCTCAAGTACTTAGCACAAAAATAAAGCCAACACTTCAGTGCAGTACTGAGGAGCAGCTGCACTGTTGAAGATGATGTTTTCCCAACAAAATATTAAATCAAAGTCATGTCTGCCCTTTCAGGTGAACGTACAAGATCTCATGGCACTATTTTGCAGAACAGGTAAGTGGTTCCTGGTGTCGTGGTTAATATTTAAACCTCAACCAACTTCACAAGAAACAGGCTGCCTGGTCATTATCGTGTTCCTGATTTTTGGGAGCTTGCTGTGTGCAGATTGAATTAGAATCCCTACAGCGTGGAAACAGGCCCTTTGGCCCAACACATCCACACTGACCCTTTAAAGAGTAACCCACCCAGGCCCATTCCCCTATCCTTTATTTACACCTGATTAATGCAGCCCACCTACACATCCCTGAACACTATGGGCAATTTAGCATGGCCAATTCACCTAACCTGCACATCGTTGGACTGTGGGAGAAAACTGGAGCACTCGGAGGAAACCCAAACACATGCAGTGAGAACTGCAAACTCCACACAGATAATTGCCTGAGGCTGGAATTGAACATGAGACCCTGGCACTGTGAGGCAGCAGTGCTAACCACTGAGCCACTGTGCCACCCATGGCACTTGTATTTCCTACATTACAACAGGGACTACAGTTCAAAAGTATTTAATTGGCTATAAAAAAACTTCAGGATGGCCTGTGGGTGTGAAAGGTGTATGCAAGGCTTTCTTTTTTTTAAAACACAAAGTCCTGAATTCCCAAAATTCACAGTAAAATGTGCCAATATAAATGCAGTACATGAGCTGATTGTGCACACACTACGCTTTCTTCACTACCCTCCTCAGGAATGGAGATGTATCCACATTCCTGTGCATTAAGGAATATACAGTTATTTTCAAAGGGTGAAGAAGGTACTGTCTGCAGCAGTAAGTCCTTCAATACAGAATTTACACTGTGAACACGAATCCAATGATGATTTATTGATTTTACACTATTGCTTAATGGCTGTATTTCATGGAAATAGAAGGAAGGGTTTCTTTAATTTTCAGTAGGAAATTCTGGAGAAAGTCTTCCTTTCCCACCAACTCCGCCTTAATCATATACACGTGATTTTAATGGGGTTGAAGTCATTTTTTTAATAGACTTAAGAGTTTTATAAGCACTTCGTAAAAATAACAATTTTAAAACAAGAATAGAAACAAATGTCATGCTGGGTTAATTCTCACAGCTTTAACACTCAAGCTGATATGTGAATTCAAAAGGGATCTTGCCTCCTTAATTAATTTCAAAGTTAGGGTGTGAATTAACATTCAATTGAGCGCATGGAATTGAGGACTGTAACTCTATTTATCCTGCATAATTCAATGTTACTGCTACACAAGCTGAAGTTTTTATGAGCGCAGTTACAAGTATTTGATTAAATAGTTCTTGACACCCTGTGTAGCCTCCTAAATAATATTAACAGACAATTGTCAGCAGAGAAAAAAATAAAGCCATTT
Organism: Chiloscyllium plagiosum; assembly: GCF_004010195.1. NCBI lineage: Eukaryota > Metazoa > Chordata > Chondrichthyes > Orectolobiformes > Hemiscylliidae > Chiloscyllium > Chiloscyllium plagiosum. The sequence goes on from NC_057740.1 coordinate 34,203,111, forward strand.
TCAAGTTTTATTATCTGACATTATTAGATGGCTTTACTGTAGCCACTGAAAAGAATCTGATTTTGTTTATTATTTACAAAACAATTCCTTTTTCCACTCACCCTGGGAGCAAACTGAGTGGGGCAGTGCTAGTAGTAGATTACCCTGAAGATTTTCAGAACAGTCACAAGCTGGAATTCTATTACCTTAAAATTTAAAGTCATTTACATGAAGATAGCACTATTGCATATTTAAGTGATAATGGATGTGCAGGAGTAGCGGTAGAGGTTATAATTGAGGACGGGCAAACCTGATTGAAGGATGAAAGCACAGGTCACATCTTCCAATCAAACTGCTCTCCTCAATTAAAATCTGCATTTCAAGCGCAAATTCATTGTTGCAATTTGATTGTAATTTTTATGCAATTTATTTTCTTAATAAAATTAATACAAAATTATTACATCTTCCCTTTACATCTCTGGCTGTCTGCAGTCTTGGGGGTTGGAAGCAGCAGTGTAAATTGGTAACTAACTTCACTTCTAAATTAAAACCTCTCTGTATGTCAGATGATATGCTACATTATAAGGATTGGAGTACTTTGCCTTGCAAAGGACAGTGCTGAGATGGAGTGGTGTCCCTTCAAGGTCAATGTGGAAACACAAGTTTGGGTAAATCAAAAGGCAATTATTGTTTGGTCACTGAACTGTGCAGATTGGAAAATGGCTGTAAGCTTCAAGCTGCAGCTCAGAAGAACCCAGCATTAAATAAATTGTTATTTAGGATTAGTTTGCATCTGTAACAAAGTGTGACATGTGGTGTGATGAGCAGAACATATGTTAGATCTAATTGGGGTAGATTTTCATCTTCATCACCTGGACACCCTTCATAGAACCTTCTCTTCATTATTCATTAATTTTGATAGAATTACAACCACATGGTTCTGTAAAGAACCAATGATTTGCCCTGTAAGATTATCACCGAGGCTGTGAAGATGGGAAATTCACCCCATATAAGGAAATAAAGATGAGGTAAAAATGACTGGATTTCCCATTCAATTTGCTGCTCCATAATGACATGTCTTACTGAGCTAACCCAACTCCATCGCAGAGCATATTGTCATGCAGGAGTGCCTTTGATTTCAAATGACCATCTTCTAGCTGATATACAATTTCATTCTCATTTCTAGTCTCTTATTTTACTCTTCATTGCAAGTTTTCTATTCACTTTTTCTTACAGCAACATCACTACAGTTGTTAAGTTTCCTCCCCCTTGCGATTTCAAAAAGAGGCATTGACTTCTATATACACAGTTCCTGATTCCTAGATCCTCAGTGCAATGAAATCAAGACTCGCCCTGGCTTATTCTTTCCCAGTAGAGGAGCCCTTTAACTTTCCCACACTCCTGGCTTTTGTAGTCTTTTAAACTATCACCCATTTGGTCCCACTTGTTTTCTCTCAATTCGTTTCAACTTTACTGAGGCTTGTGTGGTAGTCTCCTCAGTTTAGAAAAGTAAAGTACTCCCAGTTGACTTGGTAACTTGTTTATTTGAGAATCAAGGAGTTAACACTTTCACAGGTACATTAAACACAAATGAGTATGTCTGGGGCAAAGGACCCCAATTATTTTCATTCAAGGTTAACCTATCTAAATCATCAATCTTGGTTGGATATGGAACAGTAATTTTGCATTGAGCAAGCCATAAATTTTATGGTTATTATTATTTCAGTGACTGAGTTCCTTTTATGCTATAAATGCATTACAGCCTATTGTGAAAGAATTTAATTTAATTGAAAGTTTAAAGATGTACTTCACATTACATTTTCTTTTGTAGAACAGTACAGACTTAGAATTGCTCTAACTAACCCCAGAACTTTGGGATAGGAAAAGTTTAGTTATGCGCTTTTTCTTAATGTTGTTACTCTTGTATCATAAATCAATTGCAAACAAACTAGTTTTCATAGTGCTTTCATTCTATCTAGACAGCTGTTTCATTAATGAATGATCTGAATGCATTATCTCTCAGTTCTAGTTGGGAGCAGTTAGGATTGACCCTTGAACAATCAGAACAAAAAAAATGGTTTGTGGGAATGGATAATTGTTGACTACCTGAGTGGACAGTGTTTCTTGCTTTTCAGACTTCATATAAAATGATTTAGAGATGCCAGTTTTGGAATGGGGTGTACAAAGTTAAAAATCACACAACACCAGGTTATAGTCATATGGTGGTTCCAAGCTAGTGCTTCCAATTAAACCTGTTGGATCATAACCTGGTGTTGTGTGATTTTTAACCATACAAAATGGGGTTTGGAAATGGATGAAAGATGCTCATCTTAGAATCTTTGGTTTAAGGCCATTTTAAAACAGGTAGATTGAGGGTCGAGTTCTTGTTACACCTTCCACTAGTCAGCATTTTGCTCTTTAACTTTGTGCACAAAGAAGGGGCATGTTCAAGTCCCTGAAAACATTGTACCTCACCTCTTGATGCCAAAAGAGTCTTCAGTGAATCCCTGGAAGCATTCAGCTTTGATCCCTGTTGCAGAAGTGCTCATGTCAGAGAAAGAGGCTATGGGAAACATGAAAAAATGCATAGAATAAAAGCAATTGACGTTTCGGGCAAAAGCCCTTCATCAGGAATGTTCATTACTGATAAAGGGCTTTTGACCGAAACATCGATTTTCCGGTTCCTCGGATACTGCCTGACCTGCTGTGCTTTTCCAGCACTACTCTAATCTAGACTCTGATATCCAGCGTCTGCAGTCCTCACTTTTGCCATAAAACTGGGGTGACATTCTAGAATAACTTTTATTTTTCAGAGGTACTGTCTTTCATCTTTTAGATAAAATGTCTAGTCATGACTCCCTATGTTCTCTAAAGTGAACACAAAGTAATCTCTAACATAAATAATTGAGTTCTGAGGAAGGGTCACTCAACCCGAAACATTAACTCCGATTTCTCTCCACAGATGCTGCCAGAGCTGCAGAGCTTTTCCACCAGTTTCTGTTTTTGTTTCTGATTTGCAGCATTGGCGGTTCTTTCAGTTTTTGTAAAATAATCCCAATGCATGATTGGAAAGAACAGCAGGGGCCGTAACCTGCCCAATACTTAACCCTCAATCAACATCACTGCAACAGATTATCTGATCATTATCACATTACTGATTCGTGAGAGCCTGCTGTGTGCAAATTGGCTGCTAGATTTCCTACAACACTTCAAAATTACTTAAATGATTGTTAAGTGTTTTGGGATATCCTGAGAAAATGATATGTGCTCATCTTCCTTATTTTTAATGGTTGATCGAGGTCTTGAAAATTATGAATGGCTTTGCTAAAATAGACTCAGAATGAGAAGAGAAAGACTAGGGGCTCTCTGTTAATATAAGATGATCACCAAAAAAAACCCAACAGGAAATTCAGAAGAAATGCTTCACCCAGAGTGGTGAGAGTATGGAATTTGCACTGGTATTGAAGCAAATGGCATTGAAGCATTTAAGGGAAAGCTAGGCAACCACACTAGAGAGAGAGAGAGAGAGAGAGGAGCCATAGGGGTGATGACGGCAGATAAGGAAGAATGGAAGGAGTTTTCAGTGGACAATAGATGGTCACATTGGATAGAACAGCCTGTGTTTGTGCTGCATATTTTGTCATAGTTGGAAGACCACTGTATTGATATGGGCTATTTATACCCCATTATTTCCCCTCTTGCCTGGATATGTTGACCATTTTTTAAAGGATGTAGACCCAAAATAGTCATTCTTCACGTATATGTGTAGAATATGAGCATTTGTAGACTATTCTACCACTGGGATGAGACCAATTTCATTCTCACCTACATGTATACTTATATATACACACACAATATATGTGATCACAGCTCCAGAGGACCATAGAGATGCTCTGTCATTAGAGAGAGACATTTAGTAGTGAGTTTAACCTGTGGGTCACCGTGCCTCAGCAAGGGACAAAGTTGAGAAGGCAAAACCATTATAGTAACCTCAGCCAGTGCAGGAATTGAACGTGTTGTTCATATTGCTGTGCTCACCAAAAGCCAACCATCTAGTCAACAGACACACACACAAGATTGCTTATTGGATAGCAATCAGAAATTGACAAGTTTTATTTTGCTTAAACCAATGATATTGAAGATAATTATAGGATCCCTACCAGCTTTCCAACTGTGTCAGCTGGTTCAGCACTTATTGGGAATTGAACCTTGATACTGTCCTAATTTAATTATCACTACCTGAGATTTTTAACCAGCTGAGCCACTGGTGGAGGCTCGAAGCTGAGTTTTAATGAAAAGCTGATATCACAATTATGAGTGACTTTACAAATTTGAATACAATTAGATGATGTCCATGGCCACAATTATAATTGGTTAATTTTTAACCTTAGTAATCAACATGATGAGAACAAAACACATTTTCTTTAGTGGATGACGCTTACAAATGTCAAAGATCAGTTAAATATAAAACTTAAGTAATTATTCAGGATCAAATTCTGACTAAGACTTCCCGGTCTGGCACTGGAGTAGGATTGAATATTGTTTTTATGGAGAATTGTGTAATTGATTTACTGTAATTGCATCTACACATAGTATTCATGCCAAGTGAATGCAGGAAAACATTTTCAGATAAGACTTAGGTAAGTCTTGTGATAGTCAGTCGTGATGTCATTCTGGCTGTAACCATTGTAGCATATTGGTTAAAGTTATCCGAAGATGTGTACAGTTTTATACAAGATATTGCAATTCCTTACAAATTCCTGATTAAACATCTTGCCATTTCTAAATTCTGTAGTCATCAATTACTGTGTTTCCATAAATGCAGCTTCTAACAGTAGCACACTGAATGTGAAACTAGACTGGTAGCTTAGAGATTGAGAGTTCAAATTCCATTCTGTTAAAGTATGAAAGGAAAGGGAGCTGACTACCTCAAGTTGGTGTGATCTACATATAAGTAATGTCCAGAGGACAATTAGAAAAGAAGAACTACGCTTATAAATGCCTTTTACATTGTCAGGATGCCCCAGAGCACTTCATTAAATACTACTATTTGAAGTTATGCAGAAACTGTTTAGGGCTAAGTAATGAATTTGCCTTGCCAGTGTTGCACATTTCTCAAGAAAAAAATAAAACAAATGGAAGGAATGGTTGGATATCTGGAATTATTCACAAGGCAATAATTTAAAACGGGCATGGGAAGGGAGGTAGGATCAGCTGTCAAGAATGAAACTAAAGCAGCTTTTAGTAGTTGCAACAATGCAAATCTGACATGAGAGCATTGAATTCCTTCCTGTAAATCATTTGTTATAAAATATACTGTGGAGTGTACAGTGATGTTTGTGTTTTATTTTGGGTTGTTTAACTCAGTCTGTTTTGGTGGTTGACTAACATTAATAACACTTAGAGCTATCCTATGCTTCACATTTTAAGGAAAAGATCTGAATTTATTTTGTAAGACTACTAACATCAAATTATCCCAAAGCACTTGAAAATCAAAAAGGAATTGTTGAAATTTAGCCATTGTTATGGCATGTTAGATAACAACAGAAAGCTATTCATTAAATATAAGAATTATCTTAGTGAGTAAAAGCAGGGCTTGATATGAATTGTCAATTAACAATTTTGATATTGGTACTGCAACTTTACTGCAGTGTAATTATCATTGAATTATCAGCAGAGTACAATGGTCTGCTTATGCTACCTAACTTTACTTCATGATATTGCCAAGCCACAAGTTACAAAAGCTGTTACAGAGAGGTAATTTAGAAGACAACTCCTGATCTCCCCATTGCTATTGGTCTGATGCACAAATAAGCCATAGTTGGGACAATGGTCAATTGCTCCAATAATTAATACGTTTGCAGAGGAATAATAAAGCAGTATTCTGTATCCTGTTTGCTGACCTGGACTGAACTGTATGAATGCATGATTGTGGAATAAAGACAGGATTGGATATATTGTGATTCCCCAACCCCTGATCTACCCTCATCCCCTTGCCCCACTTATGCTCAAAAAGTCTTCTGGTGCTCAAAAGTCTAATTTCATATATGACAAATGACTACTTGGTTGGATTATAACACGTGTGAAACTATACACCAGCATGGGCCAATGCTTTAGCAGAGTGGGGAAAAGGTTGAATTTTACAGCTCAGAAAGATGTCATAGGGATCTACAACACAGTCAAAGCCCTTCAGCCTATTATGTCCACTCTAGTCAAAATCAATCACCTAACTCTCCCTGTGCAGCCTGTTTGAAAGACATTGGTTTTGCATCCTTGCTCTTTTCCCATAGTCCCGTGTTTTACTTCCCTTCGAGATAGAATCATAGAATCGGTGCAAAAACCATTCAGTCCATCAAGTCTGCACCAACTGTCCGAAGAGCAATCCATTCAGACCCACCCTATCTCTACATTTACCATACCTAACCTATCTAACCTGCACATCTCTAGACACTACAGGGCAATTTAGCATGGACAATCTACCTAACCTGTATATCTTTGGGCTGGGGTCGAAACCCGAGTGCCTGGTGAAAACCCAAACAGGTTCGTGGAGAATGTGCAAACTCCACAGAGTCACTCAAGGCTGGAATCAAACCTTGGTCCCTTGGATATAATCCAATTTCAGTTTGGAGAGTTGTGATTGAATTTACTTCTCCATTTTAGGCAGTGCATTTCAAATCAAAATAGCTTTGCTGGATAAAGATATTCTCCTCATTTCTCCCCTCAATCTCTTGCCAATTATTTTACATCTGTGTCCTCTGGCTACAGAGCTGAATACTAGTTGAAAACAAAACTGTTTCCTCTTACTTAATCTGTCAAAAATCCATGTAATCCTGAACATTTCTTTACATTGCCACTTAAATTTTGATGCTCCAAAGAGAACAGCCTATCTTTTCTTTTCCTTCCATATAGCTCATTCCTATTGTTATTTTGCTAAATTCATGTACATCTTCTTCAAGGTTTTCACATCATTTGTAAAGTGTTGTGCTCAGATTTGTTAGGACTCCAGCTGAGGCCTAACCAGTGATTAACTTGCTTACTTGAAACAAGATAGATTCAACAAGCATCAAAGTCCGTATTGTCATATGCCTTTCTGCAACAATGCCGCATCAAGCAGTGTGGTTAACCAAATGAGATGATTAGTGGCTCACCTAAAACTGGATCATTAAGGATATAGGCAGATTATATAAATGTTCCTACACTCAATACAATATTGGGATACAACTTAACACTCCTCACTGCTTACTATTGATGTTCCCATATAAGTGAGGAAAGATTCATAGTGAGAGCACATTTAATTACAATAAATCGCATGTTACACCATTCTGGTTTCATTGACCATTCTATATTTATGAACCTGTGAATAAATTAGTAATACCATAAATGGTAATTGTGATTTTGTAAATGAATTGGCTAAACTGGTTTCTATCTAAGATCCATATTAGGAAGATATTAATCCACTTAAAATGCCATCAATATGGTATTTTCAATTTCCTGCTCTTAAATGATTTTAGCTTCAACGTGTTAACTGTACTATTTGTGTAGATTGTATTCTTGGACAGGAACTATACTGGGCTTGGTGTGAAGTGGTCTGAGATGACCCGGATCCGTGAAGAGTCTCCACATATTTTAACTTGACTATATTTAAAACAAAATCAAAAATACTGCAGTCCCTGAACGCCTAAGAACAGGTAGGTCAGATAGAATTTGGGGAGAGAGAATGAATCTGGCGGGATATTTACTGTTCATCAGAATGATTTCAGCTTGTGTTTCTTTCAAAATCACTTTTAACATATTACAACTTCGAAAGTCCTTTCACAGCAGACCCAGTGAAGAAAATGCGACAGCGAGCATTCATCACGAGATCGTAAATAGGTGTCAGAATGCTTGATAGCAGAGGGTGATTGTCAGAAGCATTTTAGAGGAAGAGGAAAGGCGGATAGGTGACCAGGCAGCGAACGAAACAGTCAAGGTGTTAAAATCGCGCAGTGCAAGTGACCAAAGTTATAGGAGCACAGAGATCTTGAAGGGTTTGGCTCTGAAGGAAGTTTAGCAGAAGTGGAGGAGGGAAGAGGATCGGGACACCATACAGGGATTTGAAGGTAAGCATGAGAGTTTGGGTTTAAGTCAAGGCGTTGTCAAACTAGGAGCTAATACAAGTCAGTGAACGCAGGGATGGTGGTTAATTTGGACTTGGTGTGATATAGGATACAGGCATTTAATGAGCTTAGCTTTACAGTGTGGGTGGCCAAGCAGGATGACCCTGGAAGAGGAGCGAGCCCAAGTTATACAGTTACATTCATTATGAGGTGCAGTATGACGAGTTGGAAGCACATGGAAAGGAGAAAGATAATTGAGTTAACTAGCGCGAGAGTATGAGGGTTTTTCAATAAAGCTACTTTTATAAATAATTTTAAAAATCAGTGCGATATTATTCAGAATTAAGACGTGTTCTTACCTCCTACTCTTTTTGATATTCTTCACACTTATTCAATATTACACGTGTGCAGAAAGAGATCCTACAGTTGATTCCCTCTTAGTGGCTTACGCGCTGCAAGTTGATGTTTTTTTTATTTCCTATTAGATGCGTTGCTTCGGAAACAGGTAGAAGGACGGTTCCCTGTAAGGATTCATGCACAAATTATCCAGTTCTCAAAATAAAAAAAAACAAACAATTCCATTCCATTGTTAGCACTGTAAAATTCCAGGAGGATCACGCCGAAGAATCAGTCTCAAGTCGGCGTAAACTCTAGAGTATTTTAACATGAATTGCTAATTTGTTCATGTTCTGAGAGGGGGTCACTGAACTCGGAACGTTAACTCTGTTAACGTTTCTCTCTCTCTCTCTCCACAGGTGATGCTGCTAGATCTGCTGAGTTTCTCCAGCACTTCTCTGTTTTTGTACGCTAATTTGTGATATGTGATTGAAGGGCAGGGGATGGTGGAGTTTACTTAAAGTTTGCTGATTTGCGATGCAATTACTTTTAAAATGTGACTTGCGATTCCCCTGAGTCGTGTTTACAGCGGCAGGGTGCTCAGGGAGTCGCATGCGGAATTGTTACAGGCTTTGGAAGGGAATGTAGCGATTTAGTGGGCTCCCATTGTGACGTCATCCGCCCGGGGACCCGCGGCTATTGGTCGGCCGCTCCTCGGCGGCTGCCACTCAAGACGGCGGCCCGCCCTAACATGGTCCTGTCCCGCCCCCGCCCAGCTCCGATTGGCGAAGACGCCTCGGAGGCGCCCGGCTCACAACTGGTGGAAGGTGCTTTCATTCATAATTTCCAGCGCTCCCGCCTCCTCCTTCCGCCACCTCCTCCTCTCTGCTCGCTCCCACCACACCTCCCTCTCCAAGCAGGCTAGGTTGCGCGAGTGTAATAGGGGTTGGATTCACTCTTCCTTTTTTTTTCAAAAAAAAAGGAGCTGCTCCTGTTGAAAGTTGTGGTTCAGGCACCGTATGGAGACGGCGGCTGGAGGCTTTGATTTGCAACCAGAGTTTTGCGCGTGAAGACCGCCGGACGGATTCATCGGCGATGATGAACGTGGAGGTGGCTGTGCTGCTCTTTCTGGCCCTTTGGGTTTGTGTTTGGACGGAAGATTCTGGGAAAGTAGTTGCTGACCGCTACGCCGTGTACTGGAATAGCACCAACCCCAGGTAATGCAATTTGCACATCAGAGAAGTGTAACGGGGGAGCGTTTACATTTATGTTTTGCATGTATTTTTAATTTATTTTTGGTGAGAGTGGAAGAGTTTGCCTTCATTCCTCTAGTTCCTTGATTCCCAGTAACCTAATTTCCCATTGATTTGCTCTGTTTTATTAAGCATCCAAAAGTTGCTTTTATTTCTGCCGTCTCTTGTAATTGTTTAGCTTCTCAATCATAACAAATTACTTTTTTTTGAACACGAGGGAAAACGACGTACAGACAGCGCCTGACCCAAGCCGGATCGTGCACAGATTTATTGACCTGTTAATTTCAGATGTCTGAAACTGATGCGGAAAGCCAGCCTTGCTGGAGGAACTGTGCTTTTCCTTCGCTTTTAAATGCCAACACCAAACTTACGGGTGCCTTTCATCTCACTTAACCGAGCGAGCAGCGAACGCCTTGCGCAGCGCTCTTTAATTTTCCTCCTTTTGTTTTAAGGAGAACGCTTTGTATTAAAGTGAAGACGTAGTCACTTGGAGGTGTGTGGCCGCTGAGCAAAAAAAAATCAGTTTGCAAAAGGCGTAGGTTTTTGTTAAGGGTGAATTTGTAAGGGGATTGCAGTGACTGACACGTAAAACGCGGCTGATCCGAAGAGATACTGCAGTGACAAAGGTTCCTGTATCACCCCTTGTATTTTATCGCTGTTAAAAAATTTGGATCCATCTAACAGATGTTACAACAGTGATCGATGCACTATTTTGGGGGCTCGATTACATAAGTAACTTGTTCATTATCGAGTTGGAATGGGCCACTCGCATTCTATCTGGAGTGAGGAAGGACAGCTTTTCATTGTTTAAACTTTATTTTCCCTCACTCGATACCGCATGCCCTTTCTTGAATGAGCTTGTTTAATTCGGGGAAAAATTGAGCACCCTTTTCCCGTAAACGTCGAACATTGTGTAACTACAATGTGCATGGAAGGTGTTTTCTTTTTGTCGATGAAGCCGCGCCACCTGGAGCTGTTCTTGAGATGAGATATATTGAGTACAGTCTCGGGGAGGAGAGAGGGGAATGAGATTTATTAGCAAGACTACCCAGGTGCAACCGTAAGAAGCTTACTCCTCAGTCCGCCGTAGAAAATGAGCTCACTATAGTCTCTCCCTCTCTAAACCACACGGTTGTTTCACCGCGTGTCTCTGTCTCAGTCTCTGGTTTATGTGGTTGTCATCAGGTGTAATTCTAGACTTGGAAATTCTCAAAACCAAACAAACATTCGCTTTCATCCCTGACCCAGCGAACTTTTTAGGCCAGTGTACAATTTGAAAATGATTCTTTAAAACGCAAAGGAAGCAGTGTGAATGAACTCTGCCTTTCGAGTAGATAATTCAGTTTTGAGTTTTGTCGCCTGTCTGAAGAGTTAACGAGAGATTCCAGACTCGTTTTCTCTTTAAGGAAAAGGACAAGATTGTTGAAATAGTCCAGGACGGCTTACACTGGATCTTGTTCTGAAGCAGGTGCTGGAGTAAAGTGTTGGGCACTTTGTGTTCAAGAAGCGAGCCTGTTGCTGAGATTTCATACCCCCTTACTAAGACAGCACATGAAATTATTCAGTTTTATACCAGTTTCTATTTCTGCAGTTCAGGGAGAGCAGACCGCTTCCAGGGTTAATCCCGACTGCCCACTCTTGCAATTAGCAATTCCAGCGCGTTTCTGGTTTAGTTCAGTAAACGCTCACATTCCGCACCCACTCCAAGGTAGTCAGCAAAGACCCATTCCTTTTGACCTGTGACAAAGACAATCGAGATATCAGAGCAGGCACCGCTGCTTGACTTGGCATCGGTCGAGGTATTTACGCCGTAATTGCACCGTATCCGCGAGATTCCGAAGCTGGCGAGGAGAAAGCTCTCGCCATCCCTGCCTGTCGCACCCTCTTTCAGTTACAAAGTGAAAAAGCTAAGCTTCCCAAGTCTGGGCTGCACCCGTCAGTGCCCTTGCCTATTCGTCTCTCTGTTTCTGCTCTTCCAATGTATAAAAGTTTGAGAGGTTACCCCACGCTTCGTGTGGATGTATCCGATCCCTTTCATTGGCACCCAAGCACAAATAAAAAGCTTGATTTCAAGTCTGGACCAGGAGGGAATAACAACATTTTAATTGTGCCAAAGTAATGCGCTCTGTTTGCCTCAAGACAGCTCCGATTCTGTCAGCGAGTCCTGCGTATAGTCGGGTTTGTGTTTATTACCATACACTAACCTACAGGAGATAGCTACAGTTGATACCAAACCTAAGCACTCTAGAAGTGGTTTGAATTCTTTTGTTTTATTCAACTGAAGGATAGGTTCACAGACAGTCCATCATTTTAACTTTGGTATTTGTAACACTGCCAGTTGTACTTAGCAATTTTTTTGGTCTTTAATTAGCAATTTTTACTCATTATCTGTTTGATCACAGCATTTGTTCTCCAAGGTACTTTCATATTAACATTTTTGATGTTCATGGATGCATTTAAACTTTATCACCATGAAGGTAAGCCAACATTTCCAAAAGTGGATAAGGAAATATTGATACGAGTAATATTCCCAATTAACTTTTCAGGAGAAGTATTGGAGCTGTCTCAGTTTCTGTAACTCTCCATCTGCCTCATATTTATCTCCCCTCTATATTTATCCAGCTTCCACGATCTTAGTGTGGTCATGAAAAAAAAATCAATAACTATGTTAGTAATTTATGTTAATACCAAATTACAAACGTGCCTCGCTAATAATAGTTGGACAGTCAGTAAATGGTAGCGCTCTCAATATTACACGGACTAATTTGAATTTACAATGCAAATTACCCAGCTAGATGCAGCATGGTGATACACATCGTTATAATAAATTGTTCCTATAAAATTGATAGCCTTGCTCACAGACAGAGGTAATGGGAGTTTTTAATGAAGCTGCCTGTACGTGGTTAATTTATACATGAGTTTCATAACAACAGGTTCGTTTACACAAAATAAGGATTTTGTGTTTTAGTTGCCTTAAACTCTCCACCAAGCTGTAAGTGGACCTGTCATATGAGAGTATGTGACATTTTATAAATCACACAAAAAATGTTGCCGGTAGTAGATACACTGAAAATAAATAAGCAGCCATATATAGACAGTTCAAAGCTCTCTCAAATGAGGGAAAATATGATGTGTGATTTATTATTACCTCGTTTCCTAATTTATTCTTTATTAAGATCATTCAAATGCCGTTTTACCCCTTTCTAACAATTGCCTTTTCTGCATCCCTGATGCTGCTGCTTAGCAGTCCGATCAGAGATCAATACAGACTTGAAGAAAGACATTTTTTTTCTGTCACAAAAAACACCTAAAAAATGTATTACCTTTTTTTTCCTGTGGAGTCTATGAACCACTTTAAGGAAATTATATAGGAGCAGCTCTTAACAAGTTCTTTTGAAATGTTATTTGTCATGGTTAATAGTGTGCTAGGGGACTTTAATCGGTAAATCGACAAAATCTAATATTCACTCGGTAAGGCCTCACGATTATATCATAAATGTTTAAATACTGAACAGCTACTTATTTTATTTTTCCCTTTTATAATATCCAACAATCTATGTATTGTGCTTGTTGGCAAGCAGATTAGACTGATTGTAAGGTATTGCTTTTTAAAACATCTTGCTGTGCCTCAGCCATCCCACCTAAAATGCATGGCAAGTCAACTCAAACTGGAACAAAAATCCCATTGATTGGATCCTAATCATGAAAATAAACATAAACTGGTATTTTCAATTAACTGGGTTACAGTGGGATCTCATTACATGAAATACTTCAGCTTGAGACACGAGTCGCATATAAGGAAGGACTGATAATTTAAAGTAATGATATTGGGAACTTGCATCTGCTGAGAGTTTATATAATTCAGAGTTCTATAAAGGAGTCAGCATGTTGACAATGTTGTACAGAAATATTTCTTAACACAAATCCTTTCCTTGTGTATGCATCGTGTAACTCCCCATACCTTTAATGTATAATTACCACATTGATAATTTTTTAAAAATGGAAAATAGAAAGAGAAGTAAGGGCTCTTGTGTTGTGGTGGTAGTGCCCCTAATTCTGAGCCAGGAAGCCTGAGTTATTGTGTAATAAAATCTCTGAACAGGTTGATTTTGAAAAACTCTAGAAACAGTAGTAGGCTATTCAGCACCTTCAACCTGTTCTACAATTCAGGTAGATCATGCCTGATTTATTCCTCAGCCTCAGTCCAGTCTTGCTCCATATCTCTTGATACCCTTGCCTCACAAAAATCTATTGATCTCTGTTATGAAAGCATTAATTGAATTGTGATCACTGTTTATTTTGGGAGGGAGCTCCAGACTGCGAGTACCTTTTGTGTGAAAAAGTGCTTTCAGGTTTCACTCCTCAATAGCTTCTTCCACAAGAGGAAGTATTTTCTCTTCGTCTACTCTGTCAAATGGTCCTTATCCTTTGAGACACCTTGATCAGGTCACCCCTCAGTCTTCTTTACCCAGGGGAATACATGCCAAGTGTATGTAATGTGTCCTCATAATTTAACTCTAAGTCCCAGTCACTGGGGTAAAATCCTGGAATTCTCTCCATAACAGCATTGTGTGTCTACTTGCAGTACATGGACTGCAGCGGTTCAAGAAGACAGCTCACCTTCTCAAGGACAACCAGGGATAGGCAATAAATGCTAGACAGCCAGCAATATCCAACAAATGAGTAAAACAAACCATTCTGGTGCACTCTGTGCTGCATATCCTTCCCAAGGCCATTGTATTCCTCCTCTGATGTCGAGCCCAGATCTGGGAATTATTGCCAAGGACATCAAGTACCTTGATGTATAGGAGGTGCAGGAGAACTGGTGTAAGACATTGTAATAATTATGTTAAGTACAGTAAGATTCATTTTGTAAGTTTATGATTTCAGCTAAATTTACTTGAAAGATCAGTCTGTTGCTTCCATCAGTAAGGAAAATGGAAAGGATGGGTGCATGCAGCAATCCATTAGTCAAGGTTCTGTCTGACCTTTGCTCAGAAATGGGGAGAGAGAAGGGTTCTTGTTCAGGGCATCTCACGCTCCATTACAAAATATAATTTTAACCACCAAAAGTTCACAGTCTCATGGATAATAGATTCAATAGTTAAAACCTCACAAGTAAGCATTATTGCCCGGTGTAATTTCTTTTGTTGATTTGGTCCATTACCAAAAGGGCTTCCCCACCCATTGTTGAATGATTAGCTTGGTTGCCCATTAAAAATTTAATCAGCTGTGAATGCAGTGATCATTTGAAACCTAGCTGATATAATTTTACTTTTGAAGAAATTAGTAATTTCTGTTTCTAATTAGGATCAGTATTCCTGCTAAGCTCTGTTCTTTTCGCTTAAAACACTATCTTTTAAAATCTCGAATGTAATCAAAATAAACAAGCCACACAGAACTCCCCTAGGATTTGCTTATCTACACTTGGAACGCTTCAGTGAGAACTTCCTTTTTGGTACTGCAATGATTGTTTCAGGAAATGAAGGATATTGTACCCATTAATGGCATATTACTGGATTTTTTTCACTTGCGGTAAAGATTCGCAATTCACACGTGCCACAGTCACGGAATTCCAGATTTAAGGGCGTGGTTGTCTTAAGGTTCAGTCGCCAATAGTGGAGCAATAGAAGTGAAATGGGTGAATGCATGAGAAGTTATTCATAATTCACTCGTGGGATATGGGCGTCACAGACTGGGCCAGCATTTATTGTCCTTCCCTAGTTGGCCTTGCAAAAGTTGTATTGAGCTGTCCACTTGAACCGCTGCAGTCCATTAAGTGTTGGCACTCACAGTGCTGTTAGGGCAGGAGTTCCAGAATTTTGATCCCATGACCTTGAGGAAATAGCGATATATTTCCATGATTCTGGATGGTAGAGTTCTCATGTATCTGTTGCTAGGAATTAATGGCTCTGGCACGACATTTGATAATGGTTCTGTGATCACCACTACTGAAACTAGCTTTCAGCTCCAGATTTAATTAATTAAATTTAAATTTCTCTAGCTACTATTGGTGGGATTTGAAGCTATGCCTCTGCAGCATTAGCCTGGGCCTCTGAATTACTAGTCCAATGATATTGTCCCCAGCAATTCCTCCATTGGGGGACCTCTAAGGGTAGTTTGATTGCAGTAGATGAGAAAAGGAAAATGGAGAATGGAACTTTGGAGGGATATGAATGCTAGGATCGCAGTTTTGAAATTGAGCTATTGCATTGCTTGGGGTCAACACAGGTCAGTGAGCAAGGGAGTGATGTATGGATGGGACTTTATTGTAAGGTAGTTCTAGGTCTGCAGAATTTTGTATTGAAGTTGGGAGACTGATTAGAAAAAACATTGCAATGATTGAATGTGAAAGTAAGAAAAGCAGGGATCAGGGTTTCATCTGGCAGTTGAGTGGGGACAGTGGGTGATATTATGCAGGATTTGAGCTGCATTTTACCTGATTGTCAAATGGGACACAGGGTGTCAATAGTCTGGTTCAGCCTGAGACTGGGACCAGGGAAGGGATCAGTATCAACGGCAAGAGAACTGATTTCAGGACAGGTTTGTAAAGGTCTTTAATCCTGGATCTTTGACCAAACATTTGGCCATCTGTCTCTATCTTGAGTTTAGTGTCATCATTTGCCTGGCATCGTGGGATGAAAATGGTGACATATGAATATAAGTTGTTGTGTAAGTGCAATATTCTCCTTACTGGGCATTTCTTGGAATTATCTGAACAATTAAATAGGTCAGGTACTATTTTAAAATCGGTGTTGTTTTTAAAAGCGATGTGTAAATAGATGTAATTTTAACAAGGTTAATGATCCCTGCTGTGATGGGCCTGTCCACATTGTCTCTCTGACTGTCAGTGTGCAGAGGGTTGCTGCGTTCTGAGTTTCCCCAGTCATGCTGCACCATCAGCAGAGTCGGATTTCTGGGCAGAATCTTTAACACGTGGGAGGGACTGCGAGTGTGATTTTCACACGTGTCATTATTAATTTCACTGGTGTGAAATAGCAGTGCCGGCTGCTGTAAAACTGGCTTAGTAAAAGCATAACGTTGTCAATCATTACTGAGCCTGCTCATTTTGTAATCTTCATGGAAAAGTTCATGTGCCAAATTATTTCCCTCGTTCACTCACCATTGGTCAGTGGCTTTAATATGGAATAGCAATCACTGTGGGGGTTGTGGCGAAAGTTCCAGTGTGTGGTTTTCAAAGGAAGGAGCAGGCACAGAGCAGGACTGTGGAATCCACCCGTGCGAGACTTTAGTAAAAAAAATCCCCCAATGCCTTGTAATCAAAATGGAACTTGACGTGGTCAGTCACCGTAATGCTGTAGCTCTGATCACTACTAAATTGTCCATTCCAGGTTAATGCCTGCCTCATCCAAGCGTAGAATTCCCATCTGCCAAGCCATTTTCCATTCAACCGACCCACTGTATAAAATTCCGTAAGTTTAACTATAACATCTCGATTCTGGCTTAGCACATCTCTCTAATTAAAAGGTCTTTAATTATCAGCAAGGCAACTATTCTGCTGGCATCTTGCACCTGATGGTTTGCTGTACAAACAGCAAGGCACTGTTAAAAAATCTGCTGCAAAACTTTTGTTTTGAAAGAGCACAATAGAAATGTTTGATCAGCAGGATTATTGACTTGTTGCTCTGCTTGGTTTGAAGTGCCAAATTAATGACTTCGGCAATCTGCAGAATGGGTGTTAGAAGTTGACTGTTTTTTTGGTGGACAACCTAGGAGTTTGTAGCACTTCAGCAGAGAGTAATGAGTGGGTGTGTGAAATTTTCAGAGCAATGCTCTCGTTGTCTTTTTCCCTCACTCGGATTTTAGTAAGTTGCACTGGCTATTTGTGAACAAGTATTCTTTTTATATCAAAGAGTTACTGCAGGATGGCTGCCAGCAGAACAGAGGAATTCCATTCTTCCTATCCCAGCGTTGATGCTATTCACTTGGATCTACATCTAGCCATGTTCTCGTGCTTACCTTCCAAAGACCCCTGCCTCAGCATCCTTTTGGACGAGCATGTTCCAAATTTCCACTACTGTTTGCAATTATAGTCCCTTCCCTGATAGCACTCCTGAATGGCCCAATCCTATGTTTTAAGATGTAGAGGTGCCGGTGTTGGACTGGGGTGTACAAAGTCAAAAATATCATGACACTAGAGTATAGTCCAACAAGTTTATTTGAACCCGCAAGCTTGTGGTTTCAAATAAACCTCTTGGATTGTACTCTGGTGTCGTGTGCTTTTTGACTATTTTTTAAGGTTTAACCCCTTGTTGTGTGAAGGTTTTGTATTTAAAACAAAGCTTGCATTCATTAAATAGTGAGTTCTGAAGAAGGGGCAATTAAAAGCAAAATATCATGGGTGCTGTAAATCTGAAACAAACACAGAATGCTGGAGAAACTCAGCAGGTCTGGAGAGAGAAATAGTCAACATTTCGCACCCAGTATCAGACTTCTTCAGAACAGGTACCAGACCTGCTGAGTTTCTCCAGCATGCTGTGCTTGTTGCTGCAGGAGAGTCATACTGTTCCTGAAAAGTTAATTGTTCCTCTTTCTCAACAGATGTTGCTAGATTTGATGAGTTTCTCCAGCACTTTTTAAATTTTCATTTATCAAATATCACTTGCACTCCATAAACTGCTGCTTTCCCACGAATGTGCATTTGGAAAGAACACTGAGCTGTACAAATGGAGGTCAAGTTCTGGTTGTCAGTCATTGGTATTGGGAGTGTGGAAACAATTTCAGATGACTGGTTAAAGGGATTTCATATTAAAATAGGTTCGCTTTGGGATATATTTTCCTGTAGGATATTAATGCCAATTCATTAAATAATCTCAATTGTGGCAGCAGTAAAATGCATAGAAATCTGGATTTTAAAGTGTAGCCCTTTTTAAGAGGGCGGGCTGGATCCTTGTTTGGATCCAAGGGCTGTTTCTGTACATTAACAATCCTGTTTCTCAAGCACGCATCTGTTCCAACGGGCAGTGGGCACCTGCTTTCCACTGCTGAGGAACAATTATCATTGCAAAGGCAGAACGGACAGACTGATTATAAACAGGATTTGCACCTAAGCATTTGATGCTGTAAGATGATACTGCGATCAGTAAGGTCCCCAACCTAGTGGTTACAGCCACAATGGCCATTGTGTGAATGTATCACAGATATCAGTAGATGTCAGGTATCTTTGCTCCTCTGGTATCGGGTATTGGATTAATATTGTATTTTGCAGTGATCGCTCTAATTTTATTTATGTTACAGATTGACAAAGCTCTGTTTTCACAATCAATGATCCCTTGGTCAGTTCCTTTTCTTTCCAAAGAGTATAATTTAACAGTTGACTGAGAAATATTAAAGCAATTTGCTGTGCTCTAGGAGGGAATAGTAAGGATGGTCTTGGGGTCAGTGCTATGGGTCTCAGGCTGGAGTTAGTGGATTTCTACCCCTGCCCCTCCCAGTATGACTATCACTATTACATTTGAAATAACTGTTAATATTTGTTACACTGCTTTAAATTATGAGGTTGCAGGATCAGTAATATTTTATTGACTTGTTTTATTGCAGAAGATGCTGTAGTTTAAGCTGAGAAAATGTTAATTCTCTGGGTTTCAATGATTGCAGTACACCTATAGAATTTTACTGCATTGTCAATATATAAAAACAAAATCCCATTCCATCACACATTTCAATAACTTCTTCTGTTAGCATGTGATTTTTGATCTTGTGTCCAACTGAACTGTCTAGAACATCAGCTGCAGAGCTATATTTTTGCCCTTCCAAACTTAGATGCTGCCTACAGGGTTGTTTATTGAGCTGTTTAACACAAGCACTGGGTACTGGTGAATCCAAATCAATCAGTGACAATTGATGAATTAAGTGCAATGACTTGTTTGATCATATTTTTCTGAATTGTGATTAGGTATCAATAGGTTAAGTAAACTCTGTCATGGTGCAGGATTTTCAGAAAGTGATGGAAACGGAAGCAAGAGTGAACAGTAATTGGGCAATGGGATGGCTGATCTGCAGGTCCTCCTCAGTATGTTACAGCATATTAAGTACTTACTGAAATATGATCATATTTATAATGTGGAAGATGTTACAATTTGTGCACAGCAAGATCCCAAAAGCTGCAACGGCAGCAATTTATGTTTATTTGTGATGTTGGCTGAGGGATAAATATTGGTCAGGACACTATCCTTGGCTTATCTTCAAATATTAATTAAATATCCTTTCCACAAAGGACTTAGTTTTAAGTCTCACAGGAGCCAGGTCTGACAGTGCAGCACTTCATCAGTACTGTACTGGGAGTACCAGCCTAGATTTCCTCCTTCAGCCTCTGGAGGGGCAACTTGAATCCACAACGTTCTGACTCAAGAGCTGAAACTGCTACCAACTGAACCAGGCGATGGGTTGGGGAAAAGGCGAGGGTGGAGGGGGGGAAGAGAGAGAGAGATGGACAAAATGCCTTGCAAAGTCATGGTGAGAAAGCTTGTCAAGAAATCTAACTGATACCTAAGAAATCAGTGCTGCTAACACAGGGCAAAGTGTAAATTTACAGTCTTAAAATGCATTGAAAATAAGTTTATTGATGGCCATATCTGTTATTTACAAGTCAACTAAATGTACAAATTTTATTTTTGAAGCCACGGATTTCAATCCAAAATCCTAAGACTTTGTGTGTCCATTGAGGGGGTCTACAAAGTCAATCTGTGCATCCTGTGATACAGAGGTGCTATGACGGGAAACATTGTATTAGGATTCACGCCACTTCATGCAGCAGCTGTTTATCAGGCTTTGCGCCAGACTTGCAGCTGGGCTGCGTTTTCCATGTGCATCGTGCCGTTGATTCCTTGATCGAACCAAGGCAAGAAACAGCACATTCAACCATGTGCTGCTGGTTTCAAAGCAGCTGCAAATCGAAAATAAATTGGACATGTGTGTGTTTTGCTTTTTAAAAAAAGTCGGCTTCAACTCACTGCTTCTTTTTCACTTCCACCCTTCCCACTGATCTCTTCACTCTTAGCGAGTGCATTGGATGGTAAATTGATTCATTGACACACAAGCACTGCCTCAAGAACAAGGTTTTGGCAAGATTGAATTCATTTATGATCAATAGATCGCAAGCTCAATTCTATCCACAATATATTCGAGCTGTAATTGACCTTTAGACAGATCAACATACAAACACAGAGGCAGACATACACGCTCACATCCCGCAGAGCATCTATAAATCAATCACTTAATTTTCCTTTTCTGACTGTTTAACTTACATAAAGTCATGTTTAGCTGCTTTTACTTTCTTGTTGACTGTTGCAGCACTATTTGTAAAACTGTTTACCTGAAGGAAATCTCTCCCAGCTTAATCTTCTCATCAGTGTCACCCCTGGTTTCCTCATATATCCCTCAATGTCTCAGACATCTTCCCTCCTAAATTCTCAGTATTAAAGTTGTGCCAGCTTATGTTCACTGTTCCCCAGCTTATGTTCACTGTTTCTCTATCTTCGATTTGTCCTCCTGTTCCAACAGCAAAAATGAGTGCGGGTGGAAATTCTGCATTCCACTGCTTTTAGTCAAGAGTCACTTGAGGTTTCAAGGATTTGTAATCTACTTGTCATGGGGGTCTGTGGAGTTACATTTCTCCACTCAATCTCATGGTTTAACATCTACAACTTGTCACTTCATTTCAATTACAAATTGTTCTTTTGGTAGTACAGAAATTGGGTTTTGCTGAAAAAAGTCTTGTTTTGTCAAAGCATTTTTCTTTGGCTGGCATTAGTGAACATTATCTTAAGAATACCAATCTAAAGAGTGACAGCGCTTCTTACAAGGTATAAGAATAAAGTGATGATTGGTTGAAGAATTGTCATAGGAATTGCATTGGTTAGATGTTGACTGGCAATTAATTGTTGGTCATCATCTAATGGATGCATTCTTCATTACAATCTCCTCACATACAGCATAAAAAATTCTGAGTGTCTGACACCAATGATACGATTATAAGCCTCCTTTTTTAAAATGTGCATGTGCACAAGCGATATAATTTTTTTAATTGCAAAATTTTTACTTTATTTAACAGGTTTTTTTCCTCTTCTGTTTACTTTTTCATTTTTAAGGGTTTGTTAGGTCTTTGTCATTCGTCTTTTTAAATTTATTTTACCAATTTTGCCGCTGCTAGGCATGAACCGGTGTCAGCACAAACACAACCTCTTTACGTTGTGAATGTCCCGAAGAATGCAAGATGAAAAGCTTTGACAAGGTGTGTGTGTTTATTTTTAGGCAATTCCCAGGTTCAATAAAAATCATTATTCGGATGCGGGTGATATTGGCTGGTCTGAATTTATTATCCATTCCCTGAGTTGGGAGCAAGAGTGAGATTTTAGCTTTGGCCAGAAGCAGAATGCCTTACTTGGCCTCCTTCAAGTGAATTAGGCTAAAACTGATAGTGTCCCCTTGCTGAAAGACTTGAATTCTGCTGCTTGTCCATAAATGAGCAGATCTGTTGTTTTAATAACTCTCTGCAGCTGCAGTAGAAGTTGGAAGTCTTTGGGTGGTGAGTCCCTATCAGAAACACTGCTTTGTGATACCTTGTCCAGTGTTATCTCAGTTTTGTGAGTTGTGAACCTTGAGGAAAGATTTTGTTTTAGAATTTAAAGATGTGTTCAAGGTCTCGTTGGTAGCTTATCTTCGAAGATAATTGTAGCACTGCAATGTTCCACTGCTTCAAAGGTTGTTTCTGTTGCTGTAATGTTGCCTACCCACGAATGAATCTAAAACTTTCCCCAGGTCGAGATACATTTTGTAATTTTATGTAACATGTGCACACGTTACTTCCTATTTTTAAAACCA
Source organism: Chiloscyllium plagiosum (assembly GCF_004010195.1). Taxonomy (NCBI): domain Eukaryota; kingdom Metazoa; phylum Chordata; class Chondrichthyes; order Orectolobiformes; family Hemiscylliidae; genus Chiloscyllium; species Chiloscyllium plagiosum. The sequence goes on from NC_057740.1 coordinate 34,225,618, forward strand.
TGTCCCTTGTGGGAGATAATTATGTTCTGCTTTACAGTGTTTGTCTCATTCTTCTATATCAACTGTCGGCCATGCAGAATACTCTGATTTTGGCTCGGCCTGTGCCCTCGATGTCACCGCATATCCAAGAGACACTGCATCAATGTGACGGCTGTATAGAAATTTCTGTCATAGACACACAGGCTCCTGATAAGCAGCAGCATATTTCCCAACCAAATGTAAAGTTTCAGTGCATTGCTCCCATTCACTGCTCTTAATCCAAGCATAACACTTCTCATAACTCCACAACTAATTTGTTAAGGATTCCAGAGCTCTGCACTGGGGTTGGGGGAGACAGGTGGTGATTGGGATGGGGGTACGGGGTACGGGCGTTCCTCAACTCAAAGGGGTACCCCTTTTCACCAAGGCTTTAGAACACGTTAAATGGTACTCTGAAAACCTGGATTCATGACATTTCTCTGCCTTTTTCTCCCTTTAGTAGTTTCCCACTATGTTGGTCCAGTGTGTCTCACTCTGTTGCTTTCCCTTTCATTAGGGGACAATGGCAGTTTCTCCGGCGCTCTCTGGGAAGGGTCCATCTTGAATGGACATAATCCCTCTTTGATTAGGAAACTGCTGTCAGGGTCTGTGAAAGGACTCAGGGGCCGTGCTAGGTGGGGGGTTATGGGAGATGTCAGTCACTGAAGTGTACCCTTTTTAATCCTCTGAGCTCATGGGCAGTGTTTCTAAAACTGGGAGTCACACTAGTGTCATACCACCTTGAGAGAGAGTGCAGTTTTTGCTCTGATGTGACAGTTGAATGATAAAATGTGGAGGGGGCCGTGTTAAATCTTCAGAAGGGGATATTTCATCTTCAATGCCTGCTACAGGGTCAGGGGACAGGATTAATTTCAAGGCCTTTTAATATATCCAAATATATTTCACTTCAGGTTCCCACAAGCAAGTGAAACTGTTAAACCCTTAATCACTCAGAACTGGGTTTTAGTCCATTGACTTTCAGCTAATCTCAAGTGAAAGCATTATATGGAAGCACTTTATAACTAATTTTCTTCATTCACCTTCAGTTTCCTCTTCATCTTGCAATCTTTAAAATCTAAGTTGCATGCTACAACACTTCAAAAATACTCAGTTGGCTGTAAAGTGCTTTGGGATGTCCTGAGGTCATGAAAGGCGCTACGGAAATGCAAATCCGTCTACCCAATCACCACTTCCCTGATTTATCTCCCTGTCTGTTCTGTCCACTGCATTTTTATTTCGGTGCTGTCTGCATGATGGTCCTCAAAACCTCCGAGATTTCTCACTGCAGAATGGGAAGGTAGGACTCCTTGAGGCTTGACCCATAAGAAGATCATCAGCAAGGAACAAGCTTGTGTATTCTCATTCACTTCACAAAATGGTGTCTGTGTCTAATTGGTCTGCAGCACAGTTTTTCATGTTTTGGCGATGGGACAGAGCAGAAGGAAGGAGTATGCATTTTTAAAAAAGAAACCAAGCTGTAGCGTTTTCTGGATGTTTTGTTTTCTGTGTTGATTCATGGAATTAAGATTATATGATATAATATGGTACAACTAGAAGCCATTTGACTCATCGAGCTCAAGCTTGCTCTCTGCCAGAGCAATTTATCTAGCTTCATTCTCCGTCCCTTCTTCTTTTGTCCAGCAATTTATTTTGCCCTTCAGATGCTTATCCAGTTTTCTTATGAAAGTGACAAGTGAGTCAGCCTCCTCCTCACACTCTCAGCCAGTCCATTCCTGACCACTTGCTGCGGAAAGATTCTTTTGCCAATCAGTTTAAACCCATGTCTTCAACTTCCTGGTTCTTCTGGCTATGGGACCATCCTTGGCTCAAGAACTGTTGTGATTCAATTTAAAAAAAAGCTCACCAACACTTTGTCAAGAAAGTGTCTTTGCCAGGAATTTCCACATCCCAAAACAATTTGCATTTGATTTTAAAAACTATTTTTTCAGCAGGCCAACTTGTTGAGAAAACAAAGCGCTACCTCTGTTTTAAGTAATTAAGTTATCCCCTAATTGCTGTCCCACACCAACTGGCACTTTGTACAGAACCTGTGATTGAAAAGAACCTTTTTCTTTATTAACAAAAGGTCACTTTTTATGCCTTTAAGGTGAGGAATAAAAGTAATGAGAGAATGAATCCCCCATTTCAGATTTTGGAAATTGGATATGAGAAACAGAATAAGACTCATTGACCCCGTGGCACGATGAGAAAACCTAAGGAACCACAGATGCAGGAAATCAGAAACAAACACAGTAATTGCTGATAAAACTCCTCAGTCTGGCAGAGGAGAGAGATCTGAGTTAATGCTTCGGGTTGTTATTTGCAATTGTGAAGAAGGGTCACTGGACCTGAAATATTAACTCTGCTTTCTCTCCACAGATGCTGCCAGTTTTCCCAGCAACTTGTGTTTGTTTTTGACCTTGCGGTATGACTAAACCCTGATCTCAGAACTGTCCATCACTGCTTCAAGCAAATTTCATTTCCCACACTTGTCATACTTGTATTATTTTTCTCTCTTAGTCTAATATCATCACGTAGTCATAGTATCGTGTAGCATGAAAACAGATCCTGTAGTCCAACCAGTCTGTGCTGAACATAATTCCAAACTGAACTAGTCCCACCTCCCTGCTCCTGGCCCATATCCCTCCAAGCATTTCCTATTCATGTCTTTTATCCAAATGTCTTTTGAACGTTGTGATTGTATACACTTCCTCAAAGTTCATTCCACACACGAGCCACCTTACATGGGGCATTCTCCTGCTATGAGCCCACTCAAAGTTCAAATTAAATTGTGACTGCTCAAAATTAGTTAGTTCATGACCATGAGATTGAGCAGAGAAAGAAAATCACCATTCCAGCAGTTTTGCTTACATTGTAATGGTTGTATTCGTGATGATCTCCCAATGGAAGGTCCTTAACTCCATTCTCCAAATCTTGTATTTTGTGCTTTCCTCTCCAGAATGTTTGGGGAAGCCTAACATTTTCAATATCGTCTAAAGTCATTGTTCGCTCTCTCACCCTTCCTCTTCGTCTGTATCACTCTCATTGTCCTTCAGTTATCTCCTTCAATAATAAAATGCAAAATGCTGCAGCTGCTGGAAATCTGAAACAAACACAGAATATTGAAGGTTCATCAGTAACTCTGAGAGAGAAAGTACTGTCACGAGAGTTTCCTGTCCAGTTTGGTTAGGAAAAGCCAAACCAGACCCAAAACCTTAACAATGTTTCTGTCTTCACTGATACTGACAGACCTTCTTGACCTTGAATTTCTCCAACATTTTCTATTTGTTTCAGGTTTCCTTCAGCATATTTTCATTGTCTTAGAAATGGCCAATCCATCCCTGTTTCCTTTTCTTGATGACACAGTATTCACTGACAATCTTTCCTTCTTCACCACCTGAGAGCCTCTTCATTACTCATGTGTTTTACAAAATGACCTGCTCCGTCCTTCTCCAGAACCAGATCTCAGCTTCCTTGGTTTTGTTGCATCTCCCAGGGTCAGTGTAGCAGCACTGCACAGCAAGACACTCCAAATCACAGCCTGCTTATTCCTTTCTTCAGATCTTAAAAATTTGGATGGATGCAAATGCAGGAGCAACAAGTAAAAGGACAATGTAAAAATCTTTTGCACCTTACAATTTTTTTTCCCCCAAAGGACTTACTGGAGGGATTTGATGCATTGTGATGAAGGAGAGACAAATAGAGAGAGAACAAATCTCCAGCCATTCTGCAATCTCAGTAGCAATCATGGGAATGCAATGTGGTCAACATTTCAATGCTGCTTGTTCACCCATAGCTGTAAATTATTTTTGAGATGTGATTATTCACTATATAAGAAAGTTCGTCTTTCAATCATCCCGATAAGGTCAATGGAATGATTTCAAAATAGTTGCCGATAATCTGGCATTGATTAACCTCCCTGTCTCCCATTGTTACCTGTGGTGTGAAGGATCCATTATTCTTTCATCAGCATCAGGAAATCACTTCTCTTATTTAATATGTTTCAATAACAGCACCGTTAGGAACACAATATACAATCAATGCGTATCAAATTCTCAATTCTCATGCTGGATCCTGTTAAGTGTATGTTCCTATAACAGTTAACAGCAAGAGGCTGTGCACTTTGCAGTAATTAACTAATGCATCTGATGAAAAAGTAATATTCTATCATTAAAGATGCCAAGAGGTGCCATCCCATGATAGATGGGTTTAAAAGCACCAATGTATTGCCATCTTTGGCAAAAAAATGAAATAAAAATCAATGTTTACCTTAAACAGAATGCTGAGGGAAAGGAAACAATATGGAAAGTGTAGATTTAACTATTTGCAAGCTGAATGGTGTTGTCATGATAACAGGATGGGAATTTCGCCTTTCAAGGGAAATTTCAAATGAAGTCATACTTGCCTTTTTGGATCGATATTTCAAAATCTCATGGCACTGTGAAGAGGAGAACAAGGAGTTCTTGGATATCCAAGCCAATATTTGTCCCTGAAACCGCACTAATTACTTGGTCCATCATTCATTTTGTACAAGAGCTAATGTGCGTTGATTATGTTTTCCTTTTAGCTCACTAAGAAAAGCAAAACATTTCTTGTAAAATAGCTTTGAGATATCCTAAGGTATTCAGAGGACTGAAGAAAAGCAAATTTGCTTTCTTTCTTTGTTTTATATTTCTTTGGATTCAAATGTCCTATGCTATCCATTATCTTTATCTGTGTTGGAATCAATAATTAGTATATAGTTTCATATTCGAGAGATAGAGATGTACAGCATGGAAACAGACCCTTCAGTCCAACCCATCCATGCCGACCAGATATTCCAACCCAATCTAGTCCCACCTGCCAGCATCCGGCCCATATCCCTCCAAACCCTTCCTATTCATATACCCATCCAAATGCCTCTTAAATGTTGCAATTGTACCAGCCTCCACCACTTCCTCTGGCAGCTCATTCCATACGCGTACCACCCTCTGTGTGAAAAGGTTGCCCCTTGGGTCTCTTTTATATTTTTCCCCTCTCACTCTAAACCTATGCCCTCTAGTTCTGGACTCCCCGATCCCAGGGAAAAAACTTTGCCTATTTACCCTATCCGTGCCCCTCATAACTTTGTAAACCTCTATAAGGTCAGCCCTCAGCCTCCGACGCTGCAGGGAAAACAGCCCCAGCCTCTAGTAGCTCAAATCCTCCAACCCTGGCAACATCCTTGTAAATTTTTTCTGAACCCTTTCAAGTTTCATAACATCTTTCCGATAGGAAGGAGACCAGAATTGCATGCAATATTCCAACAGTGGCCTAACTAATGTCCTGTACAGCCGCAACATGACCTCCCAACTCCTGTACTCAATACTCTAACCAATAAAGGAAAGCATACCAAACACCTTCTTCACTATCTTAACTATCTGTGACTCCACTTTCAAGGACCTATGAACCTGCACTCCAAGGTCTCTTTGTTCAGCAACACTCCCTAGGACCTCACCATTAAGTGTATAAGTGCTGCTAAGATTTGCTTTTCCAAAATGCAGCACCCTCATTTATCTGAATTAAACTCCATCTGCCATCTCTCAGCCCATTGGCCCATCTGGTCTAGATCCTGTTGTAATCTGAGGTAACCTTCTTCGCTGTCCACTACACCTCCAATTTTGGTGTAATCTGCAAACTTACCATCCAAATCATTTATGTAAATGACAAAATTTGAAATGGAAATTCCTTTTTGGCACTGGAAGGGTGAAGCAGAAACTGGCCGCCCAACACTCGCCTGAAATCGAGTACAGGGCCACTGTGACATATTGTTCATGAGTTGTATGTGTAGAAAGTGAGGGCTGCAGATGCTGGAGATCAGAGCTGAAAATGTGTTGCTGGAAAAGCACAGCAGGTCACGCAGCATCCAAGGAACAGGAGAATCGACGTTTCGGGCATAAGCCCTTCTTCATGAGTTGTATGTGCCAATCGAGCATCTGAGAGCAGTTCACCAATTCCACAAAGACAAACCTGCAACCTTTGGTAAGACCTGGGAGGTAGGTGATTAGCAGAGACTGTTTTGTTATGTGTCACAGTTAGTATTGCCAGATACCTTTTAAGGGCCATTAATGAAGTTTCCATCTTGCTGACCTTTGTTGGAGCTTGACTGAGAGAAGATTGCTACAGTTTACATCTGAATGCTTAGCTGAGCTCAGACGTGGAAGTGCCTGTGATTTGTAATATATGTAGTTATCAGGAATTGTAATAAAAGTTTATTGAATCCTTCAGTACTACATTACTCATGTCTCTCATTCTTATATTACAGGATGTAACAAAAGTATTATCTTACCAGATATGAATAGCCTTCTGCAGTTTAAAAAGCAATCACTGTGCTTAAGGACTTGCTCCAACCCTAGCCATGCTGTTCCTACAACCTCAACACTGGCATCTGTGTGAAATTGTGGAAAATTGCCCTATGTATGTCCTATACACACACAACTGGATAATTCCAATGCAGTTATTTCTCCAACAGTCTGCTCTCGATCATCAGTAATGTGACAGAAGGGGACATTAGCAATGATACCAAGCAGCACATGCTTAGCAATAGCCTACTCTTTGATACTCCCTTTGGTTTCACCAGTGTCATTCAGCTCCTAATCTCATTAAAGCCTTGCTCCCAACATGAACAAAACAGCTGTATCCAGAGGTGAGGTGAGAGTGCATCAGAGCAGCATTTGAGTGAGTGGGGCTTCAAGAAGCCCTAGCAAAACTACAGTCAGTGGGAATTAGGGGGAAAACTTCTTGCTGATCAAAAGGAAGATGGCTGTGGTTGTTGAAATCAAGATTAGAATAGTGCTGGAAAAGCACAGCAGGCCAGGCAGCATCCCATCATCAGGAAGGGCTTTTGCTTGAAACGTCGATTTTCCTGCTCCCCGGATGCTGCCTGGATTGCTGAGCTTTTCCAGCACCACTCTAATCTTGACTCTAATCTCCAGCATCTGCAGTACCCACCTCTGCTCTGTGGTTGTTGGAGGTCAGTCACCTCAGTTACAGGACACCTCTGCAGGAGTTCCTTAGGATAGTGTCCTTCACTCAACCTACTTCATCAGTGACCTTCTCGCCATCATAACGTCAGAAGTGGGAATGTTCACTGGTGATTGTATAATGTTCAGCTTGTATAATGTTCAGCAGCATTTGCGGCTCCTCAGACAACGACAGTCTGTGTCCAATTACAGCAAGACCTGGACAATATCCAGGTTTGGGCTGACAAGTGGCAAGTAACATTCATGGCACACAAGTAGCAAGCAATGACCATTTCTAACACAGGAGAATATAATCATCACTTCTTGATCTTCAATAGTATTAATATCACTTAATCCTCCATCAAACTCCTGAGGGTTATCACTGCTCAGAAACTGAACTGGACTTGCCATAAATATAGTGGATGCAAAACGTCAGTTGCTGTGAATGTCTCAGCTCCTGCTTCCAAGGCTCAAGTCAAGACTGCCATGAAGTTAAACCCCATTTTCATGGATGAGTGCCGCTTCAACAACAGTCAAGAAGCTTGACACCATCAAGGCAAAACCTGATTATCAACATATCCACAAATGTTCATTCTCTCCACCATCAATGCTTGGTAGCAGCAGTGTGTACCATCTACAAGATGCACTGCAGAAATTCATCAAGGCTCGTCACAAACCAATGACCACTACATCTAGAAAGACAAGGGCAGCAGATCTATGGGAATGCCACCAACTGCAAGTTTCCCTCCAAGCCACTTACCACCCTGACTTAAAAATATATTGCTGATCTCTCATTGTCCATAGTCAAAATCCTGGAACTCCATCCTTAAAAGTATTGTGGGTTCTCCATACTGCACATGGATTGCAGCAGTTCAAAAAGTTCATCACTGCCTTCTCCAGGGCATCTAGGGAATGGGAATAAAAGCTGGCCCAGTCAGCGACTGCCATATCCCATGAATGATTAAAAATAGTCTGTACCCATGAGGGAAGAATAAGTGGGTGGTAGTCTGAAAGATTGGTCAGGAGTCAGTTTTGGTTCTTAGGAGTGCCTCGGAACTGGTATCAGCCCTCTGACATGGTTACGTTGAAGTAACTGGTTCAGTGTAGCCCAATGTCTGGGGGCTGTATATAATTAGAACATCATTCTATTCTAGAATGGAGATGAATAAGTCATTCTCCCACCTGTGACATAGGAGTCCTAGTTGCTCTACGTGATAGACCGATTTTATCCTCACACTTTCTCTTATTCATCCATCCTCCACTCAATGCATTTTTGCTGGAAAAGTTATCCTTCTTTGATTTGGGGATGTTGCTGTCACTTATGAATGTGCTCTGTGAATGGAGCCTCATTCTACACAGACTCTGTAATCACTCTATTTGCTCTGGTGCTCTGTTTTTCAGCAGGCTCTGTTTGCTGAGTAAGTACTTTGCTTTCTCTGAAGCTGTCCATTTCCTGTAAGTCCTCTTGCAAGAGCTTTAAGGATAGAAGTAAATGAAAGAGTCACATGTCTGACATTTCTCCAAGGTTGGATTAAGTTCCAGGAGTTTGGCAGTAACTTGGCATTGCTTCACTGGATCGTAATTACACTTGACCTGAGGGCACATAGCACTGATGTTTATATTGGGGGAAAAAAACACAGCAAACTCTCTTCATATTGGTCTGTTATGAACACTGATTCACAATTAACACAGTTTTAAGTAAAATATGAGAGAGACATTCCCTTTCTTCTATGTGCATTGCCTCCTCCAGTTGCACCAGGGAAGAACTCCCTTTTCAGTAAAACGTGGCAACTTCCATACCTTCAGTCTTAGCTGGCTGTGAACTCTACTTATCAAGGTGAAAGATTAGCGTATGATTGGTGCCTTATCTCCGATTAGCTTTTGCTGGTAATGGGTGTGTAATTTGGGAAAGGTAAAGTCAGTGCCACAGATTTGCTGCCTCCTTTTGTTTCTTGTCCATTAATTTTCAAGCTGAGAAAATTGTGCAAGAGGTTGGGCATTCTGACTTCCACATCTAAATTTCTGATGTACATTTCTGTTCCAAGCTCTATATTGGTAGTGTGATGATCTTAAAAGTCATGTGACACTGTTGCACCTTTATCCCTAAGCTGAAGAAGCAGCATAATAGGAATTTACGGAGGGAGTGAGGGGTGGGGGTGCGGGAAATGGGGAGACATGGTGCTGAGACTGTTCTGCAGAACTGGCTATGTTTAATAACCTCAGCATTGGCAGAAGATCTGACCTTGAGAACTCTGTGCCACATGTCTGAATCCTGGTCCCCTGTTATATTCCCTCGCTGTTTAGAGTTATAGAGATGTACAGCATGGAAACAGACCCTTCGGTCCAACCTGCCCACACCGACCAGATATCCCAACCCAATCTAGTCCCACCTGCCAGCACCGGCCCATATCCCTCCAAACCCTTCCTATTCATATACCCATCCAATGCCTCTTAAATGTTGCAATTGTACCACCCTCCACCACTTCCTCTGGCAGCTCATTCCATACCCGTACCGCCCTCTGTATGAAAAAGTTGCCCTATAGGTCTCTTTTATATATTTTCCCTCTCACCCTAAACCTATGCCCTCTAGTTCTGGACTCCCCTCCTTAGAACCTGTTTGATACATAGAGCTGCCTTTATCCTTCTTTAAATCAGATGCATTCATACCTTTTGAAATCATAACATATGAGCTGCACTTAAAATGTGTTGTCCTTGAGAGCTTTACATTTATTGTTTCTATATTTGAACCAATAATTCTAATCCTATTATAACCTCTTGGGTTTCTGATTTTCATTGGGCACATTTCTGAAGGGTCATCATATGACCTACTGCTAATGATGCCGTCATACTTTCTTGCCCTTGGCAACTTGGCGTAGACATCTTCTTTGCACCATCTTCCTATGGAATCAGAATGCCAATAGACACTACTTAACTCAATTCTTGAGCGTCAAACAACTATTTTACTCCACAGTTTAATGCTTAACTATTTAAGCATTAAACTGCCCCTCTCCGAACCCATCACCACTACTTCACCTCCACCACCTCCACTCCCACTTGGGGCTGCAACTCCACTTAATAAAATTAAAGATGGGGGGTATGTTGAAGTACATTCTCTCTTACTCCACCTTCCATCATAGCCAGCTACTCCTTTCATGTGGAATGGCCTTTCAGCTTTGAGATACTATCCATCATTTTTTAATTGGATGCCAGACCTGCCCTTTGGCTAATAATTTGTTGTTCTAGAGAAAATCACAGGCTGTTTTCCTCCAGAGTTGAGGTCAGGAGCCTGAAACTGTCATGGCTTCCATTTGCTGCTCTCAGACAAAAAATCCAGCTCCTTATTTTCATTCGTGCAGCCGTGCCACTGGCTGTTGACTCTAAAAAGGGCTTTGAAGAGACATTTGATGGTGCCTGCAACAACTCATGATATTCACTCATTTCAATCTTAAAACAGCTAGAATAGCAGGCATGTGACAGAACCTTTTTGTATTTCGATGCCTCATATTACTTCAGGTACAGGAAGAGGTTACCTTGTTTTTCAAGCCTGCTCTGCTCTTCAGTGTGATTCTAGCTGCCCTGTGACCTAACTCCACATACTGCTTTTGCCATCTATCCCTTAATACCCTTGGTTAACAGAAAGTAATCATTCTTGGATTTAAAATTGCAGTAAATGACCCAATGTCAATTGCTGTTTGCAGAAGAAACAATTCGAGACTTTACCACTCTTTGCAAATGGAATTTTTCCTAATTTCACTCCTGATGAAAGGTTGAGCTCTCATTTCCATGGCATGTCCCTTTGCCCTAGATTTCCCCAACCAGCAGAAATAACTTCTCTTTTTGCACTGTTGTATTCTCTTAACAACCTTGGATCCAACTCACCCCTCAATCTTCGCAGTTACAGGCAGTTAAAACCAAGGTTTGGTAATCTCTAATTTAAGCTTTGATTAGGTCCAGAAGTACTTTTCAAAGGTATTTTAATGAACTCCAATAATAAAACATTAATGTCACGGGTGGCTAGTGTCTATTTTCACCAATGTGATAATTTGCTGAAGGGCCATGACATATTGGCAAGTAAAGATGTAGGTTACTGTCCCATTACAGAGAAGCGACAGGTGGTGGTCTTAACCTGAGAGTTACTACACCTCGAGCAAACTTGAGAATTTGGGGCCTCCACTGGCACAAGGATACCACAAGTAGTGCAAGCACCCATCCAACCAACTGAGCTAACTGACCCCAATATTTGGCAGTGCTTTGGTTGATGATCTGAAGTTCCCAGTTCATGCTAATAATGTCCCTTTGCTAATCTTCGATCAATGTAGTGCAGAAACACTCACTCATTTTCCTATGTCAACAAGATATTGATAAGGTTAGACCACAACTTTAGAATTACAACATTAGTATGTGGGCTAGTTGACAACAATCACAATTTTAAAATATTTTAATCATCAGTGAAAGTTTTCAATTTGCAATGTACAAAATATTTTCCTTGAGACAGAATGATAAATGAAATATTATTTATAGAGTCGTTAGCGTCTCATGTCTGTGTCACCATTAAGTGAGATTATGACTAATCTGTGACCTAACTCCATACATCTGTCTCTGGTTTACACCCTTACTACCTTTCATCATCAAAAATCTGTAAATCTCAGATTTAAAATTAATGATTAATCCCGCACCTAGCAGTTGCTAGTTGCACAAGAGAGCTCTGTCCTAATTTCACACTTGAAAGGTCTGACTGCAGTTTTTATTCAACAATGCCTCTTAATCCTGGAGTCTCCCAGCAGAGGGTTCCAGTAGTAGGGTCCCTACCTCTGAGCTAAGAGGCCTGGGTTCAAGTCCTATCTGCTGTAGTGTGTGAGATAACCTCTCTGAATGGGTTGATTTTAAAACAAAGATCTGTCAAATCTGGGCAAAGCCTTGAGTGTGAAATCTCTACAGAGTCCCTTTCAGAGATCTGCTATAAGCATGTTGGGATTAGAGTGGCGCTGGAAAAGCACAGCAGGTCAGGCAGCATCTGAGGAGCAGGAAAATCAACGTTTCGGGCAAAAGCCCTTCATTACTTTTGCCTTTAAGCATGTTGGGCCAAATGATCTTTCCCATGCTTATCAGTTCACATTTTATTTTCCGCAAAGAAGGATTTGACATCTGAGGTGATGGGCCAAGGTTTGGAGAGAGGCTGAGGTAAAAAAAATCTAGAAGCATCACTTGGATGATCATGTTTGGCTGAGGAATCCTTGGCTGGAAGAGAAAAGGGAGTTAGTGTAAAGATTGATGGTTCATGTAGGGTAGCTGGGGAACTGCTCTACATACAGTCAATATATTTGAATCTGACACCAATTCCTAATATTGCTAATTCTGTCATCAAAATCCCTTCTGCCCACTCACAAATTAAGACACAAAACTTCTTTAAAAGCTTAAGTGTGTTTTGGTTCGCATTATGTTTGCTCATATCTTCTTGCGTCTGTCAGTCTGCCCTTGAGGCAGAGATCTATTGTAAATGAGCATTCAGGCTGAACAGAAATATCCTGTATAAATATCTTTAATATATAATAATGAACGGAGCAGGAGATTGGTCATTCAGCTGGCAATGAAGCTTGAATATATGCTGGTTCTGAAAAGTTGGTAAAATGATATCACCGGAAATGAGAATACTTCAGTTTATAGAATTCCAATGTTTTGAATTGCTTCCAGTCCATTCTATTGTATAGAATTCTCAATTTGAGTGCACCACTTAAAATGTGTAAACCTGATCCACTGATATTATTCATGTTTTCATTACTCAGCATGCCATCATTTAGTCCAGTCCCATTCGTTTCTCGTGCTCTAATTATGACAGGATCGTATTTTGTATAATAACGTGTTTAATTTAGATTCAGCACGAGTGATTAAGCTGACTCTGACACAAGCCCTGTGTTTCAGATTGAGCATTTTATAGATGCAGTCAATAGACATCCTAATTAAAGCAGGAGCAATCTGAGAAGATCTATTTTCGGGCAAACTGGTTAGCATATCACATTCTGTCTCGATGATAGAACAGTGGTTTTTCCTTCCTCACTGGTAAAGCTTTGGTTGTTGCTGGAGTCTATGATGTGTCCACCAGCTGGGTCCCACCCTGCTGTTGGACCAATGCCACTTAGTCTATGTGTGCCTTGATGCACACAAACATGCACACATTTATTTGTTGGGACCCAGCTGTCTGCCAGGGTCAGCCTGCTGCGAAATGAGATCTTTGGGGCCCTTGCTTTGGTTACCATCCAAAATAATTGGAGGAATTTAATGATGCAATATTTAATATTGATTTAGTGGATTCTTATATTGGAATATCGTGTTGATGAAATACTCAGTTGACCTGGGATTGCTATTGTTCACAGATAATCAGGTCAAAATCTTCACAGCACATAAACTGTACAGCCACCATTATTAGTCAGGTGAAGGCAGAATCATGTTTAACTGTGTTGCCCTTTACATTCAAATTGGTCACAGTTACAGATTGAGGCACAAAGAATTTACTTTGGCAAATCTCAGGGGAAGTTGGTTGTGAAGCACTGAAAGTGGCCATGGAATTGGGTACATGGCATTGGGTTTACAAGTGCCTGTTAGCTGATTCATGACATTAAACAATCCCTTTCCTTTCAAGCAGTGGAGGTGAGGGCATATGTTTTTAAAAAATGTCTCAAATCGAAGATTGATTTAAAGTGCTCATTTGATTGTTCGCCTTTGGTATTTTCAGTCTTCTCAGTTAAAAGCAGGCAATCTGGACACTTGAATCCCATTTACAATCACCTTTTCACTATTGAGGGAAGCTTTCAAAGTGTCTTAGCCATTATTATTAAATTTATTGGCTAGCTTATGTTCCTATTTTTAGCATTCACAATGTTTTTAACTGCCTATCTATGAAATGTTGTGTCTTCACTCTGTTTGTTTAAAGGATTTCGATATTCTCATTCTCGTTCATTATGGACAATTAAATCTACCCACAATAAAACTATCATTAAAAGTATCATCTAGATGATGAATTCAGCTGTTAATTATCATCAGTGATTGGAATGAGTAATTCAGATTTTGTTTCTACTTTTGTCTTTTCCCAAAGCGAACCACTCTGGGGTTCAGTTGCACAAGCAGGCTGTTTGGTGTCTTGCCCAACAGACCATTTTCCATTATTGGACATAAAGAATGAGTGGAGCTCCTATGTCGACACCCTGATCCAAATCCACACTTGACATTAATGAGGTTTGCAGTTGGTAGTTGTTAAACAGCAATTGGAGTTGTGTTCCCCCCCCCCCCCCCCTCAAAAATAATTCCCTGGTTGTAAAATGCTTTGGAACATCCTGACGATAAGTAAAAATGTTTAATTATAAATATACACCTTTGTTTCCGTCCCATCCCCTTGCTCCAAGATCAATGCCATGCTTATATCTGGAATTCCATTCCCATTCCGACCCATCTCGTTACATCTCTCCAGAATTTCTCAATGTTCTCTTAAAGTTTATTTTCTTGACAGTGCCTTAGGATGGTTCCTCTCTCTCTTCTCCTGGCTCTTCCCTGGAGAATTTTTGGGACATTTTTTGTCACCTTACTGCTACTGTCGTAAGTGTACGTTTTTGGTCTAATGCAAAAAACATCAATTAATTACCTAGTTCCCTTCACACTGCTTTTATGAACAGTCATCACTTTATGTGGGTTTAGGCATAATTCAGTTTTGTCCAAATGAAATGGAGCTTCAAGTTGTGAGCAAAGGTTTAATCAGTTTTAATTGTGCTCTATTTCCAGAAAAAAAAACTTGTTTTTATATTGCACTCAAAATCAAACATCCCAACGCACTGCACAGCCAGTGACTTACAGCTGAAGGGTAATCAAATCCAATTGTACACAGTATTGTCCCATAAATAGAATATAGAACATTACAGCGCAGTACAGGCCCTTCGGCCCTCAATGTTGCGCTGACCTGTGGAACCAATCTGAAGCCCATCTAACCTACACTGTTCCATTTTCATCCATATGTCTATCCAATGACTATTTAAATGCCCTTAAAGTTGGCAAGTCCACTACTGTTGCAGGCAATGCGTTCCACGCCCCTACTACTCTCTGAATAAAGAAACTACCTCTTGCATCAATCCTATATCTATCACCCCTCAATTTAAAGCTATGTCCCTCTCGTGCTAGCCGTCACCATCCGAGGAAAAAGGCTCTCACTGTCCACCCTATCTAACCCTCTGATTATCGTATATCTCTTAATTAAATCACCTCTCAACCTTCTTCTCTCTAATGAAATCAGCCTCAAGTTCCTTTTCTCATAAGACCTTCCCTCATACCAGGCAACATCCTAGTAAATCTCCTCTGAATCTTTTCCAAAGCTTCCACGTCCTTCCTACAATGCGGTGACCAGAAATGAATGCAATACTTGGTAAGTGCGGCCGCACTAGCGTTTTGTACAGCTGCAGCATGACCTCATGGCTCCAAAACTCAGTCCTTCTACCAATAAAAGCTAACACACCATATGCCTTCTTAACAACCCTATCAACCTGGGTGGCAACTTTGAGGATCTATGTACATGGACACTGAGATCTCTCTGCTCATCTAAACGACCAAGAATCTTACCATTAGTCCAGTACTCTTTATTCCTGTTGCTTCTTCCAAAGTGAATCACCTCACACTTTTCCGCATTAAGCTCTATTTGCCATCTCTCAGCCCAGCTCTGCAGCTTATCTATGTCCCTCTGTAACCTGCAATATCCTTCGGCACTGTTCGCAACACCACTGACCTCAGTGTCATCTGCAAATTTACTAACCCATCCTTCTATACCCTCATCTAGGTCATTTATAAAAATGACAAACAGCAGTGGCCCCAAAACAGTTTCTTGCGGTATACCACTAGTAACTAAACTCCAGGATGAACATTTCCCATCAACCACGACCCTCTCTCTTCTTTCAGCTAGCCAATTTCTGATCTAAACTGCTAAATCTCCTTCAATCCCATGTGACTGTATTTTGTGCAATAGTCTACCATGGGAAACCTTATCAAACACCTTACTGAAATTGCAAATAAATTAAACTACAACAGTTAAACTCTTACTTCTGGTGGGTACTGGTCAATTGTTAACTGTTGGTCAGGAGATCTGGATAAGTTCCCTTGTTTATCTTCCATTTAACATCTCATCCAAAGTAATTTCACTGACCTAAGGAATATCTTTGCTCAATACCCCTGATTAAGGGACTGAAACCTTTGTGACTTGAGAATGGAACCAGCCAGAGCTCTGGGACAGGATTTCCAAATGCAACTAACATCACCCATCTGCATCTGATTCAAAATCGTGACTTTAAGTTCCCTTACACATCTCAGATCAAAAGCTTTGTTTAATACGCAGGAAAACAGAATTACTCAAAACAGCAAGTGCAAGCTTTATATGTTCATCCCATAATCAGTTCATAAAAGACAATTTCTCCCTCCTGCCGTTGACAACACTAATCTTCAAAGGGATACAGCCAGTTTGATTAAATAATTGCAGCATTTTTTGATAGTTGAATAACTTTTGTGACAGATTTCATCGGTTATTTGTTTTTGGCAGCCTTTTTGTAAGCTAACATTATTAAACCATGTCTCTGTTAGCATGTGGCATCTGGATACTTGAGGGTTTCATGTGGTTTTAACTGTGTGCATTGATATCAGAAGCTTCATATTTTGGGGGGAGGTTGGGTTAGGGAATCCTTTTTAAAAGCCTTACTCGTTGACTGATTATATCTGTTATTAAATATGTAAGAAATCACAAGGGAATTTTAGCAGCACAGGAAATTATTGCCATCTCTCTTACATGTCCAATAAAAATATTGAGCTAATGCAGCTGTTTTAGCTGACTAAATGCTTCTTTTGAAGTGCAGAAATTATAACTCTCTTGTTCCTGCACCCCCACTCCTCCCCCACTTTCAAACCCTACATTTTATACATTGATTTTGAAGTAATGGATGGACCCTAATGATGTTATGCCACAGTTTAAGGAATAATCTATTTTCAAAACGCTGCTTTTATGTTTTCCAAGATAGGATGGCCAAGGTGTTAACGATGGGGAATGCTTCATTGAGATTCATGAACTAGACATATTGCTGTGTGTGTGGATGAGCCCTCTCCTAACAGATTCACAAAGTCATAATAATGGTAAGGTCATCTGCTTCAATAGGAATATATGAGCAGTAGTTCATCATTGTATATTTAAATAGTGCAAAGCTTTTACCATCTTTGAGCATTTTGAGCCATAACCCCTTTAAAATAAACATACAACCAAGGGTCAGGAGTAGGCAATTCAGGCCCTCCCACTCACTATACCATTTAGTAATGTCATTGTAGCCTCAAACCTACATTCATGCCTACATTTCACCTCCTTACTTAACAGTAATTTATCCAGCTCTACCTTTCAAAAAAACTCAATTACTGTATCCACCAAGCCTCGAGGAAGAGAATGCGAAAAAACCCATGACCATCTGAGAGAGAAAAACTCCACCACAACTCTGTTTTAATTCAGTAATTCTGATTTTTAAAATTAAATCTAGATTATCCCATAAGAAAAAACATCCAGTCCCAATAATCCTTTAATGACCTCAGGTTCTTGTATGAATGTTTCAATACAAGCTTACAACACAGAAAGTGGGCGTTTGGCCCATTGTGCCCTATGTTGGCTTTTTGAAAGGGTGACCTCCATAATCCTGCAAATTTCCACCCTTTGAGTATTTATTAGAATGAAAATCCAGAATTAATATCCAACTTATTGTATAGTTCAGAAAATACAACTGGTATTTAGCATGTTTTGCGTAGCTAACCAACTAATTGAAACTCAAAAACTCAGATGTTCAGATTTGATTCTTGAGTGGACATTTAGTGATTGCTATATTTTAATTGTTTGAGATTACATATAGAAGACTACTTTGTGTTGTTTGTCCCGCAGAGCAATCTTTTAAGTAATTCTTGCTCCACTGGTCATGGAACTTGATTTGAAACCCTGCTCATATGTTCTGCATTCAAACTCATCTGCTTTGGATGTTTCCCTGAATCTAAACTTCTAATAATAACACCAAATAAGTCACTGAGCCATCTAACTGAGGGAAAAATGAGTGCTCGTTCATGCAATATAGCAGGAGCCATTCCATTCCTAAGTAATTCATTTGTTTATAATGAAAACTGTGTGCATTCAAAACAGGACCTTACTCTTTGTAGGCAAAAGGCATTCATCCATATATAGGGTCTTTTATATTCAGGAACAGGTTAAGAAGACTGCAAATCATTGCTGTGTTCAAACTGGCAGTGCTCAGAGTTTACCTGTCCTCTGAGTTTTGTCACCTAACTTAGATTGACAGTTTGTGCTGCATCTCCGTGCCAATCATGTTCCAATCACTTAGGACTCTTGTCTCTTGGCGTATAAATTGTACTTCACTTTCCAAGTTTGTGGTTTCTAACAATGAGTGCAAGTTGAAAAGTATTGACTTCACGTCTCCTCTTAACAATATTAGAACACTAAATTGTTTATGGAAGAATTTGAAACAGTCACTTGGCAATGCATCATGGGGGATCAGGCTGGAGGGGTGAAATGGGCTACTCCTCTCCTTATTTTGTTGAGTGTGTGATGTGAATGCAAGCCTTAATTCTTTTTAAGGGTCCTGTTGACTGTGAAATCAACCATGAAGGATGGTTTATTGTTTTGTGGTATTGCTAAGGAACCGCTATGAAAGCGGAATTGGTTAATTCAAGGTCATAAGTTTCAGGATTGCTCATGAAACTTAATAAAAATTATGCTGAAAGCGTGGAATTACTGGGGAAATCTAAACATGTATTGAGTCACAAGGATCAGTCTTATGTTTCGTTTTCCTTGTGTTTCTGATACTCTATCTGAAAATCTGCACTCACTCGCTTTTCTGCTGTTGGCCATGGATACCCTTTTCACTCTTTCTCTGCCCATCTTTAGACAACATGTGGGAATGATTATAAAAAGATGAATTAGTTGTATTAAAATTCAGAAATTTTGTGAATAAATGTGAAACGATTGGAGGTGGAGAAGGTGAGAAATGAGTAAAAATACGTTGCAATCTATTTAGTTAACCAGAAAAGAAATTTTACAAAACGGCCGTCTCACAGAGCTAAAGTCTTATAGCTTTGTAATAGAAAGAAAAATTTGCATTTATGTAGCAGCTTTAACATTGTAAAATATCCCATTGTACTTCACAGTGGTGTAATTGGATAAAAATTGAAGTAACCAACAACATGGTAAGAGAAGCAGTTAAGTAAACATTTTCACTGGAGATACCAGGTAATGTCAGGAGGGTGGGTTTTAAGGAATAACTTTAAAAAAGGAAGAGACATTGGAAATAGTGTTTCTCCCTTTCATTTATTGTTTCTTTCTTCATGTCTATACTGGGCTCCCTCTACCTTTGGGCTATCCTTAGCCTGAGGTTGTCAGAAACTTTGTTAGCCAAATCTCAACTCACAGCAAGTTCCTGCGCTCACTGAGCTAATGTGGCTCTGAGTTGTGTAATGTCTTGGTTTTAAAATTCTCTTCTTCAAATCGCTCCGTGGACTCGCCATTTCCTGTCTCTGCGCCCTCCCCCAGCCCCTCAACCCTCCTGGATACCTGTTCTGCTCTGATTCTGACTTCTTGAACACTTTGGTATGGCGGCCACGAGGTATATTCAAAAAGGAGATTAATACATTTTTAGATTTTTAAAGGCATCGTTGGTTTTGGGAAGAAAGTGGGAAGATGCTATTGAGATGGAGGATCAGCCATGATTCTGATGAATGGCAGAGCAGCATCGAAGGGCCAAATGGCCTACTCCCACTCCTTGTTTCTATGTTTTTATCCCTAATTTTAAAATCTCCATCATTGATGACCATGACTTCTGTTTTCTCTCCGTAAGATCTGGGGTGCGCTCCTTAAACCTCTCCACCTCTCTATCTCACTTTCCTTTTATCTAAGACATTCCTTAAAACCCACCCTCCTGACATGACCTAATATCCCCTCCTGGGTTTTTGGTTTTTGATCCTTCTGTGAACCACTTGGCACATTTAGCATAATTGCACTGTGAATAAATGAGCTAATATAATCACTGAACTTATTAGAAGCAGTACAACCGAATAACAAGATGCATCAGAAGTGAGACTTTGCTTTTCTTTAAAATACAGGTGTGACTATTATTCTTCAAAATTATTTCAAGATCAACAAATAGTACCATTGTTTGTATTGGAACAATATGCAAAATATAATTGAGCAACAGGCCTTTGACATCATGATGTGGCAGCTGACCGAACACCAACTTCTCTTGACTGTTAAGTCAGACACTGAGTTTAATGACATGCAAGATCATCTGCAGCAAGAGCAAGGCTGCAGAATGGTTTAAAAAAACGATGCTTTTGATCAGTTTTAGTGTATCCTTGAAATTCCACATGCACAAAATACTGAATTTGCTATGTTATTCTCTCGCATTAGCATAAAAGCAGCCTGTGACTGCTTTTGCTTCAACAACAGCTTGCCACCGGATAGCACCTTTTAAAGTAGTAAAATTTTCCAAGATATTTCATAGGGATCTCATCGCAAAATTGACCACAAATCAGAAAAGGTTATTTTTAGGACCTGATGCCTGGACTTTAGGGTGAGGTTGTGAAGAGAAATTACATATTAGGCCTGCTTTCTTCAGAATTTAGAAGGCTAAGGAGTGATCTGATTGAAGTCTTTGAGAGATAAACAGGAAAAGTTAAGCTATTTCCACTGGTCAGGGATTCTAGAGTGAGGGGACATAGTCTACAAATTGATCCTGTACTGTTGAGGAGAAATGTTAGGAAGCACTTCTACATGGTTGAGGTTTGATGGCACAGCATAGTTGATGCTAGATCAGTTGTTAATTTTAAGTCAGAGGTAGATAATTTTTCATTAAGCAAAGATATTGAGGGATATGGGCTAGAGGCAGACATGTGGAGTTAGGCCATAGGTCAGCTGTGATCTCCTTGAACAGCAGAACAGGTTTGAGGGACTGAATGGCCTCTCCTGTTCCTATGACACACATGAAAAGCTTGGTTGGAAAGGACGATTTTAAGGAGTGTCTTTGAGGAGTGGAAAAATTTAAAATAGTTTGCTATTACTCTTTGTCAAAACATGTTGCTCTCTGCCTGAAACCCTGCAGGGTCAACAGTCAATCCTTTTATTAAGGAAAACTTGTTTTTATTAACAAGGGCTCCTGAGACCTTTACTGCAATCAGTTTGGACAAGATTTAAGATGCAAATTCTGTAATGGGTTCCATACATTTAGTGTTTTCCTTTTGGATGATCACAAATGATGCCAAGGCATTATTTTGAGCAAGTTCCCAATGGTGTCCTGGACAGTGTTTTTCCCTCAATGAACACATGCAAATATTATCTGGTCAATATCCCACTGTTGTTTGTGGGAGCTTGCTATGTACAACATAACTGCTTTGTTTCTTACAGTGCATTTATGACTTCACCTCAAAAATACTTTATTGGTTGTGAAGCACTTTAAAGTATCCTGAGGTCATGAAAGGTGCTACATAAATGAAAGTCCTTCTTTATTTAAAACTCTGTTATTGATACCATACTGAAGATGTGGTTACAATATTTGCTAATAACACAAAGATAGGTAGGAAAGTAGGTTGTGAAGAGGATACAAAGAGGTTACAAAACGCTCTTAGGGTTTGGTTAGCTCAGTTGGCTGGATGGCTGGTGAGTGATGCCAACAGCATGGGTTCAACTCCTGTACCAGCTGAGGTTAGCATGAAGGATTCTCTCCCTGAGCCATGGTGACCCTCAGGTTGAATCACCACCATTCATCTCTCCCTCTAATGAGAGGTAGTCTTACTTGGCCATGGGGCTATGGTGACTTTACAAAAAATATATTGAGATTGTGAGTGGGTGAAAATGTGAAATGGTCAATTTTTGGCAAGGTAAATAGTAAAGAAGCATATTACCTAAGTTTTATGAGTCTACGGAGCTCTGAAATGCAGAGTGATCTGGGTATCCTTATGCATGAATCATCAAGGGTTGGTATGCAGCAAGTAATTAGGATAATGAGGTGAGTTAAGTACAAAAGTAGGAAAGTTATACTTCAGGGCACTGGTGAAATCATGTCTGGAGTACTGTGCATGGTATTTGTCACCTTAAATAAGGTAGGATATAAATATGCTGGAGGCAGTTCAGAGGAGGTTGACTAGACCAGTACCTGGAGTTAATCGGTTGTCTTATGAGGAAAGGTAAAACAGACTAGGCTTGAATCACGTAGTCGAAAGTGAGGAATGCAGATGCTGGAGATCAGAGTTGAGAGTGTGGTCCTGGAAAAGCACAGCAGATCAGGCAGCATCCGAGGTGCAGAAGAGTTGATTCTCCTCTGGAATGGCTTATGCCTGAAACGTTGATTCTCCTGCTCCTTGGATGCTGCCTGACCTGCTGTGCTTTTCCCAGCACCACACTCTTGACTCTAGGCTTGAACCCATTGGAGTTTACAAGATCGTGAGATGACTTGATTGAAACCTGAGGGGTCTTGACAAGATGGATGTGGAAAGGATAATTCCTGTTCTGGGAGAATCTAGAACTGAAGGTCAGGAGTTGCCCATTTAAAACCGAGATTAAGTGAATTTCTATCCCTGAGGTTGATGAGTGTTTGGAATCCTCTTGCTGAAACGCTGGTAGAAGCAGGGTCCATGAATATTTTTAAGAGAGGTAGATACATTCTTGTTCACTGAGAAGGTGAAAGAGTATCGGGGTTGGCAGGAAATGTGGATTTTAGATTGCAGTCAGATCAACCATGTTCTTATTTAATGGTGGAGCAGGCTTGAGGGGTTGAATGGCCTACACCTGCTTCTGATACATACATTTCAGTTAGTCCAGGAAAAACTAACATGTCAAGATAAAAAAAAGGTGCTATTGTAATTAATTCATAAATCCTGCTATTTTGATGTGGATGCTACCCCATTGAGCAACAATATTTATCATAAAATTTGGAATGCTAGCATAAAAATAGCAGCACACAGTCTCTACCGAAGCAGCCTAGTATCAGAATGATGAGAGGGCTGTGAAGTGATGTGCCACTGCCTTGTATAAAAAGCTAAAATTTCAAAGAACATTTGCATTGCCTTATCGAGTATCAATTCTACCCATGTACCTTCTACGTATCTTCCTGCATACTGTTCTAGAAATAGATAAACTCTGATACATTTACAGCACAGATGTAGTCCATTCAGTCCATCATGTCTATGCCAATCAACTAAGGTCTAGCTGCACTTTCCATTTCCAGCTTATGTCTCATAGCCCTGGAGGCTGTGGCAACAGAAATGAGTATTTAATTACTGCTTCCATGTTATGAGAGTTTCTAACTCATCACTTTCAGGGACTGAGCTCCAGGTTCCTTCTGTTGCCCCCCCACCACCCTGCAGCCTCAAAATTTCTCCTTAAATGTTCTCTCAGCCTTCTACCTCTTAAGCCTGCGCCCGCAGTAATTGACACTTTAACTCATTGAATAAGTGTCTTCCTAACCACTCTGTATATGCCTCCCAATCTTGTGCACATCTATCAGATCATCTCCCAACCTTCGCTTCTCTGAGATAAACAACCCTGCCTATCTAATCTTTCCCCTAAGCATCCAGATAAATTTATATTTTATATAAAGAAATATACAAATATGCAATAGCACAGACTTGGCAATGAAATCATGTGTATATCTACAATATACAGCGTGCTCTTTTGACAAAATATGCCATTGTAAATTTTTCTGTCAACAATTTTCTGATCTAATTTGGCTCACAAGCAGTCACATAATTATATGTCAGTAGGCAGCATATTACACTTATTTGTGTTGAATATCTTCCATGTTGTATGGGTATGTTTGCATGCGCTATAGATGGTTTTGGATGAAGGTACAATGTTGACCTGGATATTGGGAAAATTCCTCCTTTTCTTTTAAATAACATGGAAGGATCTTTGATGTTCCCTTTGTTTTATCATTTTCACCTCAATGCCAGTGCATCGAACACTGCAATGTGTTTGATTTTGTGTGCGTGCGTGTGTGTTTGTGTTTGTGTGCGTGTGTGTTTTTGTGTGTGTAGTGTATATACACTGTGTATCTGTATGAATGTTCCCACAATAGAGTAGTTCATCATCTGAACTGTTTCACTGGGTTACTGCCTGGCAGTCATTTTCCAGGCATCTATTATCCTTCATATTCAGTGCACACTCAGTATATTAGTATTCCAGAGTGGGGAGGATCATAGGTTAAACAATACTGTAGGTGTCCTCCACAAATGTGCGCACTCAAAATATTGCCGCTCATGACTAATCGCCTTGTAAAGGAATCTAAATTAACTTATTAGTGTGAGTGCATGCACAAATGTAGCAGTATTTCTTCCCTTCTGTTCGCTGATAATGTTGTATGTCATGAGTCAGCCAAAACACTTTAAGCTGCTCCAGAAACCATCTGTCAGTCTCCCCAGTTCAGTTATAATCTTGGATCTGGTGCCTCTCCTGTCACTCACCTTCAGATGATAGATAGGTGGGAAGTGTAAAGACCCACTTTTGAACCCCGGTAGTACCTGAATGTGAGGAAGTAAAGTGCTAATAGCATGGCTCGTGCTTTGTCCATGTTGCTTTTGCACTCTGCATCTTTTCACCCAGGTACAACAGTAGCAGCATGTGACACCTTCTCAACAGCCAAGTGCCAAATGCAAGTGTCAGGGTTGGTTAATGTCCTTTAGATCTTGCTCCATTTCAGTTGGGCAGCATTATATACTTGCCATGATGGTGGAATTGCACCATTACAATGCAGAAGTGCAGGTCTCCTTCTCTGACTGAAGGACAGCATCACCTGGTGTTATAACTCCATGCTCTTACAGAGGTTGGTTAGCTCATTTGGTTGGATAGCTGGATTGTGATGCAGAATGCTACCAACAGCATAGGTTCAATTACCACACTGGCTGTGATTACCATGAAGGACTCTCCTTCCCAAACTTTTCCCCTCACCTAAGGCATGGTGGACCTCCACTTGAATCACCATCACTCATCTCTCTATAATGAAATAGCAGCCTTATGGTGACTATATATATTATTGACTTTGTGGTTCTGCCAAACACCTCCAAAGGGGCCATCTCTAAAATAGTGGGGAGACTATTATCTGCTCACTTCTTTTGTTAGAACTTGCAAGCATATGAAAGGTGGAAGACTGCAAATGATCCACTGGTCCACAGAGATTGCCTCATACCATTGTGATGCCTAGGGAAACATAAGGCATAGTGACCCGCTCCACCCAAAGCCATGCAATTACTTGAGAAGGGTTTTAAAAACCAAAAAGTTCTAGGCCAAATAATTTGGGAAAGTGTCTGGAATCTTCCTCTTTTTAAGCATTCAAGACAAGTCCAGAAGAATCTCTCTGGCTCTTTGTAATATTATATGATATCAAACTCTTAGACATGGCAGTCCTTCACTCCATTCCTTATCCATAAATAGATCCATCTCCTACTCAAAAGAATTCAGTAAATTAGCAATCACCAAACAAATCTGGAGTCTCTTCTGCATGTCCACTGTTTATCAGGAGAAAGAAGAACCTGTCTATCTCTAAACTGTATTCATGGCCAAGTAGTTAAGCTGATATTTCAAAAATACAGTGGGGTTTCCCTACAATGGTTCAAGTCCTGTGGACTGTGTTTGGCAGGGTTACACTGGTTCCTTTGCCTACCAAGAATCTAGGGGTAAGGGACTATGGAGCATAAATAGGTGAGATTTTTTTGAATGGCCTATTTCATCTCCTAATTTTATATGTTTCATTTTCAGTAACCTTTCAGTGCCACTGGGCAATTGAGATTATCAGGTTGCCCAGAAGTTGCATTTCAGGATTGACGGGCGTCACTTTCTAGTTAATGTGGAATTCCTTCCTCGTTCTTGCTCTGACTATAACCTGCCAATAAACGTTCCACACTTGACTGCTTGACACAGAGCTATTTTGTTAATTAGCACAGGACGCATCTTAACAAAAGTTCTGACGAAGACTCACTTGACTCACTTGACTCGAAACATTAACTCTGTTTTTCTCTCTACAGGCACTGCTGAGTTTATCCAGCAATCCCAGTTCTTGTTTCAGATTTCCAGATTCTGCAGTTCTTTGTTTTTTGTTATAAAAGCGACATGCCTGTGTTAACAGTCTTATCCGCGTTCTTCATGCATTTCCTGAGCTTTTCTCGGCCAAGATCGGAAAATCCCTCTTCAGTGCACAGATAAAGCAAATAAAATGAGCATCGGTCAGGTTTGAACTAGCACTGGAGCTGAGAGACAACCATCGGCAATGCTGAAGTGAATCAGGTGTCCAAACAGGTCTTTTTCAGAGGGTGCACTGGTAAATTTTCATTTTGGCAGGGGAATGCAATCTCTCGGACTCCTGCAGCTTGTTAACAAGACGTTAGATCAGGAAGGGTATGGGGTCGTGGATTCCACAGATTTTTCAGATTCCACAAATAATTGTCCATTGATTGCAATAACTGGGATTCCCTAGCCTGCAGGCAAAAAGCTATTAAATATTGAAGTCTGTCATCTCTTCACCTAACACTCGCCTCACCATATCATTGGAACGTCTGAAAGCACTACATGTGATGAATTATTTTGAAGTTAGCTCGGCAAATGCAGCAATCTGTCTGCACCAGCAATAGTCTCAAAATATCGAGACAACTGATCATCAGTTTTTACCAGTTGAGGAAGAAATGTTGACCAGGATATTGGGAGAACTGTCCGCTCTCCCTGATTTAATGCAGACAGACAGACAGACAGACAGACTACTTCAACTGGTTGAGTCGCTTATCCAAAGGGTGACAAGGCAGCACTCGTACAATTCTACACTCCTTCTGTTCCACAATCTCTTTCCAACTGAGTCAATGCCTAGTTTTTTCGTATTATTTGCAAGAGTTTTTGATGTGCGCAAGATACCCCTGTGTTATCATATATCTCAAATAAAATCAAAATACTGAGGAAGATGGTGATCTGAATAAAAATAAACAGTGCAAAAGAAATCTTAGTTCACTGGAAAGCGAAACAGAGTTTCGAGCCCCATCACTTTTCTATGGAGAATTAACACTTTCTTATCTCTGTATACTTACCTCTGGATCTTAGTTCAACATAGTAAAGCACACTATATGCTGTCACAAACAGTCACATGTGCAACTCAAGCTCAGCACAGCATCCCTTTTATAACATGCTTCCTATTTCTCACGTTGTTCAAACTGTGACCGCACTGAATGTAAATTATTACTGAATTAGGGTAGCTTTATGCTCTTGAATAATGCCTTCCATGAACAAGGATACCCAGTTACATTCATATAGTGTACAAATGCAGCCAGGGGAACCTTTTAACACTGGACTCAAATTTGGAAGTGACAACCAAGTGCCTAGTTTCCTCAGATACTGTCTTTTCCTGTCACACAGTCAGTTCTTGTAGTCCACATGAGCTGTTCAGGTTTTTTCAACAAAATTGGACAAATAATTGTGTTTATTGGGAAGTTAGGAATATTCATAGTGATGATGCAAAATTGCAGTTTAAAGCTGGAAAGGACACCCATGGCAAAAAACAGAAAGCTATTGATCTGATGATTTAGCAGCACATATGCTATCATCTTGAAAGTTTAGGTTTCCATTAACTTACAGTTTAAATCCCTTTGCTATCTTCCGCCGGCCTTAAGGTGAAGGTGAGACTTTACTTCCCTAGTGCAGATTCACGGTAAGCAGACAGTATCAGAAACCTAGTCATACAAAGCATGAGGATGTAGCTGAGCACTTTTTTGCTACTTTTGGTGTTGTTGGAACAATTCCGACACCAATTGGATGTTCTGTGCCAGTTTTTGTTGTAATATATTCTTGGGATGTGGCCCACCCTGGCAAAGTTGACACATACTGTCAATCCCTCATTGCTCTGAGAAAGTGAGAGTGGGCTGTCTCCTTAAACAGTTTGATACAATTGATCAGCTTGCTAGGCCACTTCAGAAGCAGTAGAGTGGTCAACCACAATGGTGAGATTGGTTTGACTTACAGACCAGACTGGGTAAGGGTGGTCGACTTTGATACTCTCTTGGTCACCCTGTTATAGGAAGAATATTATTAAACTGGAGAGTATTCAGTAAAGATTTGCCAGGAATGGAGGGTTTGAGTTATAAAAATAGGCTGGGACTTTTCTCACTGGAGTGCAGGAGGTTGAGGGGGTGACCTTTATAGAGGTTTATAAAATCATGAGGGGTATAGATAAAGTGATCTGCAGCTCCTGTTCTTTGGGTTAATCATCCGTCAGCATTATGTCCTACACCACAGTTGCCCAAGATCTACCAAGTGGTGTGGGAGCCAAAGATTTGGCCACTGAAGTCAAATAGTGACAGGTGTCTGTTGTTTATATATTGCAAATGATTTCTTTTCTCAATCCTTTTTCCAGTAGTTGAAAAGTCTTCATTGCAAGACAGTAACATTAACAAGGCTGTTACGTCTGCAACAATAGGAACTTGCAAGACAGGAGAAAAGAAGGCAGATTTCTCTTCAATCAGGGTATTGAAAGGTATGAAGTCATGCTGGATAAATTGAACAGTGGTCCAGATTATCCATGTTTATTTCAATTGATGTATCAGGCTTAATGGGCCGAGTGAGCTCCTCCTCTCCTACATTCTATTGGCAATGTAGCACCTCTGTAATTACCAACAGAGTAAGTGATATTAAAGTTGTATCTAGTATGCATGGTATATTAATTTGGATAAATTTACAAAATTACCCTGACAAACCTATGTTGATATTTATGCTACAGGATTTGTAATGAGGAGACATGATTGGTTTAAAGAATACACACTGAGTAAAATTCTGTTAATCGAACAGAACAAAAATTATTCCGAGGCACCAATTGCAACATATGGAAATGTAACCTAATGATCAAGTAATAGATTTTAAACTCTGCCAGCATACTGAGGCCAAAAAAAAGCAAGTGTTGATTAAACACTTCAATAACAGTATGAGCTAGGTACTTATTGCTGTACACTCTTGGGATTTGTGATGTTTGTCACTTTGAGAATGGGTTGGTGACTGAAGAAAACTGTATTCAGGTCAAGAATTCTCATTTCTGTACAGCTTCACTTAGAGAAGATGTTGAACCGTATTAGCTCATCAGCAGTCTGCAAGTTCCTGGAGGTGGTCATGTGGCGCATGTGTCTCGCTGTCCAAAACTAGATGCAATACTCGAGGGAAGCTGTCAAACATTGGAGGCTGAGTGGAGAAGAATTATGAGGCTGATTCCTTAGTGTGCAAGATCTGTGTTATGATGAGAGACAGGAGCGATTTCCTGCCTGGAAAGAAGAATTCAGTGAGGAAATCGGCTAGAGGTGCATAAGATAATTAATTGAATGGAAAAAGTAAACCTGAAATAGAATTTCATATTAATTTGGGAGCTGGACAAAAAGATACAAGTTCAGACTAGTAAAAAGCACACTTACAACAGAAGTACCGAAATTTGTCTTCATATCGAGACTGATCAACGTGTGTTTCTCTGAGTGTGAAATGAGTTAAGAAATAATTGTTTTTTGAACTAGGAAGATAGTTTGGAACACTTGAATGGATTAAGATGGACCAAACGGCCTTCAGTAAGGTGTGGAAGCAGAAAAGGCGGTTTGGCCCATTGTTTAATAGCAGAACAGATTCAATGTCATGGCTGATTTGAATTGCTTCAACACCCTTTTTCTGTTTTTTTTCCACATAACCCTTGATTTCCTTACTGATTAAAAAATGTCCATCTTCCCAGTGTCTCTGTTGAATAGGTGACCTTTTCCTCTGAGATTATGCCCTCCGGTCTGAGATTCTCCCATAAGGGGAAACGACTTTCCCATGTCTACTCTGCCAAGCCCCTAAGATCCTCTTATGTTTCAATAAGGTCACGTCTTATTCATTTAATCTCAACCTCCCCTCATAAGAAAATTCCTCCATACTGGGGGTCAACCGAGTAAACCTTCTCTGGACTGCTTCCAATTACAGAATATATTTCTGCAGGTAAGGGGAACAAGCTGTTCACAGTATTCTAGGTGTGGTCTGGCTAGTGTCTTGTATAGTTTTAGCAAGATTTCTTTATTTTAAACTTGGTTCCCCTATTATCTCCTGAACTTGGATACCAGCTTGTGGTTCATATATAAGGACTCCCAAATCTCTATGTGCTGCAGCTTTTTGTAGTCTTTCTTCATGAAAATGATACTCAGCTCCTCTATTTTACCTGCAAATGTGCATAATCTCACATTTCCCCACATTATATTCCATTTGATAAGTTTTTACCTACTAAATTAACCTTCCTATATCCCTTCTGTATCTTCCTCACCACTTGCCATCCAAGCTAATTTTGTGTCATTTGCAAACGTGGTGATAGTACGGTCACTTCCTCCATCCGAGTCATTAATAGGTATTATAAATAATTATGGCCCCAGCACTGATCTGTAATTTCAGGTCGTCATCCTAAAAATACTCCCTTTATCCCAACTCCCTGTCTTCTATTAGCCCATGCTCTATCCATGCTAATATACTACCCTCAAAACCTTATTCTTATCTTCAGTAGCCTTATGTGCAGTACCACATCCTTTTGAAAATTCAAATATATTACATTAGCCATTTCCCCTTTATCTATCCTGTTTGTTACCTCCTGCAACAGAATACTCCTGTGCTTGTGCTGTAGAACATAGAACATTACAGCGCAGTACAGGCCCTTCGGCCCTCGATGTTGCGCCGCCCTGTCATACTAATCTGAAGCCCATCCCACCTACACTATTCCATGTACGTCCATTTGCCTGTCCACTGATGACTTAAATGCACTTAAACTTGGCGAATCTACTACCGATGCAGGCAAAGCATTCCATACCCTTACTACTCTGAGTAAAGAAACTACCTCTGACATCTGTCTTATACCTATCTCCCCTCACTTTAAAGTTGTGTCCCCTCGTGTTTGCC